>NC_057392.1:54358730-54694466 GCF_019320065.1 Cervus canadensis | reverse complement strand
TTCTGCTAAATTGCCCATTTAGTATATTAAACTGTTGGCAGTAATAAGTGTTGGTTGCTTTAAACAAGACAGACAGGTGTAAGTTTTAAGAGGCTTACGTGTGAGCACTTACTTTGCGTTTGTAATTCTTGTACTTCTACTGCCCCCCCTCCCCAAGAAAAAGTACTGATCTGATTGCTGTAATAAGAATCTGTACTATATAGTGGCTAAGAGCAGTTACTCAAAAGATGGCAGCTACCTTAGATGGAAAACTCTGAATTCTCCACTTACTAGCTGTGTGACCTTCAGTAGGCAGTGTAATCTCTCCATGCCTCAGTTCCTGATTTCAAGTGGCTGGAAGAAAATCCCGAGGGTAATAGTGGAACCTTCTTTTATCATTGCTCTTGATGACTCAGTGAAGAGTATTATGGCAAAATTCATAGAACTTTCATGATTTTCCATTGAAAGGTGGTTCAATAGTTTGAACTCTAAATGTGAAGAAGCTTTTGGAATGCTGCAGTTTGTTTCACACACATACACACACATAGGCATATGTGCAATGGAGTGACATTTTTTAAAAGACTGTCTAAATAATGTAAGAATGCTTCTTTCAATAACATATAATAACTTATCTAATAACAAAGCATTGTCATAATTTAAGTAACAATATTTTTTGTTTCTACTGGTGCAATAACGTTACATTTTATAATCATTGGCATCTTTTTTGATGGGACGCTGTAAGCACCCAGAAAACATTAACAGTTCTAATTAGTATTTGGGTTGAGGTTAATGTGTGTACATTGTTAAAGGTAATGGTCTTAATGCCTTTAATTTCAGAGTCAAGTGTGTTTAAACAATATTTTGCATTTGCCACAAGTATACAGATATATCAGTAAGACTTGGATATTGTGCTAACTTAATCTGAAATTTACATCTTCTAAATACCTACACACTTCCCCTTTCTCTTGATTATGAAGGTTAAATTGAATAATAGAAGTGAAAGCATTCTGTAAACCAAAGTTAAGAAATATCAGGATAGGTCAGGCAATGCTATGCTAACAATTATTCTCCAAATCTCAGTTCTTCAAACAAAAGCTATTTTTTTGCTTCTGTTATTTGTTCACTCTGGATCAGAACTTCTTTGCAGACTGAGGGAATAGCCACCATCTCAAACAGTGCTGTCCCGCATCCCAGAGTAAAAGACCTCTGAGGGTCTTGACCTGGCAGTTGCATACTCTGGCCTATAAGTAACACATGCAGACTTGTACTTACAGCATTTCAGTCAAAACTATTCATATGGCTCCATCTAGCCATCAGGGTGCCAGAAAACAGAGTTGGAAATACTTAGAAAGCAGCATTGATGGCTACCACAAAGTCTGTAATAATAATAATAATCATGGCTCCTATATACCAGGAACTGCTTTTAATGCTTTTCAGGTGTGGAGTTCTTTAGCGCTTATGAAATAGGTATGCTCATGATTCCCATTGTACAAGTGGGCAGAAAAGTGATAGATTAACCTCTGCAGAAGACGAAGAGCAGAGCTTTTACAGGATCTGTAGTGTTGATATGTACTTCAAACGATAATGAAATTGAATGTATTTTTTAAAATTGTAAAAGGAAGATATAGTTGAGATTTTCTGAAAAACGAGAGAGTGGACTAAGTGATCCTTAAGGTGTCCTAAAATTTCACCTAAATCCTTAAATGACCTGCAGTAAAGGTGACTCCCCTGTTTCTTTTGTAGCCTCATCTTCAGAAGCCATGGGCCCCCTCCTGACCAGCACGCTTCTCTGTTAGCTCAGGAGAGAAGCATTGTCCCAGTAAATGAGCTGCCAGTGTTTCTGGGAATGTTCCCCTTTTGACTTATTTGAACTTTCTATTTGAGAATGTCAAACACATGTGTAAGTAGAAGATTATAGTCAACCCAGTGTTCCAAATGATCAGTTATCCTTATACAGTTATCAATGCCCACCCAGTCTTCCATGAGTTAGCTTCTTAAGTTAATCTGGCCATCTCTCAAGTAGACGTTTGAACACAGACCGAGTTCCTTGAGTTTGTGAGGCTCAGAGAACAGGACTTCCAAAACAGAAAGCCGGTGACCAGTTGGCAGCTTTGTGATGAGTAGGCTTAGTGAGGACATGGGGAAGATGGGATTGAAGAGATTGATTTGAAGAAAGGGCATCACTAATCAATACTTTAGACAAGTTTTCAAGCTGAGGATAAATGATGTGACAGTATTTAATCATTCATTAGACACTCTTGCAAGGTAAGTGGGGAAAGGAGAGATTTGTTGGTAAAGTGTGTCAAAATGATTGCCTTTCTCCCCAGCTAAAACTGTAGTCTTATTCACCACTGAGATAGTTAATAAATGGAGAGAGCGGACAGGTGATGTCCGTTACGGGGCAGTGTAGGGGACCTCTGTGTTCTGGGCCCTGCTGTCAGGCAAAGAATCCTCTGAAAGAAAGCACACTGCCTGACCACCCTGGGCTTCCAAATCAGCGATATCCAGAGGGCCCTGGGTCACTGAACCTCCCTGTCCCTTTGAAAGACGCACATACTAACCATTCCGGGGCCTCACGAACCTCTTATAACATTCAATTAACAAATGTTCCTCAAGTGCTGTGAGCTCCCCACTTGGATAGATGTGACTGAAATGTAAAGTACCTTTCACTGCCTTATTTATTGCTCCAGCAAACACGTTATATGTTGGCACCGTTTATCTTCATTTTAATTTTATCTCCAACAAATATAGGCATTAATTTAAATCACATACAGAACATAACAGTTTTTATAGAGGCAAACTTATTCCAGTGTGCTGCATTTTAATATCACACTTTACCATCTTTTCTCACTTGATTCAAGAATAGTATCTCTTCCTGCCTCAGCATTTAAGCTGAGGACAACAGAAACTTTTTTTGTGCGTACATGTTCTTGCTTTCAAACTTCATCTTTCTTGCCGTTTTGCTGTTGGTTGCCTGGAAGTTTGTGAGCATGAACACGGGAGTTTATTAGTGGTTTTCTTTCTCATTTTCCAGCTTAACTTCCCATTGTGTTTGTGGTGAGGGTGGTGGGGGTGGGGACCCAGCATAAGGAGCTTTGTAGCTGAACTTAATTCTGGGTACCTGTTCTATCTGAAACAGACACAGGGGAAGGTATACCTGGCTCCTGAAATTGACTTTTTCTTTCAAATGGAAAATTTCCCTTTCCCCCTTTTTCTTCATAACTTACTTCTGCAGCAGCAGAGTCTCTCCCCTGAGGGGAAACACGCTAAGTCAGCTGCAGTATTTATGACCACGAACCATTCCAGTTAGCTGCTACCCACTAAGCAAGGGCAATTTCCCGATCCTTAATTTGTGGCCTGCAAAGCTGTTGTCCCTCTTCATTTAAGACTTGCCGGATTGACTCTGACATGGCAGCATATTCCCAGAAGTCAGGGCTACAGAGGCAGGAATAACATGAGCATAATCATTAGACAATGTGGATTTAAGCCATTCCAGGATCCTTTGGGAAGCTTTCAGGGACTTTCCCTCCAAAGGACTGAACTGAAAAGAAAACAAAATTTACTGTTCTAGTTTTTTGGGCTTCTGAATATCTAGTTTAGAGACATCTGTCATACCCCACCCCCACCCCAGCTTTTGTTTAAACATTAGAGTTTAAATGTACCAGTTTGAGTTCTCTGTTTTATCCTTATAACATCCAGGAGAGGGATGCCATAATTAGGTTCATTTTACAGATGAGGAAACAAAGCCTAGAGAAGTTATTTTTTTATTTTTATTTTTTTCTGAATTCATGCAGCTGAGACATGGCAAGGCCAGGATTTTGAATCCAGACCACTTTCTCTGATTTGTTTTTGGTATAGCTAGCTCTCTTAAGTCTCAATTCTTGACCTCTTGTTTGATGTGGACTCTCCCCAAACCCTTAATCTTTGTGTTACTAGGTGCATTTTATCTGTGGCAAGAACACGGTTACCCTGGAAACCCACTAGCTAGAATGGCAATCCAATTATAGCACCACTGCTCCGGTTTTATTAAATTAGCATTGCTGATGACGTGGACTTTTTGATGGAAGGTTGCTCAGAAGTGGTTCTCACCAGTTGTCCTTGCCTCTTAGGACCCTTTGGGGTCATTATTCCACTCCACCAAACCAACAAATAAAAAATCCTCCTTTAGGTGATGGATTGAATTTGAGAGATAAATTGGAATTGCTTTTTTTGACCACGGGCTTTCAGCGGTGGATGAAGATGTATGGAAGTGCGTGGAAAAAAGCCTACTTAGATTCTGCCTGCCCTTTGAGTAGCCACGCCCACCCCACCATAGTCTGTTGATTTAGGACTCTGATATGAATGGCGGAGGCTCATGGTCATCAGTTTGTGTGGTTCTTAGCCTGTTGGTTATGTCCAGACTTGATTCAGGAAAATGTGCAGCTCTTTGATATCCTTTGGCCCTTTACAAACTTCTGATGGACCAAGAATTTGCTTTGATGGACACTGATTCTGTTGGTGAGCTTCCTTTAAGCATATAGAATTTAAATAGCATTGAATATAGTCAGTGCTTATCCCAGTGACACCAGCTTGGAGGAAATGATGCTCTTTTTGCCGGTGGGCTGTCGGCTCCCTGAGATGGTAACTGGTAGGCTGGCAAAATGCTGTGTTACTTTCTTCCACGTATCATGTACTGTGCCAGGCACATAATACCTATTACCTCGGGGAATTTCATGAGCTCTATCATTAGCTCTATTTTATAGAAGAGGTAAAGGAAAAGTTAGAACAAATGGTCTGCTTATTTGCAGGGTTCTGAGATTATGGTGATGAGTTCTGAGCACCAGTTCCTAGCTTACAGTCCAGTGTTTTCTTTATACCATAGCATGTCAAGGTTGATCTTCTATCAAACTGAATTTTTAAAGTTCTAATGCCAGAGCTGTTTTTGTCTTGAAAACAGTTTGGGCATATCCTGTCTAGAAGGATGGTAACCAGGGAGGGGAGTGGACTGCATATTATTATGTACTGTAGAGAAGGGATATTCCCATGACTCTGTTACCAGGGAGCAGGTTTCCAGAATCACAAATTCAAAATGATGAAGAGAATTATGCATCTTTATAAAGCACTCTACAGTCTGTGTTAGAACAACAGTTAGAAGTGGACATGGAACAACAGACTGGTTCCAAATAGGAAAAGGAGTACATCAAGCCTGTATATTGTCACCCTGCTTATTTAACTTATACGCAGAGTACATCATGAGAAACACTGGTCTGGAGGAAGCACAAGCTGGAATCAAGATTGTCAGGAGAAATATCAATAATCTCAGATATGCAGATTACACCACCCTTATGGCAGAGAGTAAAGAAGAACTAAAGAGCCTCTTGATGAAAGTGAAAGAGGAGAGTGAAAAAGTTGACTTAAAGCTCAACATTCCGAAAACTAAGATCATGGTATCCAGTCCCATCACTTCATGGCAAGTAGATAGAGAAAGAGTGGAAACAGTGGCTGACTTTATTTTTCTGGGCTCCAAAATCACTGCAGATGGTGATTGCAGCCATAAAATTAAAAGACGCTTACTCCTTGGAAGGAAAGTTATGACCAACCTAGACAGCATATTAAAAAGCAGAGAAATTACTTTGCCAACAAAGGTTCATCTGGTCAAGGCTATCATTTTTCCAGTGGTCACGTATGGATGTGGGAGTTGGACTATAAAGAAAGCTGAGCACCGAAGAATTGATGCTTTTGAACTGTGGTGTTGGAGAAGACTCTTGAGAGTCCCTTGGACTGCAAGGGGATCCATCCAGTCCATCCTAAAGGAGATCAGTCCTGGGTGTTCATTGGAAGGACTGATGCTGAAGCTGAAACTCCAATACTTTGGCCACCTGATGCAAAGAGCTGGCTCATTGGAAAAGACCCTGATGCTGGGAAAGATTGAGGGCAGGAGGAGAAGGGGAAGACAGAGGATGAGATGGTTAGATGGCATCACCGACTCAATGGACATGGGTTTGGGCGGACTCTGGGAGTTGGTGATGGACAGGGAGACCTGATGTGCTGTGGTTCATGGGGTCACAAAGAGTCGGGCACGACTGAGCGACTGAGCTGAACTGAACAGTGTGTGTTAGCTTTTTTCACCTGTCAGTAATTAAAGACATTCACTGAAATTCTGGCTTCCGTGTTTTCTGGTCTGGTTACCTCAACTAGTATGGTTGATGCCTTCAGTCCTCATTTCCCTGTGAGAAAAATGGAACACTAATAATATTGGATAAGTATACTGTGTTGTGAAGAAATGAGTAAGAATTATATTCTCAGATGCAAAAAAGGTAATCTCATAGAAGGTTCCTCTTGTGATTACCCAGCGATCAACCTCTCTACCCCTGTATAATTTGAATCTGAGAGTATCTTTGATATTCCTTTTGTGTAACTGTAGGGACTTTCATTTTAAAATTCTAATTCTTGGTGTTATTACCCTGACAGCAAATTCTCTAATTATTCCATGTGAAAGAAGAAATAGTGCCTTTGAAACTTCTATTATATATTCTCTTAATTAGATATGAATCTATATATTATTTGAATTGTAACATATATTTTCATAAATATACTAGTATATGTGCATATTTTACAACATTTAAAGTTGCAGATACACTAACAGTCATTTCTGGGGTAACAGGAAAAAGACTTGTTTCTTATACTTCTACATGTTTTAAAAGTTTTTATAATTAATCTATTTTGTTTTGCATGTATAATGTAATTTATATAACTGTTTTGGTAGACGTATATAAATGTTTATTTCATAACTTTGTATAAATATATGTATGTATATATATATACACACACACATACAGTAGGGCTTCCCTGCTGGCTCAGATGGTAAAGAATCTGCCTGCAATGGTAGGGGAACTAAGATCCTACATGCCTAGGGGCAATTAAGTTCATGGACACCACAACTAGAGAAGACCCACAGGCCACCACAAAGATAAAGAACAGCAGATAAAAAGCCAAACAATCAAACAACTGCCCACCCTCCTCCCAAACAAAACCCAATAAACTGAATTAACATGTACGGGGGGAAATTTTTTAAACTATTAATTTTTTCCTCCTTTCCCTCTCCCTCCCCTTTCCCTCTCTTCTCTTCCTCTTTTTTCCATCAACCTATTAATTTATCATCTAATCTTCCCTCCACCACTTTCTTCTTTCATTCGTCTCTGCCCAGCACCTTTTACCTTTTTAGCACCTTTTAGAATAGAAACTGAAAATATTCTTGATCTTAAACATAATGTGTTAGAAAAATTGAATGTGTTTTTTGAGAGGAGATATCTTGTCCTTGTATCCACATATCATTGTGATACTTGAACCTGTCTCAAAACAGAAGTAGAACTATGATTTTTAACACTAATTTCAATCTTTAGTGAATAGACTTTCTTTCCCAACCACCCTGATGAGAGAGAACAGAACACTTAAACACAGTCTGGTAGTTCTGATAGCACTTGCCCAAGTTGAGTGCCTTTTATGGTTCCCAGTGGCCATGATGATTTCTATTCCTTTTCAAGTCTGTAAGATCTTGTTTGGTTATTTTTGTAGCAGCCAGGAGTTTGGGTCCTAGTAACTGAACCTTATACACTTTTTTTTTTTTCCCTTCCTTTCCAGGTGTCTGCTATGGACCACCCTGCTTTATTTATGCTTTTTTGTATAGTGTTTCCCTTGTCAATTCATGTAATGTTGGTCGTTTTAGTTTTTAAGATATGAATTTAATCCAGTGAAGGAAGCAAGTATTTGTGTGTCTCTCTGAAGTTTTTAAAGGGGAATATTATTTCTCACTTGAGGAAACTGGCTTTCACAGTCCATCCTCTCACTTTTTTCTTTTTTCAATTTGAACTGTCCCAACTAAGGAGATCACATTTAGTACTTGCTAGTTGATACTTACCTTCTACCATTCTGAGTGAGTCCTCCTGTGGCCCCTCTCCCAGAGGTGCCCTGAGTCACAATGCGATTAGCAGCTGCCTGTGCACTCTTGCACATGGGACACTAAACCAGGGGGTGTTCAAGGTTCAGCTTAGGAAGGACTTTCAGGAAAAGATGGAGACACTTCCCTTACTCCAATCATTGAATAATTGCTTGTAACTGGTATTAATGTTATAAATGATTGTCTCTAAGTCTGTCTCAGTTCCAACCCAGATGGAGTTTTGATTTTAGAAAATCATTCAGTGAAATGTATTTCCTGTGCCTGGTAGTCAGTGATCACTTACCAAAAAAAAAGGGGGGGGTTGGGAGAATAAAAATAAACTTATGATAATTCACATACACTTAACCTTTACTGAGTGAGTAATACCAAAAAGGGAATGAAGCATGCTCTGCTGACCAGCATTTGCAAATGGATTCCAGGAATGTGGTTAGAGTTGCCAAAGTAATCTCTGAATCCTGCCAAAAGCTTCCCTTGGGATATTTTTTAGGTTAGGGAAAGTGAGGGATATGAAGGTGTGTATGTGAATATGTTTTAAAATGTTCTTACCAGCAGTGCATTGTGAAAAGAACACTGGCTGAAAGCTGAAAAACCTGCATTCTCAACCTGTGCTGTGTGCTATGCTTGGTCACTCAGCTCTGTCTGACTCTTTGCGACCCCATGGACAGTAGCCCATCAGGCCCCTGTGTCCATGGGATTCTCCAGGCAAGAATACTGGAGTGCGTTGCCATGCCCTCCTCCAGGGGATCTTCCCAATACAGGGATCAAACTCAGGTCTCCTGCATTCTAGGCAGATTCTTTACTGTCTCAGCCACCAGGGAAGCCTGCATTCTAGACCTGGAATCATGTAATCTCTATCACACTGGGGAAGTTACCTACCTTCCTGTGCATTTTATTTATCATGTGGAAAATGAGGATGTTAGACTAAGATCTTTCTTCCATCAACGATATCCTGTGCTTCAGATTATTCCATAACAGAAAGGCCATGCATGTTCATTATGTCACTGAGTTAACTAAACTAAAATAAATGAAACAACAAGAACAAAAGCAATCTCATTTTTAAAAAATGAAAAAGAAGTACATATACAGTATTTCTAGTTAGTCTAGTTACTGAATCTAATATTTTTAAAGACCTTGTCGAATTAAGAGCTCAAGTTCAAACACTTGGCTTATGCAAACAATAGTACTACATGCATTGCAACTGACAAGACACCAAGATCTATTTTACCAAAATTCCTCTCGTATTTCTCATGAGAGTAATACTAGAACTGTTGTAATATTGTTTTTCTCCCCAATTAAAAAAATATGGCCCAAAACATTTAGTGTTTATTTATGATTATAAGCAGATGAAACCAATAAAGAATTGAAGTATCAGTAATGCCTAAAACCTCTCTTCAATTGTATGTTTTTCTCCATTGTTATTACTATTCATTTCTACCCTCTCCCTGATTTTAATTGCTTCCCTTTGTATGTAGAGTATGAAGAATTTGTGTTGGCTTTCTTTGTCTTGTAGTCGCTGCCCCTCTTCTCTTGAGACAGCTGAAACTTTCCAAAGGTTCCAGGAAGTCCCCATCATGAACGACCCCTGGGGAGATATATTGCTAAGTTCTTGGTTTATAGTAGGAAGGCATCTCTTTTCAGAAGCAACCTTACAGTTTTGTTTAGGGTGGAATCAGAATGTAGCAAGAATGGTCTACGTATAGTCTTGCAGCAATTTTGGCAGACCTTACGAATGAATTATTTTTTACCAGAAGTCAAAGATCAGCCAGTGTGACTGGTGATGCCTATAGAAGGTACATTAGTCAGTGTTTTACCAGAGCTGGTAGGAGATACATACAAGAAATTCATTGCAAGGAATTAGCTTTCATGATTGAGTGGGCTGGCTGAGCAATCCAACATCTGTAGGAGGGGCAGGCTGGAACTTTGCTTAAAGGAGTTGACACTACTGTCCACAGGAAGACTTTTCTCCTTTAAAGAAGTCGCAGCTTTGATCTCAAGACCTTTCAGCCTTCAATCAGGCCAACCCACATCATCTGGGATAATCTCCCTTACTTAAAGTCAATGGTTTATGGACTTTAATCACTTGCACAAAATTCCTTCACAGCCATACCTAGGTTAGTGTTTGAATAACTGCGGATACTCTAGTCTAGCAAAACTGACACAGAAAACTGATTATCACAGAAGGCCAGCTATTTTCTACAATAGATAAGTCTATGGTAGACAAACCATGGGGACTAAGAGGTCAGAAACAGGGAAAGCAGGAATGAGGTAGGAGGATCCTCAAAAATCCCAGATTCATCATCAAGATTGGGGCTGGGAATGATGGTAGATGTAGGGGACAGTAGATGTGGACAGACGAGTGTTCTACCTCATGCTTGTTGAGACCTGAAAAGGCTTTGCCTACGTGCTCTGGGAATAGAACTGTTGCTTGTCAAATAGTTCCTGTTAGTTCTAAGCTCCAAACAGCAGAGTTGATGGTGGTTCTTTTGCATTCTTTCCTGAGTTGAAATTTAGTAACCTATTCATATGCTTCTTCAGTGTCAAAAGCATTTGCTAAAATGCCTTTGCCTTTACACTGCTATCATCCCCTAACCTCCTGGTTCTGGTGGTCACTTACTGACCTCTTGGCAAATGGCTCACTGTTTGTTCTCTGGGTCCAGGCTCTCAGTCTTGTTGGAAGATTTCAGACCTCAACTTGCTGGCTCCTTAGTCCTTTGATCTCTTATCTCCTGTGACTCTTCTCTCCACTCAACTGTAGCCACCTATCCCAAGATCACACCCTGGATCTTGTCATTGATTGGTTCATTAATCAAGCAATCAAGACAAAACAAACAAAAGCCCAACTTTAGATTGTTCCAGCTCTTAGACAACTCCTACTCTACTCCTTTTCAGTATCTTTGCTTTCCACTGTCTTTATTTCTATTTCCCCATCAGCCCCTGACTGTATTTCTTCTTACCCATTTTAGATTCTCTTGTTCAATACCTCAGCCCGTTCTTTCCACTGTTGACTTTCTGTCAAGTCGACTTTTTCCCCAGAGTTTCACTTTGTATACCTACCCTGTTTCAACCCACAGCACGCTTAGGCCATCTTGCCAACTTTTCTAGGTTTTACGTATCATGCTGTCTTGGTTTTCTGCCTTCTCTTCTGAAAAATTCCACTTCTAGGGATCTCCTTAGCTCTTCTTTTGTCTTCTCTTAGATGTTGGTTTTCTTCGGTGGTGGCAGTGAAGTGGGCCAGGGTTGGGGATATTTTTCCTCAAGTCTGTTATTATTCCACTTCCCACACTTGGTTTGGAGACTCTCATTTCTTCATTTCTATGGCTTCAAGTACCTGTGCGCTAAAGTTTGTTTACAGATGTGTTTCAGCAAGCTTTCTTGCACTTCAGATCCAGACCTTTCTCAGTGCCTTATTGGCCAGGTGCATTTGTATATATCACAGAAAACTTAGTCTAAACATGTCTAAAATAAATTTATCAACTTAACTCTGGAATTCTTTCTCCTCTTGTGTTGTTAAATTTAATGGTGTTGCTATCTAGCCATTTTCCTAAGCTAGGAATCTGAGTGCTCCTTTACATTCCTCTCTTTTCTATATTGCCAATTTTAGCTTCTAAAAATTTCACAAACCTTTTTACTTCTCCCCATCTGCATGGCCTCTGAAGGATCTCAGGTGTACCACATTTGTATGGCATTGGTCATATACTCCTAATTGGTTTCCTTGTAGCCCCTGCCTGTCTCCCAGTCTGTTCCTAAAATGCAAATCTCACTGCAAAATTCCCCTGTCTAAGGTCTTATGTTTTTAGCCTGGTAATATAATTGATTAAGCAAACAGACCCTGAAATCAAACAGAAACATGTTTGAATCTCACTTTCATGATATGTAGTCTTGGACAAGTAACAATTTTTGGTTTGTTTCCATATGTAAAATAGAAATAGTGATAGCAGTTAATTGTTTTTTTCTCTCCCTTCCCCCTTGTTTTTTTTTAAGGTGTTTTATGCCCTTTGAACCTTTAACTTCTTCTTTTACTTCTGTCCCTCTTGTGTTCCTTGAAGCCACACCTGACTTCTCTCAGATCCCCAAAGGCACTGAGCTGCCCAGTAGACACCACATGCTATTTTCTCTACCTGGAACATTATCCAAGCCCCCAAGGCCCCTGTTGCCTTGTCTCAACCCAGGTGTCATTTCCCTTGAGAAATTGTTCAGCAACCTCCTCCACTCCTATGTAGTTTGGGTGCCCTTGCTATGTGCTCTTATATCTTTTTCCTTGAACTTCCTAAGCGCCATACTTTCTATCCTGTTCTGTAAATGCTTGTTTACTCACCGCCTCCTCCTCCCACTTGATCATCCACTGTCCATCCACTGTAAGTGCCATGCAGACATTGACTACTGACCCTGATCATCTTGCTAAGCTTCCTGTTCCTGCTTCCTAGAGCTTAGCTCAGAGTCTTGCAGAGATTGGGCACTCGTTCAATATTCGATGAATTTTTTTGAGACGGTCTCACTAATTCACTTACGTTTCCAACAAAGTGATCACACTGTTTCTTCTTTGGAAGAAAGCATACCATAACGTATAACCCCCCTACCTCTGATGGCTCCCTGGGAACCTGACTGTCTAGAGAGCTGTTTACACAATGAAATCAAATGGTATTTTGCTAGGAGGGAAAGTCCCAGGATAAGTCCCTTGTCTTGACCACAGAGTTCTTATGTTTTCTATCTTTCCTTTCGAAATCTTGGTTTCAGCAAAGCAACATTTTTATCCTCCACCTATAATCCTAGCATTGTAATACAGAAATATGTTTATACTAAACCCCCAATAGATTATGAGGTTCACCCTTGAATGAGTAGGGGGAAGAGCAAGCACCAAATTCACTATTGGCATTACTTGGAAGGAAGTTTCTAGGTATATAACTGACAAGCATTCATGGAGAGCTGCTTTACTTTTCTATGGAGATTTTGGGAGTTTTTTTTTTTTTTTTTCAACAGTTCTGCACGCTGAAAGAAAGTTCACAAATTTTGAAAGGAAATGTGGCCCTTTTCATTAGCTCCTTTTACCTCATGCTGAGTCATGGATGAGAGAGAATTTGTAGGCGGCTGAGCTGTAGGAAAAGTAATACTGTCATTTACACTTGCAGGCTGTTATGCTTTCCAGAAAACTTTTTCTGTAGGTTGTGAAAGTGATTAATCTGCTGTTAAAACTGACAAAGAAGGTTCTCTGATAAGAACAAGAATTAAATGAGGGATTTTTTTTTTCTTTATAAAGTAAGCTCCTATTTCCAGTTTTAGACTAGGAAAAAATAGGTTTTGGTGTTGTTTTTTACTTTTGGTCTTTTTGCGTCTGTGTGAATTTGGTCATGGCTTAAAACAATCACAGGACATTTTCTATTTAAATTGTGCTATTTATTGGCATGGTTCATGCCTTATGTTTTATATCTAAATTATTCATTTTTACATCCTGTTCCCTCAACATTTTTTTCTTTCATATTTCTATATCTGGGTCTTACTTTTTAATACTCTACATACACATCATCTTATGTCTCAAACCCAGATTTCTCCTACCAACTTCTTTTAACATAAAACTGGTGAAGATGGTCTGCATTCTTTCTGTGATATAAGTTTCTCCCTCTCTGAAAAATTTTATCCATGTAACATTTATACAACAGTTTAAAAAACTTGTACAAAAGTTGTTCGATACAACTGAGATGAGTCATCATTGCCTTAAGAGTTTTGAAAATATGTTTTTATGTTTTATTTACTTGAGATGTAAAGCTTTTCCATTGAGTTCTGGCAAATATAAGTGTCATTTGAACCTTTCTCTAGGGACCCACATTTCAGCTGGCAACCTAAAGGAACAAACAAATCAATCACATGGCATAAGTCAGCTTTTTTATAATTCCGTGGAGAACTAGTGACTTATTTCGAGGGTTGAAAGTCCTCAAGAAGGTAGAATAGCATGTTAGAAGTTTATTAAATTTGCCACATATTTTAATGGCTATTTAAAAACATATATATATAACAAGTTCATATTGGTTGTTAAAATGCATGGGCTTGAACCTCTATGTTTTGTTATGCATTTTAGTTCTTTGAAGGTTCACCATTTTGTGTTAGGATATGCCAGCTTATTTTCCTCTTTTCCTTCTTCCTCGCCTTATCTTTTGAAGGCTGGCTTCTGCCCTTGAGCCGTTCCCTTGGCAGCTGAATGGATTCCTGCGAGTAGAGAAAGCTGTCTCACGACTCTTGACAGCATGACCTCCCGTGAGACAGAGAAATGGTCCCTTCTGTAACCCAGATGGACCAGTCTAGGAGAGTTTGCATTCTTCTTTCATTCCTAAAGTGTGGATATGCATATGGCTTTTGTCCCTGGGCTACAAATCCAGGTTTTAAAATTCTAAAGTTGAAAATGTCCAAATGATTTACCACTGAAAACCTGCTATTACTGTATATTTATATCAGTATTTCATGAGGAAAAAAAATAGATAACTTGTAAATGTACTTGTTTTATATCTGAACTGCCAAGATTATTTCTGTTCCTTCATTAAATGTGTGTGAAATATATGCAAACACACACATAAACACATATCTGTATATTTATATACATATATAAATCTACATAAAGAGCAGCATTATTAGATAACACTCTTACAGTTTCTTAATTCATCTCCAAATGCTGTCACATACTGCATCTTGTAATAAAAGATTACGGTTTTTTTGGAGGGAGTCTCCTTCGGGCAGAATGAAGTGTGGAGAGCTTTTACATTCTGCTGTTAAGCAGAGCAAGGTCATTGCTACCTGCGGAAGTGGCTGTGTGCAGACTTGTCCATGTTTTCATGGCAATGTGGAATAACTTTCAAGCTAGAAGGATGAAAAAAAGGCCTCTTTTGTTGTTGTTTATATTGTTGTTGTTGAGATTGTCTTAATTTGACTGTAGTATTTTTAAGTTAGGAACACTTTGACTTGACATTTTTAAATGGAAAAACTTCTTTAGATGTTATGGAAAAGTCTTTTTCTTAACCAAATGCCAGTGACAAAATTTAGACCAGAAAGTAGTCATGAAGCAACAGTAATGAGGTATGATTGTGGTTTAGTGGGAGAAATAAAACCCTGTAGGGAACAGCACAAATGCAGTAAATGATGAATCGCTACTAAATAGGTCTCATTAGTCCACCATTGACTATGTATCATTGACATTAGGAAGATTCTGGAAAACTTGGGAAGTATATACCAGAAAGCTTGATGTTATACTAATATAAATCTTTAGAGTGTCTGTTTAAAAACAATCGATTGTGCCTGAGGGTCCACACATGTCACTAACATGTGCTTGAAGAAAAAGCTGTTTATATCTCTGAAGAGAAATGTACCCAGAGAACGTTGGGTGATGTAATATGTGACCACTGTAAGTGAATTTCTCCCTTGTGTGCATGTGTGCTAAGTTGCTTCAGTTGTGTTCAACTCTGCAACTCTTCTGTCCATGGGATTCTCCAGGCAGGAATGCTAGAATGGGTTGTCATGTTCCTCCACGAGATCTTCCAACCCAGGGAACAAACCCACATCTCTTAGGTCTCCTGCATTGGCTGGTGGATTCTTTACCACTAGCGCCACCTGGGAACCCTGCGAGTATCTCCCTCAGTCCTAGATATTTTCCACAAAATATAATAAACCTTAACTGTTGTTCTAAAGAAGGTTGACTCTACTGAGGACTGAAACACAAGAGGGCATTGATAGTGATTATTTTCATGTTGTTACTCTACATGGTCTGCAAAGCCTGAGTGCCAGATGCTAAATTCTATCAACATAATGTATCTTTAATTAAATATTATATTTGCAATGCAATTAATAATGTGACCTGCTTCCATAACTTTATTAAGAAATTACCATAATTTTTGTATAATAAGGTAATAAAAAGGCAGTGTGTTTTGAAACAGCCTTTCCTGAAGTGGTTATGTGCTTTGTATCTGTTGAATTTTGAATTAAATGAAGAGATTGATGGCCAGTATTATCTCCTGCAATGTACTCAGGACTTTACATTATAAGGGATCTTCTGTGATTTTTCTTCTTTTAGAATAAAAGAGGTTTCTTGCTTTTCAGTGGGCTCACTATTCAAGATATTTAGAGAATAATTCATTTTATTGGCTTTATGCTCCCTCCCTCCCTGTAACTCTTTCTAAAAACTAAGCAATACCAAACAATGTTAATTTCAAGTAGTTTACTGTGCATTGCACTGTGATGATTCCTAATAAATGGAAAGTCATGCTTCTGGTTCTGTGGCCATCATTGATGTTGTTTTAATTTTCACAATGTGTTAACATGATAATTAAATTCCCCCAGTGTCCTGTGAGGAAGGAGTTTTAAATGGCACCACATGTAGAGGAAAATCTTTGGTATTTAAAAATATTATCTTTTAAACTGAGATTGTATGTGGATACAGAATAGTGTGTCTAGCTGTGAAAATAGGATTAAAAAAATATTTTGTAAGCTGCTTTTTTGAAGACTGTTTGAAAATGTCACCCTCAGCTAAACAAAAGTAATTTGCATCAGAGGGGCTGTGTGTGTGTGTGTGTGTGTGTGTGTGTGTGTGTCTGTCCTTACTCTTAATGAAATAGCAGTCTCTCTTCAAAAAGTAATTGTTCTCCTTGCAATGTATTTTTCTCTCAGCACTGAGAGTCCCTCTCCTGCCCTTCTTTTGCCCTAATATTTGTCCTTTAATCCTATCAGGTTAGTTGTCAACTAAAATTAAAGGCAGGTGTTACCCTTCACAGTCCGTCCTGATCTAATTTTGCAGACTTGTTTTAGGTATTTGTTTTTAGCATCAAAATAGCTAACAGAACAACTTTGGAATCACAAAGTGTAGATTCAGATACCAATATTTTATTATTTTGTGACCTTGGGCAAATAACTTAAGCTCACTAGACCTCAGTTTCCTCATCGGTAAAATGGGAATAACAGGCCCTTCCTCTGTTGTATGTAAAGCACTCAGATAAGGACAGACACAAAGGATGATCTCAACTATTTAATATTAAGGTCCTGCCAAACAACTTTATTGTTCTTTCCTGTCTTTTTGTCTGTGTCTCTGCTCACATTTTTGCTTGAAACAGAATCTACCCTCTTCTTGCAAGGCAGGCACATACACGCATACAGCATGAAGCCATCCTCATGTTCTAATTTTGTAAACCCCACAGAACAGCTCCGAGAGCCCCTCTCTGTCTGCCAGTTTGGGGCTAATCCATCTGAAACCTTCTATTGTGTGTCTTAGTATGCTGAACTGTTACAGGTATATGGTAGTGTAATTTTGTCTCTTTTGCTGGTATGTGAACTCCTGGAATCCAGAGAAATCTTCTGATGAATTTCTCCCTGCTCTAATGAGTCTATTTCCTTTGTGACCTGTGATCATTATTTATCTTTTCTTTATATCTTATTTGAAATACTTCTGAGTGTACATGATGTATTCTGCATTTTTGCATCAAGTCTATCACTTCTGGGCATTGGCAAAAGCCAGAAAATTAGGAGGAACAAAAATAAATACATTTAGCCCATTTAAGCAATATCTGAGTTCCTCTTGTGTTTCCTTCCTCCATTTAGCTCTTAATAGTTTTGCAAAAGAATGACAGATTCCTTATTAAAGGAAAATGAAAACAGGTCTGTTACTTCTATGATATGAATGACATTCTTTATCAATAGATAATTAGAATATTTAAGTATATATCATTAATGCACATGTATACTCTATTTATGAAAACTGTAAGAAACTCACTGGGCCTGTGTATTTTTTATGTGTGATGTTCATGTGGGTTATAAATCAACAGTTACATTCTAGAAATTATAACTCCATTATGTCTTTAAAAATATTATACTCTGAAATAATATTTTAATACTCTATATTCCATGATAAAGCTATGCTGTGCTATATCTTTACCGCTAGAAACTTGTGAAGCTTAAAATAGTTTAATCTTTATACATTTAAATTATTTGATTATATTTTTAAAAAATCATAAAACAATTTTGCAAATTCTATTGGGAAATATTTTATTATTGGACTTTTTAAAGACTGTAGACTTTTTAAACACTTTTAAATGGTACAGCCACTTTTATTTGTTTTTTAAAAAAAATTTTGGCTGGACCCTGCAACACTGTGGGACCTTAGTTCCCTGACTAAGGATCAAACCCACACCCCCTGCATTGGAAGGCAGAGTGTTAACCTGTGGACCACCTGGAAAGTCCCAAAGACTATAGACTTTATTAAAAATAACAAATTCTGAATTAAAGGCATGAAATACATAGCTTGTATAGCTTGTTTGAGAATACAAAGGTTTTACTATCTGCAGCAGTTTTTGCTTGATTTTACTTTTGTTTTCTACTGCCCTTGATATTTTATTTGTTTTTGCAACAGTGTTTCCTTGTTTGCTTCTTATTTCTGTTGCATTGCACCTCACTCTTGTACATGTATATAAACAACCTCTATGTTCCATCAGTGCTGAATGATAATTCATTTGTTCTAGGGTGGTAATTTCAATATCATAGATTCAGGTAAGTGATCAAAGCAGACCAAAAAGTATGGTTGGTTTCATAATGACATTTTAGGTTAGGGTTTTCTCTTTAGATACCTCTCGTTTACATAGGGCATACCTAAGAGTAATTTACATATCTTCCATATTTCTTAAAGCAAATAGTTTTCCCATTTTTTAAATAGACAGGTTATTGCATAAGAGGTAATTCACTTTACCCTTTGTACTTGTGCATGCCAAGTCACTTCAGTTGTGTCCAACTCTTTGCGACCCTATGGACCCCATAGCCTGCCAGGCTCCTCCTTCCATGGGATTCTCTAAGTAAGAATACTGGAGTGAGTTGCCATGCCCTCCTCCAAGGGATCTTCCTGACCCAGGGATTGAACCCCTGTCTAATGTCTCCTACATTGGCAGGCAGGTTCTTTGCCACTAGTGCCACCAAACCACGGGAGATAAATGGTTAATTGACACCTAGTCTCTGATTGGGAAATATGTAGGGAATAATGAGGAGCGTGGCATCTGTAAGCCATGCTGCATGTAGCAATGCAGACAGTATTGCCAGCTCCCTGGGACCAAGTTCTACATAAATGGCCTGTGACTCCTAAGACTTTATCTGTGAGATTTGACACCACTAGGAGGATGGGTTCGGTGCTTTAGTTAAAAAAAAAAAACAAATTGGTAATGCTTTTCTAATGCCAAGTCCCAATTTTGGTTGAACTATTTAGACAAAGTTTAAGAAGTTATGAAATAAGTACAGTTAAGGGGATGAGGATGAGACGAGATGGTTGGATGGCATCACTGACTCAATGGACATGAGTTTGAGTAAACTCTGGGAGTTGGTGATGGACAGGGAGGCCTGGCGTGCTGCAGTCCACAAGGTCGCAAAGAGTCAGACACAACTGAGCAACTGAACTGAACTGAACTGAACTGAACTGAATTTGTTTTTTCTTCCTCCCCCATGAGGGTTTATAGTATATAGGAATCTTTACAAACAGATGACATTCCAAATCAGAGGCAAGATTGTATCTTTGGATTTTGGCTGCAGTCATATTATTTAGGAGCTTCCCAGGTGGCTCAATGGTTAAAAAAAAAAAAAAAAATCCGCCTGCCAAGGCAGGAGACCAAGGAGATGCAGGTTTGACCCCTGGATTGGGAAGATTCCCCTGGAGGAGGAAATGGCAACCCACTCTGGTATTCTTGCCAGAAAATCCTATGGACAGAGAGGCCTGGAGGGCTACAGTCCTTACGGTCACAAAGAATTGGACACTACTGAGTGACTGAGCACAAATCATCCAAGATATTTGGACATATATGTTGTGCTGCCCCACAAAATTTTCTGTCTGTTAAGACAAATACATGACTACTGTAATACTTGCATTTCCCAAAATAAACAAATCACCCACTCTCTTAAAGGAATCATAAACTACTTAATGTGAATAGTGTCACTTATTTTGACTACCAGACTTCAGACCTTCAGTTTTAGCAACCTCATTCCACAATCCTGTTTCTCTCTGTTCTGACACCCTAGGTATCTGAACAGTGATCATTTGAATTATATATTCTTGCCTTCCATAAAATCTGCCACACCAGTGGGCTCCATTTTCTCCATACCTATTCATATTTGGAAGCAACATTGTACAAAATAAAAGATGCTGGAAAAAGATCTGCCAGGACAGAATTTGGACAGGTGTGAGCTCTCTAGTTAGTACTTTCAAACTTTGTCCCTCATTTGGGCCTCTCATTTCTTGCCTGGAACATTGTCATAGCTTCTCCTCTATCTTCCTTTATGTCCTTCATAAACATATGGCTTCTAGATTAATATTTCTTCAACACAGGCTTGGTCATGTCAGTCTACATGTGGCTTCATAACAATCTCCCTGTTATACAGATGTGCTGTGCTTAGTCGCTCAGTCATGTCCCACTCTTTGTGACCCCGTGGATTATTATAGCCTGCCAGACTCCTCTGTCCATGGGGATTCTCCAGGCAAGAATACTGGAATGGGTTGCCATGCCCTCCTCTAGTGGATCTTCCCAACCCACGGATTGAACCCAGGTCTCCTGCCTTGTAGGAAGATTCTTTACTGCCTGCGCCACCTGGAAAGCCCAAGAGTACTGAAGTGGATAGCCTATCTCCAGGGGAACTTCCCAGCCCAGGAATCCAACTGGGGTCTCCTGCATTACAGGCAGATTCTTTACCAGCTGAGCTAGCAGGGAGGCCCACCTGTTATAGAGATAGAAGGAATGTAATGATCATGATAATCATGGTAATAAAATAATAATTGGTGAATGCTCTTAAATGCTCCATGCCAAATATCAAATGTCTTGAGACAACAGGGTTTTGTAATTCAATATCAGAGGGTTTAACATAGAGGTATTTGTTGTGGGTCTGAATTACATTTGTATAGTGTGGCTGATTGAAAGATCATCTGATATACATGAGAAGTGAGTGGGTGGGGATTTGACGTTTTGTTAGAAGTGCATGCTTAGTGTTTTGATAAACCATTCCATCTCCTCAAACCTTTGTTATCAGAAACAAACTACGTTGTCAAGAAAATATAGCATAATTCAGGACAGTGGGAAAATCTTAATGCTTTCCATCCTCCTGCTCTTGGTTTCACAATTAAACATGTATGCTAAATAGGAGAGGGTTGTGTCTGAGTGTTCATATCTGTTAAAGCAGATTGACTACTTGGTTACCACATTGTAAACAGTTTCTCTGAAGAATTTTTAAATTTGTCATTTATGATATGCTAAAAGAAAATGTAAGATTTAAAACTGCGTAATAAACAGGGTTCACATTTAAACACCAACATCTATACCAGCCACACACATGTACACACACACACACAAACATACTCAAATATACATGCAAGCATAATACACAAATATACATGTAAATGCATAGGGAAAATAAAGCTTGGCAATTAACCAGAAGTTTACTGTCACTAAGGTTTTTCATTTTCTTTATTAATTTTTTAAATATTCCCCATATTTTCTACAATGAGTATTACTGCTTTGATGAAGACACTGCAACTTACCTGAAGATTCACGTAGCACACTCATTCACAAGTCCAAGCAGAGTGAATGGCATTGTTTTGTTCAAACATCTTTGAAAAAATGATGGAGTGACACAAGAATAAATAGTCAAAGTTAAATTATCTTTTTATAATAGTAAAGTAAAATCTTAAATAGTGCCACTGCCTGCCATCTATGAACAGTATTTCTGGGAAATTGTATGTTTTGTATTTTTAAATGACTGGGATATTGAGTAAAGAAATCTAGCAATAAAATGAGGAGCTCTATAGTTTACATCTCTGATGCCTGGGATCATTTGTGGTAATTTTCCCTTTTTTATTTCTACAACTTTACTTTTTTAAAATCACCAAATAGTGATATAGATGACACCTAGCACTCACAAGGTTCACACACACAGACATCACACACACACAGACAACACCACAGAATTAAGAAAATGGGGGACAAGTTCATACTTACTTCATACTTGAAAGTATTTATTAATGCATTGGTTCCTTGGTAATGTTTTGATAGCCTACTGTGTCTTAATCTTTACAGTGTTTTAAGTGTTATGAAAGGATGGATAGATGAATATTAGAATGCAGTCCCTAGTCTCAACTTACTTAGCACCACAATTCTCGATCTTCAGAGTGCATGAGAATTACCTAGATGATATTTATCTGATATACATAGTGTATCAGAGAAAGAATAGGCTAGATGTTGAAACCGGAAGATATTTGAATTCAGCTGCCTATGTGATGTTCCGAAAAGAAACATGTTTAGCCAGCACCTTAAGGGGAAAGGAACTGAAAAACAGAGAAGATAACAACTTGCCTAACGTCTTCCAGTAGTTACAGAGTAGAATGAAAGACCTTGGTCCTTGGCTTCTTAAGACAGTGCTATTTGGCTGGCTAGAACTCAGCTCTATGTTTAAGAAATGAGTGGGTTGCAGTAGAGTAGTGTCTTCCAAGTAGAGTTTGTCAGAATTTTGGAAATCTGAAAAGTTTCCACTGGTTTTCTGCCTGTTTCCCCTATCATTGAATTCACTGAGGCTAGAAACCATAACTTGTTACCCAGCAGTTGGCAAAATTCCTGGTATTTACAAGGTGGTCAGTTAATGGTTGATGACTGTATGAATGACACCATTTAAAAAAAATTCTAAAGTCATATATTTAGAGGCAACTAATTTATTTCTTTGCTATTGGATGGCTTGGGAAGATACAGTGCTTTTTCTGAAAGGAAAAGGTATTTGAATCTATGATCTTTTTTTCTCTGTAAATAAAGCTATTGTATCTTAAATATAAGTACCCATGTTCATTTTATAAACTAAAATGAAAGAGAAGAAAGGACAAAATGTCTGTTTTTTAAAAATAATAACCACAAAGTGTTTTTTCTTAATCAGATATTAGAATTAAATCATGCTATACATTCAAGTTTATGTTATGTTTTTTGTTTTCTTGTAACATTGTAACATAGGAGTGAGTGAGTGAAGTTGCTCAGTCCTGTCTGACTCTTTGGGACCCCGTGGACTGTAGCTTACCAGGCTCCTCCCTCCAGGCAAGAGTACTGAGTGGATTGTCATTTCCTTCTCCAGATAAGAGGGTTAGCATACTGTAATATATACAGGTCTTGAGCTTTATCAAAGCAAATATTGAAAACAGCACCAGCATGAGAAGTGTCTCAGTTTATTCACCATTCTGGAGGACCTCAGGTATCATAGTTTATGAAATCAAAGGCTTTCCTGAGATGCTCTATGCAACCAGACAGTTTTGAATTCTTCTACGCAAATCCTCTTCTCTTATAAGGAGAAAAATTGAGACTCACAGAACAACATAAGTAAATTTGTTTCAACCCAAAAAGAAAATAAGGATGACATAACTCTTCATTTTACTTTCAGAAGGAAGTTCCACTGAAGAAATGAGCCCCCAGATGCTTGACCTCTGTCAGCCACTTGTAGGATTTCAGCTATTGGAAGGTTCCAGAATTGGTGCCCATACTCTGACCTTGCCTGGCCACCATTCCTTTGCTCGTCAAGAGAGCTTGGTCACCATGGGCCATGGCCAAAATAATGGTGGTCCTTCCCATAAGCCATCTTCAGATTTCCAACTGACAGTGTCTGTCTAGAAGAATGGGTTCTTTACTGCTTTACAATCTAGCACATTTACTGCACTGCATGATCTAAAATATCAAATGAACTCTATCTGTAAAGTTTTAAAAAATACAAATGGACAAAATAGCAAAGGGTGGTTTGGGGGCCCATTCACACTAAGACTATTGTTCTTGCCATTAGTGTGTTTAAGGAGACTATCCATATATTGCAAAACATTGTGCCGATTTCCCTTCACTTCTGAGGTTGTAAAACTCAACCCTATTACCTAAATAGCTGTCCAGAGAAAGCAAGAAGGGAGCTACTTTAACTCCTGTTCAGTGACTGAGTGACACAGACAGGCGTGAGACAAACCTTTTTGCTTCCAGATCAGCTCCTCCATCACCTCCCCCTTTTTTGGTCATACCAATGAGCAGAAATGAATCTACCCCATGTGGTCATTGCAGGATTTATCTGGGCATTTGCTGAACCTGCTCGCAATTTATTTTTATTTCTTCCGATAGACATGGGTTTGGCACGGGAGAGTGAATTCTTTCTGAAACAGCAGATGTGCCTGGTACACTCGTTTGCTATAACCATTTGTGCTGTGGTTGAAAAAAAAAATTTTTTTTTAAGAGTGCAGAATTGTTGAGGGGGGAGGGTTAAAAAACCAGAACCATTTTAGCGATTATGCAAAGTTAGAATGTGAGTAATTTTGCTGTAGTTAGTCATTATGTGCTTTCATAGCTTGTTTTACAAGGATAAAGGAATACGTACAGGTTTGGTGAATAGAGCTCTTATTTGTCTCTAGTAGTCGCCTTTTATAAAAACATTTTCCACCCTTTCTCCTTCTATGTGGCAAAAGTGCTCTCTCCTTCGAAATTATACCCTTCTGTGATTCAGCCCTTTTATCCATCCACAGTAAGTGGACAAACAGCCTCCATTTCTGCGAACAAATATGTTAGGGGAAGAGAAACTTCATTTTCTCATAGAATAGATAATGCAGATGATGCAGATTCAAATAATAAGAATATAGTGATCATTTTAAAAAAGCATGTTTTCTGCAAAAGGGAGGGAAAAATACTGAGCAAACATCTAGTGACTGTGCTATGAGCCTAATGTGCTGTAAATATAGTGTCCTTGCAGCATTTTATTTGAAATATTTGATAGGACTTAGCAGATTTTTGCTCACCGTATTGTCTGAGGATTGTAACACACCACCTATTCTTTTTTTTTTTTTGCTTTGCTTTCGGTCACCCAAACTCCCTTGGACATATGTGAACGAAGGTCTGTTTGTTTCCACTGAAGCAAATATAGTCACTTGCTCACACTGGTGGCTTCCCTCAGTGAATTCCACTACTATTTTGGAAACTCCTGTATGAAAACACAGCAACCCAACCTGTCCCCATTGAGCCTTGTGGGTGATTTCCACGCACTGCTGCGCAGTGTCTATGTACTGAGGTTCACTTTTTGATAAAAAACAAAACTGGGTTTTGTAGCCTTTTGGTAGGCTTGTTACTAAGTCTGGGCATTCTGGTGTAATGGCAGGAATGCTGGTATTGGAGTCCCAACAGTGGTCTTAGAAAATCTGGATTCTAACTCTGATCTCTCAAGGCTTTATCACCTTGGATGAATCATTCCTAAGCCTAGTGTCCTTGAGGAGAAGGTAGAAATTTATGACCTATAAATTCCTTTCAGCTCTAATACTCTGTGATTCTGTAAAGAATATTTAGTGATGTACAAATAAGTCAACTTTATTTTTTCTTTCTCAAAAATTCCTTCGTGTCTATATCTGTACCAGATAACTCTCTTCAGGCTGCCTTTCAAAGTTGGCCACATTTTAACTTCACCCCAACAGGCAAATTTCAGTAATGAGAAACCCCTGTAGGACTTGAGAGAAGGGATCACATTCTTTTACATTTTTTGTCTCTTGATGGCTTCCGAGTAGCAATAATAGACTGAAATGGTTGGTTCTATTGTAGTAATTGGTTGTAAACAAGAGCTGTTGAACCAAGCTCACCATATTTCCTGTTACCTATGGCTAAGAAACCTAAAATGCATAAAGTAACTCAGAATACTTTTTAGAAATTAGATTGAATTACACAATCCTCTATCATGCTTGAATACTTCTTGGATAAATAATTACAGGTATGGCTTCCCAAAGCTGATGGGGAAAGTAAAATAGTGTGGAGGGGTGGTCATTTAGCCAACTACTGCTATTCTTGTTTTATTTCATTGAATATCTCTTTGTAGATTTTGTCAATAATGCTTTTTTAAAATGATTTCATTCACTGAATAAATACATATCGAGTGTGTTTGCTGGACTCTCAGCATATCCCTCATGGCAGAAAGCTATGTAGAACTGAAGAGCCTCTTGATGAAAATGAAAGAGGAGAATGAAAAAGTTGGCTTAAAGCTCAACATTCAGAAAACTAAGATCATGGCATCTGGTCCCATCACTTCATGGCAAATAGATGGGAAAACAGTGGAAACAGTAAGATACTTTATTTTTTGGGACTCCAAAATCACTGCAGATGGTGACTGTAGCCATGAAATTAAAAGACGCTTGCTCCTTGGAAGAAAAGCTATGACCAACCTAGGCAGCATATTAAAAAACAGAGACATTGCTTTGCCACCAAAGGGCCATCTAGTCAAAGCTATGGTTTTTCCACTAGTCATGTATGGATGTGAGAGTTGGACTATAAAGAAAGCTGAGCACCTTAGAACTGATGCTTTTGAACTGTGGTGTTGGAGAAGACTCTTAAGAGTCCCTTGGACTGCAAGGAGATCCAACCAGTCCATCCTAAAGGAAATCAGTCTTGAATATTCATTGGAAGGACTGATGTTGAAGCTGAAACTCCAATACTTTGGCCACCTGATGCGAAGAACTGACTCATTTGAAAAGACCCTGATGCTGGGAAAGATTGACGGCGGGAGGAAAAGGGGACAACAGAGGATGAGTTGGTTGGATGGCATCACCAACTCAATGGATATGAGTTTGAGTAAACTCTGGGAGTTAGTGATGGACATGGAGGCCTGGCATGCTGCAGTCTATGGGGTCACAAAGCAGTCGGACATGGGTGAGCGACTGGACTGAACTGAACTGAAGCATATGTTGAACAAGAAAAAGTCCTTGCCTGTGTGAAGTTTAGAGGAGAAGAGGATATTAAAGACGTAACTGATGGACTTCTCTGGTGTCCAGTGGTTAAGACTCTGTGCTCCCATTGCAGAGTACACACCCCAAAATTAATTAATTAATTCAAAAATAAAGAAGGAATGACAAAAGAGTGGACAAGTTCTATCATTTAAGCAAAGTACAGTGTTTTAAAAGGACACCACTGTTGGACACCTTATCAAGACATGGATACTCAGGTCTGGCTTTCTAGAGTGTCATTCATTTGAAACCTCAAGGATGAATACTGGTTAGGAGTTGGGAGGTGGGGCAGATTGGAGAGCATTCAAGTCAGGCAACTGCAGAATGGCTGGAGCATCAAGTTTCAGGGGGAGGGAATAGAGAGAGAAGATTAGGAAGCAAAGTGATGACTCTATCAGGAAAAAAAGAAAAGAACTTCATCCTAAGAGCAATGAGATGCTTTGGGAGACTTAGTCAAAGAAGGCAATCAATTTAGATTTTAGGAATATTCTGATTGCAGCATAGAAAGTGTATTAGTGATCAGTAAGACATCATTTTTAAAAATACCTACATCCTTTGAAATATTTATAACCTTAAAATTTGCTATTTTGCAAAATTTTATCAGTATACACATGCGTCCTTAATTTACTTTTTTGTTAGACCGTTATTTTGAATACCTATTCCCTTGCTTACAAGCTGCATAACATTCCATCAGAACAATGCACCATGATTTTCTCAACCATCTCCTAATAATTTATTTTTAAATATACAATCAGTGTAAGTTACAGGCATTTTGATAGCTCTTCATTGCCAGTTTACCCACCAGAGAAATTGTTTCAACTTCCAGTTTTACCAGTCATATATTTATGCACCCTCACTAGCATATTCTCACAGAGATTGTGTTTTATTATTTCTTGACCTGTTAGTTCAACACCAGGCACTTTATGGTAAACTCCTGGCCTGACTGGAGAAAAGCACATAGGCCCTTGAGGCGATGACTTGGTGTCATGAGGTCACTTTTAAGTAAACTCTCCTCTTGCCACATCCCTAGATTACAGAAGACACTCAGATTGAATTAACCCTCACCACAACGCCATTTTTTCCAGCACTAGTCACATGCATCCTAGGGTCTAAGTGTTCTGTATTGTATGGGTATTTATATAAATTGAAGCCTCGGAGGCTCTCCAATATTAATGACATACCATCTCATTTGATGGTTATTGTGGGAAAAAAACTCCCTAAAATACTGGCTATCTTGGTGTTCGTATGATGATATGCTAGTTTTATGAATGAATGAGTTCAGGGCCTCCCCTTGGTCATTGCTTCTCTGTTGAATAATTAGGGGTTAAGAAAGGAAGACTTCAGGCAGAATCTTGGTGCTCCTAATTGCCTTAATTTTATTTCTGGGAAAACAAGTTGACATACTGGCATCCATGTCTTCAACGTCCAGGGAGCAGTTTGTCTTCAAAGTATCTTATACCCATTCAGAATTCTGTGAGAATTAATTAAGTGGAGAAGTTTCAAAGACAAAAGCTGATCTGGAGTACACCACCAGACTGTGCTATTTTTGCGATTTCAGCCTCCTGAAGGTATTAAGAATAGCCCCTCGCTAGCTGTCAATACACATTCTCAAAGCCAAAGCACTAAACTGTGAAATGAACAAGGGCTGATACAATGATGGAAGTAAGACATCTTTATGTCTCTCTAACAAGAACTCTTTGGAGGACTTGTCAGGCAGTGTGTGTGTGTGTGTGTGTGTGTTTAGGAGTCCATCAATGAATGAAAATTATCATATTCGTAGTGTCCCTGTATTGGTAGCACTGTTTTGAACTCAATGAACCTGATTAAAATCCTGTGATTTTAATTTCAAAAGGAATCTTTGAGGTTATTTTAACCGTTCACCAGTTTTCAGTTACCACACATGAAGTAATTTTTTCTTTAATGTAGAAAATACAGAAACTTATGAAGATGAAAGTAAAAACTTCTGTTAATTGCATCAGCTGATGCCATTTTAGCCTTTTAAAAGTATTTTAAAATCATTTAAAATTTTTTACTATGTCCCTTCCTTTGTTACTGTGCAAACACACACACAGACGGTGGGATACTACAATATTTTTGGTGTGTATTAAATCTTAAAATAATTTATTTATTTCATACATATTATTCAAAATCTATTTTTTATGT
Organism: Cervus canadensis; assembly: GCF_019320065.1. Classification (NCBI taxonomy): domain Eukaryota; kingdom Metazoa; phylum Chordata; class Mammalia; order Artiodactyla; family Cervidae; genus Cervus; species Cervus canadensis. Next base: position 54,665,643 of record NC_057392.1, on the reverse strand, counting down.
ATATGTATGTGTGAATATATACACACATCAGAGGAAGATCTATATCTTTCACAATATATGATTATGTTAGAAAAGTATATACTCTAAAATAATCCCCTTAAAATAACCACTATTATCATTTTGGGAATAGATCCTTCTAGCTATGTGTGTGTCTGTGTGTGTGTGTGTCTGTGTGTGTTATGTGTATATGAGAGGTATAGATAGATGCATATATTGATAAAACAGTGTTCCCTAATCTGTCTCTAAAATGTATAACTTTTTTTTTCCTTTCCTTTCTTTTCCCTGCTTCTTTCCCATCATTTTTTTGTTTGTTTTCCTGCTGTAGTAATAGATACATAACAAAATTCACCACCTTAATCATTGTAAGGATTTGTCTAGGTGGCATTAAGTATATTCACATAGTTGTGCAATCATAATCCATCTTTAGAACTTTTCTACTTTCCCAGACTGAAAATGCACATCAGTTAAATAATTACTCAACATACCCCCCCGACCTCTTTGTTAACCACATTTTGCTTTGTCTTCATGAATTTCATTACTTCAGGTATCATATATCATTGGATTCATACTGTATATATCCTCTTTAACTGGCTTATCTCATCTTAGCCTAATGTTTTCATGGTTCATTCCTGTTTTAGCATGTTTGAGAGTTTCTTTCTTGTTTTAGGCTGAATATTACAACATTGTATGTTTATACTGCATTTTGTTCATTCATCTGTTATTGGACACTTTGGTTGCTCTCAAATTTTTGGATATTATGAATAATTCTGCTATGAACATAAGTATACAGATAAGAGTCCTTCCCTGTTTTGCCTTTTGGGGTAGATATCCAGAAGTGAAGTTGCTGGATTGTTGATATGTTTTGAAACATTTTAATAATACAATATTTCATTATAGGAATGTACCAGTCCCCAAGTACTGATTACTTAAGCTGCACATAATCTGTTATTTTTATAAATTTCATTGCCAAGAACATATCTTGAAACTGAGGGTTTTAACCATCTATGATTATTTCTTTTGGTTAAATTCTTAAAAATGAAAGGTATGGCTTTTGTTAGGACTTCTGATACATATCACCAAATTAGCCCTCAAATTGCCCGTAAGAAGTTTATAGAAACAAATATTACCTTGGTCCTAAGTCTGAATTATATGAACATTGCCCTTTGAAGACAGTTGGGATAACACCGTCCCATCACACATAGCCCCCATCTCCAAGCTATAATTCCTTATTCTGCTTTAACCTAAATAGGTGGTTCTCAACTCTGGTTTCAACAGAAAATCATTTATTCCTCCCCTTTTTAATTTCCAGATTTCACTCCCCAAGTAATAGGCCTAAGATAATTTGTATCTAAAAAGCTCTAAGTGAAAGGCACTTTGTGTTTATAGAGCATTCAGTGATTCTGTTGTGCAGTCAGACTTGAAAAGTACTTCTGGATATATAGAAGCATATCCATACATTGTACTCTTAGTCTGTTGGATTATTTTCTATCTCATGGGGTCATCTATCAAATGAAAAGTATGTGACTGGAATGAAAAAGGAATGCAGCCATGGGTATTAATCCCTGAATAATGGAAGACAATCAGTGAGGGGACTCAGGAAAGCAAAATTAAGTCATTTTCTATAGTAAGGGCTTGGAGAAAATGGTAAGTAATTTTTCTTGAGCAAAAAAGAAGTAGCCAAAAAAAAAAAAAAGGAATGCATGGCATGTAAGCTGGGGTTCCTTTTTTTTTTTTTCCTTGCCCTATGTAAACTCAGACACCAGGTCTGTCCATTCATTTATCCTGTCATGGTTTATTAAGTACCTACTTGGTGTGAAATTTTAGTGATAAGATCAAGCTCTTTTTGGCCAGTAAAACTCATTGTAAATATTCAGAATTTACTCTTGGAATCACTGGGTTTTGAATGTCCTTATGACTTCTTTTGTATAAGGATAGTATTAGAAGGAAAAGAGACATGAGCATACTCCCCTCAAGTCTGTGTCTTGAGCAGTGAAGCTCCTTTTTGGGGGGTTGTTATAGAATGACTTTTATTTGAAGAATAAGATGGACCACTCATTTAAAAAGGAGGATAAAATGGCACTATGCCTAGATCTTGTTTGTTGTTCAACTAGAACAACAATCTGGAGAAGTAGTGTGAATTTTCCAGTGTCAGTCAGCTCTAAATAGTGGCAAAGCTGGGATTTTTTGATCCTAAATTTTACTGCATGACCCTTCAATTTAATTGATCATCCTCTAGGGCAATATTTCTATCTGCCAATATCCTTAACTGAGAATGGAAGTTGGAAAATGCACCTCCAGCAGTACAATTGGCCTTTAGAAATCCTTCATTTGGCTTCCTCATGTTTGCAAAAAAAAAATAAATAAATAAAAAGCATAGCTTTAAAGTCAGAAGAGGGACCTCTGATCCATTTTGCACACAGCAGTAATCAACTGACACAGTACAGCAGCTGCCTTACACCACGGGGCTCTTATTTTATACAGTTCAGGTCACTCTGTTGTTTCCTAGATAACAGTGCTAAGTATCACTTGCTGTCTGTTGTACCATTTACTCCATTAGTTTTCTTCTATGACAGAAATATTTTTCTGTACCCACATAGACTGAGACGGCCTCTATGTTTGTTTTCGTGAATTTCTCATATGTGGTTTATTTTACCTTTTCTTTACCCAAGAATAATAGCGTTTAGCTGCTCAGTCGTGTCCAACTCTTTGCAACCCTTTGAACTGTAGGCCACCAGCATTCTCTGTCCATAGGATTTTCCAGGCAAAAATTCTAGAGTCGGTTGCCATTTTCTTCTGCAGGGGATCTTCCTGACCGGGGGTCGAATCCACATCTCCTATGTCTTCTGCATGGCAGGTGGATTCTTTACCCCATGAGCCATCGAGGAAGAGAGGTAGAATGGTTTTTAAAACTTCAAACTACAGAAGAGAACTAGGCTGCCTGGGTTGAATCCTAGGTCTGCCACTTGCTAGCTGTGTAACCTTGCATAAATACATGTTTAAGATACATGTGCTTCAGTATCTTCATCTGGAAACTAAGGACAAGTAATAGATTCTATCTCAAGGGTACCTGTGAGGAGTAAGTAAACTGCATTGGATACAAAATGTTTACGTAAAGTAAATGCTTTATAAGTGTTTACAGTTATTATATCTTTTAAAAAATACCAGTTGGTATTTTAGTTTGTTTTTCCTGCCACAAAGATATACAGACAAAATAGATAACTCCAAGTGACAAATGGCCATTAGGTTTTGTTCAAATAACTTTACACAACTGTCATGAAAAGAAAATTGAAGCTGAAATATTTGTAACCCTATCTTCTAACAAATCAACCATCACTCTTTCCATAGGTTGTCTAGTCCTTGCCCATATGGAAATACCATTCTGTGTAGCCTCAGTTGTATTGTACATATGATTGATTTCACATTCTGTGTTTTTCATGTAACATTTACATTTTCATTTAACATCTTAAGCACATTTTCATGTGTTTATAATACCTAGAACCAAATTTAAGAACAGGGATTGGAGTTTTATGTTGCTGTGTATATGTCAGACTAGCTTTTATATATTTTCCCTTTCTGCTACCTTAGAAAGTTTTCGTTCCAAATAGAAGTCATTTTTGCTCACTACAATCATTTTTTGTCAAAAATTTGAATGAAGAATTATTTAGTGCAGCAACTTTGATTCCCTTTGTCTTCTTGTGGCTTAAGCAACCAGATCAGTGCCTAACACATAGCAGAATTTCAGTAAATTTTTGTTGAATAGATACTTTGGATTATTTAAATTTTATGGGATTGGGGTATTATAGTTATTTGATAGTTAATTCAAAATATGTTTCATTTCAATACGTGGTAAAGATTATTTTTAAATGTTTTAGTTTCTTTCTTTTCATGGCACAATTATTTAAAATATGCCACTTGACTATTTCTGTAGGGGATTTGAGTGAGTATCAAGTAAAACTTACATATATAATCTGACCATTAAAATGAAAATAAGCACTTCAGATGCTTCTTTGAAAGATAGTAGTAATTAATAAATTCCAATAGTAAAGTCCTTAAATTACTTAGAGGGAGGAAGAGACTAATGAGGTTACTGTAATTAAGCATGCATTAAACATATGAGAGTTCCTGGATTGTCAAGTAATAAGAGAAACGAGATACCTTATATTTTGCCTTTTTTTTTTTTTTTTGCAATCTGACAAGAGAAATGCATTTTTCTTGGGAGACCATTATTCATTTATTCAAATATTTGTTAAATGTCTATTATGTGTTATGATATGAAAAAGACAGTGAAAAGCAGCAGTAAAGAGGGACTGTCTCTAACCCTATGAGAAGAGACATACACAAGCGTGATATGTGTAGAAGAGGAGAGAGAGAGTGCTCACTGTGCCAGAGGATTTGGGCAATGGTTCACTGAGGGAACTGACACTCAGGCTGAGACTTCAAGAGTTCTTAGAAATTAGCTCAATATAGAATCCAAAGAGAGGTGGGGAAGCACATAGGTATAATCCATGAGATGGCAGAGAGTCTGGCACATCAAGTATGAAAGGAAGTCAGTGTCAGAGAGTGACATGACATTGACCTCTCAAGGAGAGGCAGAAGAGATAGACTGGGTCCCAATCACTCCACTAAAGCACTGAAGACTTTTCAGCAGGAAAGTAATGTGATTAGACCTGCATTTGGGAGAAATCACTCTTCCTATACCCTCTTACAGGTGATGCTAGTGGTAAAGAATCTGCCTGCCAATGCAGGAGATGCCAGAAATGAGAGTCTGATTCCTGAGTCAGGAAGATCAGAGATGGCAACCCACTCCAGTATTCTTGCCTGGAAAATTCCAGCACATTCCAGCACTATGGTGGGCCATAGTCCATGGAGTCACACGAACACAACTGAGCATGCACACCCCACCATTCTTACTTAACTCTTCCTACAGAATGAAGGATTCATTAAAGGAGAACAAGCATAAACAATGGGAGACAAGAGTGAGTGCTGTTGGATAACTTCTGGTGAGAGGTGGCTGTGTCTTGGAGTTGGCTTCCAATAGAGGAAATGGTGAAATGTAAATGTTGCCTATTTAGGGAATAGGATCACCAGGATTTGATGCTTGAATGGGGTGTGAGGGAGAGGCTCAAGAATGACTCCTAGTGTTCTCATTTGAAAAACACCGGAATGGACAAGAAAACCAAATGAAAGGCATGAAAAGCAGATTCAAGGAAGATGCTGAAACAGTTTTTAACATCTTGAGGTTGAAGAGCGTATGAGACATCCAAGTAAACACATGAAATAGACAGTTGAATATTTGGGCCTGGCATTTCAAGTATAGATGGGTTCTGCAGATAGAAATTCAGGAGAGTGTTCATACAGAGAAGGTATTTCAAGTTGTGGGCATGGTTCTGGAGAGATTTAATAGAGAGAGAGGAGAGGAGGTCCTGTGTCAGATCAAAAGGATCATTATTCAGGGGCCATTGGGCAACATGTTGACTCAAGTTGTCTGTAGCCCTTTCTATTACAGAAGACAGATTTCTATCTATGACCATGATAATTTGATTTTCCCTGGTGGCTCAGATGGTAAAGAATCTGCCCGAATGTGAGAGAACCAGGTTCAATCCCTGGATCAGGAAGATCCCCTGAAGAAGAGAATGGCAACCCACTCCAGTGTTCTTACCTGGAGAATCCCATGGACAGAGGAAGCTGGCAGGCTATAGTCTATGGGGTCACAAAAAGTCGGACACTACTGAGCGGTAACACTTTCACTTTCAGCTTGCAGTTTGACTTCTTCCCAACTTATAAAAAAAGCAAGTCAGTTATTAAAATACTGTAAGGTAATTGCTTTAATGGAGGTCTATACAAAGCCCATTGTAGCTATAACTAAAGTACTGTAGAAGTCCTTCCAGGTGATTTTTATGTCTTTTCACATTTTTATTTTTCTATTAAGCATTTTGTCAATATCATCAACATGTATCTGTGAGCTATTGGGAAGAGGATAGTATTTTATGATGTCTTCCTGTTCCCCAGAAGTTTATAATCTAGTACAGGGGTGAATACATAGTAACTGTTGAATGAAGGTCTCTAGACTTCTGGAAAGACATTACAGAAGAGACACCACTTGATCAGAGACTTGAAGAATTAGTAGCAACTGCCAAGCAGAAAATGGCTGTATCTGAACAACAAAGGAAAAATATAGTGGAGAGTTATAAGGAACAAGTCATAGACTGTAGAAGGAGGTCCTGGCTAACAGATAAGAGTAGACACATGAGTGTATGGTCTATTCTTATCTCTATATAAGTCTAATATTGGGTGTATACTGTGAGTAATGGCAGAAATAGGGAGGTGGCTGGACAGAAAGGCAAGGCTAGATTGGAGAGTCCTTATACAGTGTATTTAAAAAAGGGAGAGAGAATAATAAAAAGAGTTCAACACAAGGCAGAGTCATTTGCAAATGTAGATGAGTAGAGAGTCAGGATCAAGTATTCACATTAGAGGTAATATCACTGTGACAGTATTGAGGAGATATGGGAGAGAAATAAGGTTAGATCATGACCATAAAGAGCTCTGAAAAGTGATGATGAAAGCCAGAGCTTGGAGAGAGAAAGTGAGACTAGGGTAAAGTACAGGGATGCCAGAGGCATTCAGGGCTTATGTAGAAGACATGGTAGTAGATTAGATTAGAAGCGTGTGTGCACATGTACACATGTGGGGGTGTATTTAGGGAATGGGTGGGTCATGGGTGAGCGGGGTAGAGGAATGTATGTTGTTATTCCACTTTGGGCACAAAGGAGGTTGAGGGCTTGCTCCCAAAGGTGGGCGTGAGATGTGCTCTTACAGCCCCTTGTCTGTTCTTGTCTCTTGGCCATAGCCAGTTCTTTCTGGTAGTGGAGACATCCATTCAACAGTTATTGATTATTTATCAGTCCTTCCTCCAGACTACAAACTCCTGGGGGGCAGGTAGACATGCCCTCTTCATCCTGGGATACTATTCTCCTCCCATTAATCTTGCCAAGCTTTCCATGTTGAAGAAGCTTAGAAAATGATTGATGGACAAACAGCCATATTAGAAGACTGCTACAGAGATTCGAGTTTCAGGGAAAAAATATGTATGTATGTGTATGTATGTGTGTGTGTATGTCATCTTTAAAATGTGCATGATTTTCAAAATTAAAATGTTAAATCATGATAAAACTTCAAGAATTTCTGCAAAAAAAGAAAAATGAAATGCCAAAAATAAATATTTGGAAGCGTCTCTAATCCAGTAAGTAGAAAAGATTCGCTATGTATTTAATTGAATATGTGGGCCAGGAAAGTGTTGCCATAGCTTTCTTTTACCATGAAGAACATAAATAAATATGCTTTAAAATGATTCCTGTTCTTTACCCCCTTCTACCTCCAATGAGGTAAAGAATTTTAAATTGCAAATGAAAAAAAAAATTATAGCTAAATGTACTATTTTCACACAAGTAACTATGAGATAGAAAACACTCAGAAACATGCCGGCACATACACAGAAGAATTTATAATAAAGTTGTGAGAAACCTTCTCATCTAGTGAGCTATTTCCTAGAAGAAAGCAATGCACCCTGAAATTGCACCCTGATGCCTTCCTTCAAAGATTTTAGGAATCTTTAAGCAGTGTATGTGTGTGCACATGTGTGCATGTTCACCAAGAAAGAAAAAGAGAAATTGGTCTAAAAAAAGTTGCTTCTAAGGATTAGGATTAATTCTTTGTTGTTTACTTTATAAATATGACTGGTTTTCATCTTCAAAGTATGTGACTGTTAAGTGTCTGTTTTGGGGGCGGACTCCTATCCAGCTGCGGTCCAGAGTTTGCCTGCCATTAACCCAGTTGCTCCGTCACTGTCTCCATTTATAGTTGGGTTTGTGAAGTGTTTAAAATAGGAACTCTGGGTTTCTGCTGATCTTGAGTCATCAAAGAAAAGAAAAGCTTTATTCGTTCTTATATTCAATTCCATCCATTCAGACTTTTTTTAAGATTGACATGGTTGACTAGAAAAATCTAACCTTATATGTTTTTAGGTTAAAACTGAATCTTCTGTACTCTCTTCTTCAGAGTATCAGGATCTTACTGAGTATTTATTTTGGAGTTTTTTCATGATATATATTTTAACAAACTGCTTAATGTGGAAATAACATCTTCTATTGAGTACTATTGGGACCACCTTCCTAGAGAGGGAAATGCTGCTCCACCAAGACAAGAATTTTCATGTTACTTAAATTACAAAAGGAAATGGCAAGTTGGCTCCCTGAGAGACTATCAGAAAAAGGGGGGAAAAAAGATAACTCTATTCAACAGTTTCTTGTAACTTAACAGAAAACTAAATTTAAAATTACAAAATCTCTGGGAAACTACAACTGAGACAAATCACAAATGATAGGAAAAGATAACTGTCGCAGTCAGAACCCAATAAAAATGATAGCACACAGAATCCAGCCCCTTCCAAGGAACTGATTTATAAATGTCCTGTGTATATAGGTCTGTTTGGGTATAGAGAAGCCATTAGGGACGGAATGATAATCTGGGGCTAGCAGAGTCAGAATTGTCATCCTGTACATTCAAGAGGACCAAAGGGTGGGGGAGCAGTTAATTGTGAATAGGAGAAAAGAGTGTTGTAGAAGAAAGACCCTAGAAAGGACCAGTGACCTTGGCTGATAGCTGGGGACATCACAATCAGGTTGCTGGAAGAAATGTGACTCAAGAGGTTTTTAGTATCTGTCGACAGGGGCACTGTTGTCCTCTTTGGTTTAACACTGTTGTGTTTTCTCCTTCTACTTGCTCAATGAAAACCACTACAATATTGTAAAGTAATTAGCCTCCAACTAATAAAAATAAATGAAAAAAAAAGAAAGAAAATAGCATCCCCTAATCACTGTGACAATAAAAGCCATTGCCACACATTTCTAATCTCTCCCTGGTCACTAGGTGATTCCCTCTCCAGCTGAGAACCACTATAATTTAATCAAATGTCCCTGGGCTTGTTTTAATCTTTATCTCTAGCTGAGATCACCATAAAGCTATCCTCAGATAGCCATATATCTAAATAGATCTACTTGGATATTATGGCAAGAATAGGATAGCTGTACCATCTCCAGCCCCACAGCCACATCCCAGGAGGGAAGGAGGAAAGGGGAAAACTAGGAAGGGATGATGCTATGTCAGGAGAGCTCTAGTTTTTCCAGAAATGCTTTGCATACATCTCATAGGCCAGAGCTGCATCACATGGCAACTCCTGCCTGCAAAGTAATCTAGGGAAGTGTGAGCATATTGCTGCTCTTAATAAAACTGAAATCTTTTGAGTAATGAAGAAGGGGAGTATGTATGTGAAAGCAGTTAGCAGCATCTGCCCCCCTGCCGTGTATATCTCTCTAATGGCTTGGTGTGGATAAATGACACTAGAATAATACAAAGTCTTGTATTGTTGCTTCTTATACATATTGGAATTTATTTGGAAATTAATGAACAACCAAAATAGGGGGTAGTTATTCATTTCTTGTGTTAATAAATCTAATCATATTAAGGAAGAGCAGAATTAAAGCATTCTGCTACTGGTGTGTGTACAGATCCCTAATACATCAGTGCCTCAGGATGAATGTTTGAATTTTCAGACCTTCTCTAAGCCTTTACTTATTCCCAGACTAACCAAGACCTCTCACAGTTAAGCAAAAGGTCTCTTAATCTTTGTGCTCTTAGGTTATTTTTAGGATATTCAGCAAGTATTTTTGAATTGAACAAATGAATGCAACAGGAATAGAAGATATAAAGGGAGGAGAAGGCTGCTTTTGTGTTATCTTTAGTAAATCACTCTTAACAGGAATCTTTGATCCTAAATTTAGTATTTCTTTGATTGTGCCAGGGGTATATGTTTATTCCTCTCAACACTCCTCATTTTTATTTTTGTTCCCTCTGTTTAGCCCATCTTCTTTCTTTTTCTAGTATTGCACTTTATGGTGATCAAGTCTTCGGGCAGTTTGTTTGAGATCACATTGTTCAATTTATTTTTCTTGACTCTGATATTTCAGTATGTATTGTAAAAATTCATTACCAAGTCCACTGTCATAATTTTTTCCCTCTATTTTTTAAAAAAGAGCTTTATCTCTTACATTTTGATTTGGGGTTATTCTTTGTATGTGATGTAAAGTAAGGATCCAGCTTAATTCTTTTGCATGCGGATGTCCAGTATTCCCAGCATCACTTACTGTAAAAACTATCCTTTCCCCATCAAATGATCTTGGCACCCATGTCAAAAATCAAGTGACCATGGATGCGAGGGTTCATTTCTGGGTTCTCTGTTCTATTTCATTAGTCTATGTTTGTCTTTATGCCAGTAGAACATTGTTTGCTTATTATAATTTTGTAATAAATTTTGAAGTTGCATGTGGGAACTTCAATCTTCTTTTAAGGTTGTTTTGGCTATTCAGTCTCTTGAGATTCCATTTTTCGTAAAAGTTCAGTTGGAATTTTGACAGGGATTACATTAGATCTGTACGTTACTATGGATAGTATTAATGTATTTGCAATGCTGTCTTTCAATCCATGAAGATTGTATGTCTTTCCGTTTAATTGTGTCTTCTTTAATTTATCAGCGGTGTTTTGTACTTTTCAGCGTGTAATTCTTTCACCTCTTTGGTTAAGTTTATTTTTTTTTCCCCTAAGTTTTTTTTCTTTCTTTCTGATGTTATTATAAGTGGAATTGTTTCCTTAGTTTATTTTCTGGATTGTTCATTGCACAGAAACACAACTGATTTTTGTGTTAGTCTGTGAACTCTTAGATGGCGGGAGTCATGCCTTCTTTATGTTTTGCAGAGTTAATACAAAAATTTAGTAACATTTGTTAATATTTGTTTATGTATATTTATTTCTCAATAGCAGTAATCTTTGACTTTTTTTTTTTCTTTTTCTCTCTCCTGCTTTAGGGTACTACTAGTTCAACAGCTTCTCCTCCAGTCTCCACCCCTGTCACGGGACATAAAAGGATGGTCATACCAAACCAACCCCCTCTGACAGCAACTAAGAAGTCTACACTGAAGCCACAGCCTGCACCCCAGGCTGGACCAATCCCTGTGGCTCCAATTGGAACACTAAAACCCCAGCCTCAGCCTGTCCCAGCTTCTTACACTACAGCATCCACCCCTTCAAGACCTACCTTCAATGTGCAGGTGAAGTCAGCCCAGCCCAGCTCTCACTACATGGCTGCTCCTTCACCAGGACAATTTTATGGTTCAGGGCCAGGGGCCCAAGGTTATAACACTCAACCAGTTCCTATCTCCGGGCAAGGTCCCCCTCCTTCTACACGGGGAGGCATGGATTATGCATATGTTCCACCACCAGGACTTCAGCCTGAACCTGGGTATGGGTATGCCCCCAACCAAGGGCGCTATTATGAACCCTATTGCCCAGTGGGGCCTGGCTATGGGGGCAAAAATGACTCTGATCCTTCCTATGGTCAACAAGGCCATCCAAATACCTGGAAGCGGGAACAAGGGTATACTCCTTCTGGCCCTGGGAACCAGAACCCTGCTGGGATGTATCCAGTTGCTGGTCCCAAGAAGACCTACATCACAGATCCTGTTCCAGGCCCCTGTGCACCACCCCTGCAACCAAAGGTAGGAAACTTATTAACATAGTGGTGGGAATAAAAGGGTACCTATCTCAGCCTGCCTTCCCCAGAAAGCAGAGCCTAAGGCAAAAGTATTAATATATGTGCTACTTTCATTTCATTAAAAAGTACAGTCTGAAGGAAGTGCTTGGATAGAGGCAGGAAAATGGGGAGATCCTATTTGGGGATATGGGAAAGTGTTACCAATAAGAATTCTGTTAAGTATCAAGTACAACTAATTGTTCAGTTTTGAAGGACCAGCTTCCAAAAGACCATATGAACCATAGCAGCTTGGGATAATCTCTTCCTTGGTAAAAAAGGAAAAATAATTTATTTTCCAGCTCTTGTCTCCTGTTGATCAAAGCCTTCTACCATGGGTTAGAGACTTCCTCACACTTAGATGTTGCATTTACTTGGTCACTAAATAGATCTGAAGCATCTAATGTCTTAGCAGGGGATAGGAAATCCCTAGGTGTGGAGGTGAGAGGTGCTCAGGGCAACACAAGATGAACTGCTGTCAGATTGGGCTCTTGTGAAGGTGGTCACATCCCAGGCAAAGTTGGTGCCACAGTGACTGCTAGGGAAGAACAAGTGGATAAGGGCCCAGGAGACAGCTGAGGCTAAGGTAATACAGATACCTTGCCTAATTTTCTTTGGGAGAGGGCTTCAATATAGTGGCCCTTGTTTATCGATATCAGTGATCCTCCAGGAAAAATATTACTCTCCAACCTTTAATTCTATTAGGCAACTTAAAAAATTTCTTTATGACAGTTCTCTTGTTTATTGTTTGATTAAATTTCAAGCGTGTGTGAGTTTTAAGTCAACATGTTATCAACTTCATATGAATAGCCAATATACAATACTGTACACACCTACTCACCTACAGCTTGGATTTTTCTTCACTGCTAGAACCAACATGATGATGTTTCCTCTCACCATGAAAAGAGTAATCAAGGAGAGTTACTAGGAAGGAGTGAGATGGAAAAACAAATCTAGTTTCCAGCCATTGTGTTAAAACCAAGCCTTCCCTTCCCTTTAGTTAGAACCGTGAGAAATTAGAATTTGGAGAAGCCTGGATTAAATAGAAGTTCATTGGTAACCTGGGTGGATGGAAGTTTGTATCATATATATTTAACCCTTTACACATTTGAGATTGTCAATTTCGAGACATATCCATTTGCATTTTCTACATTACAACAAAAATTAGTGAGGTCCTTACTTTTCCAGGGGATTTATTCAGTCACTTCTCACATGAAAGCATCAGCTCTGGTGCAGATGGATTTTAGGTTCCTTAGGGGTTAGGAACCCTTCCTAGCAGGTGGGGCCTGAGGATAGCTAGAGGTATCCATCTATCTTATGAATGTGCATTACATGGAAGTGGACCAGCCATGATCATTTTCCAACATAAAGACTCCAAGCAAAAATGTTAAGTGTTTTTGAGACATTACTCTTGGGCAGGCTTTCTTTTGAAAAATCTCTTTATGAAAAGAAATGTTATTAAGGGTTTTCTGTTTTATTTTTAAAAAAATATTGCCCAAAATAGCCAACCTGGACAGCCTTGCCCTTTGTTAACATTGCAGTATATTTATTTTCATCCCTCCTGACCCTGAAGTGACCTGTTCGGAAAAAAATGGTGTTATTCAACTTTACCTCACTTTGGGAGAACCACAACAAATTCTTCTATAGAAGATTGAAAGTTTAGGTTGAGACAATGGTCTTCACTGTTTAAGTTCAAATGGCTGTGCAATTTTGCCCTGTCTGAAGCAGCCTGACTGTAATAGCATTACTGGGTGATCATCCTAAGGGCAGGGGACTCAGGCCTGAGTTGTTTAATGATCCTATTACCCAACCTGGGGAAACAGACATGAGACAGAGCAAAAGTATGTCTAGGTGGAGAGAATGACCTGGTGAGAAGTACTGAACCCAAATTCAAGTTTCCTGTTTTCCCACCATGTCTCTGGGCAATCTGAAACCAATCCAGTGGAGTAGGAAAAAGAATCAGTGCCCACTGCACGACCTGGTTCTAAACTATTAGGTCCAGACACATCACTAGTATTTGGTCCTGTCTTCATCAACTTACTTGAGATGACAGAATGAATTTCTATTAACCACTTTCCAGAAAGCTTGAAACTTTATTTTCCTTATTGGAATAAGATAATATTCAGGGTGATCTATTCCATTATTGAAGATCCTGGATATCAGTAGATTTCATGTCATTAAAAAAAAATTCTGAAATATTTGTTTTTCAACAGTGTCATGTGTTTTAACATCATACTGTACATTTAAAAAATGAAAATCAAATCATGTCCTTTTTGCAGTGATTATTAAGGAGAGTGGCTAGAGGTTGATATTTAGCCATCTGTCTTTGTTTGGGAAAATGGGAAAGAGACTGATGAAGCTACAGATATTGTCTGTGTGTGTTGGGGGGCATTGGTGGATGAAGGGGGTGGTCTCTTTCACAGTTGATCTTTGAGCAGAACACTACTGTATTCAACTGCACCTGTGCACAGAGGACCCTATTGTCTTAAATAGTGACTTGGCTTGGCTAAGCATTGTGACTCTTGGCTTGAGAAACGAGCTCCTAATTCTAATCCCAGTTCCTCCCTTGACATTTTTCTTTCAGCTTGAGGAAAGCCTCTAGACCTTTTTATGTCACGCTCTCAGCCTCAGTAAAGTAGAATGTCATCTTCACTAATTAATTAATGATTGCAAAGGGCCTGGAAATTTCCAAGGTCTGAATAATTGCCAAGTGAGGACTTGGATTCAGCTTTTACATTGGCTTTCATTTATTTCCAATTTTTTTAGGCACTGATGGAAAATATACCTCTGTGCCTTAAAACAATTATCTTTTGTTACTTCGAGAAGTTCTTAGGGATTTGGCATTTAACCCATTAAGGAAAAAGGTTTTTTAAAAATGAAAGAAATGAATCTCCTTTATGTTTGAGAAAAGCTGCTTTAATTTCTCCATGCCGTGGTATAATATAAAAGAGGAGATAGAAGAAAGGAAGGAGAAAATAGGACAGAAAAGGAAAAGAAAAAGAAAGGAAAAGAAGAATGAAGGAAGGAAGGAGAAGCCCAAATCAGAACCTGCAAGGCTTAGGGGATCGTGATTATATTTGTGTTTCCATAATGTGCTGAGCAATGAATTTGCATGCTACAGTAGACCATAATGTAGCATGGACCATCTGAGCCGAGTTCCTTGAAAAATATTGTTATAAGCAAGTTTTAGTGTGTTTTGTTTTTTTTTTTAAAGAGAGAAATGTTCCCTTCTCACTGGAAATCCTCTTAAAGTCACAGTGGAATCTCTCCTCTTTGCCATTTTATGAAAGCTTATATCTGTGACTTGCTGTGTTGTTCACAGCGCTTTTGTCCTGTGTGTTAGCTTCACATTCCTGTGAGATGGGATGCGTATTTTCTCTAATTTTCATGTGAGGTCAGTCAGCTTGAAAGCCTCAGAGCCAGGACCTCGAGGTTCCACTTCCTTGTCATAAACTTCACCTGTGACAGCCTTGGCTCTGGTGAAGAGACAGATTGTTATTGTTGTTCAGTTGCTCGGTCGTGTCCCAACTCTTTGCAACCCCATGAACTGCAGCAGGCAGACTTCCGTGTCCTTCACTGTTTCCCAGGGTTTGCTCAACTCATGTCCATTGAGTTGATGATGCCATCCAACCATCTCATTCTCTGTCACCCGCTTCTTCTCTTGCCCTCAATCTTTCCCAGCATCAGGGTCTTTTCCAATGAGTCAGCTCTTCGCATCAGGTGGCCAAAGTATTGGAGCTTCAGCTTTAGCATCACTCCTTCCAGAAAATATTCCAAGTTGATTTCCTTTAGGATTGACTGGTTTGGTCTCCTTGCTGTCCAAGGAACTTTGAAGAGTCTTCTCTAGCACCATAGTTTGAAACCATTAATTCTTTGACAGTCAGCATGTGCTCCATACTATGAAGAGTGCTGGTACTATGCATCTCGGGAAAGCTGTGAAGACCCACCTAGGTTACATTCTAAAATCATCTGGTAAAATTACCTTGGAAAATCTTTCAGGATGGGGAGAACTTGGAGATCAGCAAACCACCTTTCGATAAATCCAACACAAAGTTTTGTGTTGGTTTATTCAGAGTCAGAACAGATTACTGCTGTTTATTTAGCGTTTGAAACTGGGGGATAGTTAATGTTTCAGAGAGGAGAGTAAAGGTAATGAACTGCTGGGGTCAGTGTTGACAGGCCCCCAAGACCTGGGAATTGTTGAGATTAAGAAAATATCTGAGAATGTTGATATAGTAGCATTTCAAATATTCAAATAATATCAAAATATTTAATTTCCTTTCATTGTGGAAAAGAGAAGGTGGTATAGATTGGGTGTCCGGCAGAAAATTGGTGGCATTTGGGAGAAAGCTTTAGGGTAATCCTCTTACTAAATATCACACAATTCCAGAATCAGAGAAACAAAGAAGAGATAGTTAGGATATGGAGAGGGATGGATACAGATACAGGTTTCGGGTCAGATAATTACTAGCTCTTCACCAGAGCTAGTAATACTTGGATCTGCATAAAGCTGAGGATGGAGGAGATTGCTTGTAGAGGACAGTGACTATAATATTAGTAATTCCTCTTTGCACAGGGCTTTTCCGTTTCCAAAATGCTTTGTGGATCTCGCAGAAAAATGTGAGTGATAAGCACAGATAGAGATATTTGTCTCTCTTTTACTGATGGGGATTCAAAAGCTCAGTAACGAGAGTCACTCACCTAAGTTCATATGCCAAATTCATAGGTGAGCCACAATTCCAAATTGGGTTTTTAGAAGGATGTCCTCTTGCTTTCTCCACCTGGTAAACTGTGGATGTTGTTTTGGTGTTTGGGTGCAATGCGTGCCACATCTGCATCACCAGCCACTGTATGTGGCTCTGCTGTGGCCCTCCAGATGGGCAGACACGTCAGTGGGCTCTGACAGTTATGGTGTTGTGTCATGAGATTAGCAGCTGGAGGGGGAAGCACCAGTTGAACCCCTGATGGGCACCCAGCCTTTGCACTGTGGGGCTCTGCTTCCTCTTCCTCATCACCCATGTACAGTTTATCCCAGTGTTTCTACCTTCACAATATCTCCATTCTACTTCCTTATTGAGATCCCCCTTGCTACTGTCCTGGTTCAGTTGTCCTGCCTGAGCCGTTAAAATGGCCTCTTAATAGGTGTCTCTACCTCTAGTCAGAGACACCGTTCAATCCCTGGGTCAGGAAGATTCCCTGGAGAAGGAAATGGCACTCTTGCCTTTTCCCACTCTTGCCTGGGAAATCCCATGGACAGAAGAGCCTGGCAGGCTACCACCCATGGGGTTGCAAAAGAGTCAGACACGACTGAGCGACTGAGTGTGCACGCGTGCATGCACTACCTCTAGTCTGTCTCCACATTCATTCATTCTGTACCTGCTGCCAGATTAATATTTCTACTCTACAGCTCTGCGCTTGTCACTAACTGCCTTAAAAAAAAAAAACAAACTGTCAGAAGTTCCAAGCCAGTTATGGGATGAATTGAAACTCCAGCTTAGATTCCAGTTTTATCTCCCCCTTTAAGCATCCCAGCTTCCAGCTAAGAAATTATCTGCCTAGATAGTTCTCATCTTGGGAGCTTTTGTCATGGAACACCTTCTTTCTTGAATGCCTTTCCGGACCTCCCTGCAAATTAAATATTTGCATATTCAGTGTGACCCATTAAGACTGAGCTAAAGTGGTCATCTCTCTTGTGAAGTTTTGTCTTTCTAAAATTAAGCTGTGCGGTTTTTACTCTCTCATGGAAAGTTCCACACTTTTAATGTACTAGAATCACTTATGTACCTGTCTTCCACCAGCCTATGCATGCCTGCTAAGTTGCTTCAGTCATGTCCCATCCTTTGTGACCCCACGGACTGTAGCCAGCCAGACTCCTCTTTCAGTGAGTTTCTCCAGGCAAGAGTACTGGAGTGGGTTGCCATGCCATTCTCCAGGGGATCTTCCCAACCCAGGGACAAACTGGTGACTCTCATGTCTCCAGCATTGGTAACTGGGTTCTTTACCACTAGAACCATCTGGGAAGCCCCACCTACCTAAGATTTAGAGGAAAAAAATCAGATGGTATCTGAACACTGTTCCCTACTGAATAACTAAGACAGTACATAATACATTCTTGTTTAATGAAGATGCTTGAAGAAGCGCCCTATGTCCTAGTGAAATAAGGAGTAAGCCCTGCTTTAGAACATAGCAGATTGATAATCAAAATGCCAAAACCCAAACCTACACCACCAAATCAGCTTAGGCGAACTCAGTAACACACATGTTGTCACATCAGCAGTTTAATATCTAAAGTAGTTATGCAATTTCTCATGTTCACAATTGTGCTAATATTTTACACTCCTTCTGGAATATATGTGTTTATGTTTATGCTTTTATGTGCATAGTGTGTTTTACTTTCTGCATTTGCCAAATGTCCATAGAATTTGTTGATTTGAATTCTTTAGTTATCTCTTTGGGGTTCAATTTTTTTTTCATTTATTTTTATTAGTTGGAGGCTAATTACTGGGGTTCAATTTATATGCAATAAAATGTATGCACCTGAGTGCATCACAGTCAAGATAGAGAACATTTCTATTTCACCATGGAGGTTTCTCAGGCCCACTTGCAGAGTCCCCTTTACTGTCAGCCCCAGGCAACCTTTATGCTTTCTAACATGGATTATTTTTACCTTTGCTAAAATTGCATATAAATAAAACCATATATTAATAGTATACAGTCTTGCATCTAGACTGGTTTTACTCATAATTTTTTTAGCTTTATTTGTATATGTATCCATTGTATGGATATGCTATATTTTGTTTACTCATTCACTTGTTTGGAGGCACTTTTTTTTCCATTTTAAATTATGAAAAAAGCTGCTATGAGCATTCATGTACAAGCCTTTATATGAACATAATTTTTTCTTGGATAAATACCTGGCAGAGTTATTGCTGGCTCGTGTGGAAACTATTTAACTTTGTAAGAGAATGCCAAACTGTTTTCCTGAATGTACCATTTTACAATCTCACCAACAATGTATGAGAGGGCCAGTTGTTCCCTAACCCTAGAAACACTTCATATTATCAGCCTTCTTAATTTTAGCTATTTTCATGCTCTATAGATATATCTGATTGAGGTTCATATTTACATTTTACTTTTGATTAATGATGTGGAACACTTGTTATTCATGCACTTGTTGGCCATTTGTATATCTTCTTTTGTAAAGTGTTATCAAATTTTTTTTGCCTACATTTTAATTGCTTTGTGTCTTTAATAAGAGTACATTTTATATTGTGAATAAGAATCCTTAGATATATGCATTGCCAGTATCCCAGTCTGTAACTTTAATTTTCATTTTCTTAATGTTGTTTCCTAGGAGCAGAAGTATTAAATTTTGATGAAAGTCAGTTTATCACTTTTATTTTCTACAGTGTATGCTTTTTGTGTCTTTAGATATTTTTGCCTCCCCATGGTCACAGTCAGTTTTTTCTATGCTTTTTTTTTTTAGATTTTTTTTTTCTTAAGGTAAATTCAGGGCTACAATTCACTTCAAAGTTGATTTTTGTGTACTGTGTGAGATAGGGGTCAAAGGTCACCCCCCCCCCCCATTGGTATATACACTTTTCCCAGCAGGAGTTGTTGAAAAGTCTCTTTCAGTTGAAATACCTTGACACCTTTGACAAAAATCAATTGATCACAAATGTGTGAGTCCCTCTGGACTTTGTTCTATCCTATAAACTTATATATCTATCCTTAAGCCAATGCCACACAGTCTTCATCTCTGACTTCTATAAAATATTTTGAAATTTGGAAATATAAGCTTTCCATCTTTATTCTCTTTCAAAAGTGTTTTGACTATTATAAGTCTTTTCCATCTCTGTATAAATTTTGGCTTCAGCTTGTCAATTTCCACAAAATTGCTTGCTGTGATTTCAATTGAGATCTTGTTGAATCTATAGATCAATTTGAGAAGAGCTGATATCTTAATACTGAGTCTTCCAAACTATGAGCATGGTATATCTCTCATTTATGTTTTTATTAATTTTTCTCAACAATGTATAATTGTTTTACTCATATTTTGTTAAATTATTTCTTATTCTGGATGCTACCATAAATGTTTTTTTTTATTTTTTTAGATTCATTTTTATTGGAGTATAGTTGATTTACAATATTGTGTAAGTTTCTGCAGTACACCAAAGTGGATCAGTTGTATGTATTCATATATCCATTCCTTTTAAGACTTTCCCCATATAGGTCACTACAGAGTACTGAGTAGAGTTCCCTGTGCTGTACAGTGCCGCTGTTGTTGTTGTTGTTGCCATTGTTCAGTCGCTGAGTCATGTCTGACTCTGCAGCCTCGCGGACTGCAGCACACAAGGCTCCTCTGTCCTCCAGTCTCCTGGAGTTTGCTCAAATTCATGTCCATTAAGTTGGTGATACTACCTAACCATCTCACCCTCTGTTGCTCCCTTCCATCTGTCCCAGCATCAGGAACTTTTCCAGTGAGTTGACTTTTCTCATCAGGTGACCAAAGTATTGGAGCTTCTGCTTCAGCATCAGCCCTTCCAACGAATATTCTGGGTTGATTTCCTTTAGGATTGACTAGTTTGATCTCCTTGCACTCCAGAGAACTCTCAAGAGTCTTCTCCAGCACCACAGTTTGAAAGCATCAATTCTACAGCACTCAGTCTTCTTTAAAGTCCAATTCACATCCATATATGACTACTGGAAAAGTCACAGCTTTACCCATATGTACCTTTATCAGCAAAGTGACATCACTTTTTAATATGCTGTCTAAGTTTCTCCTAGCTTTCCTTCCAAGGAGAAAGCATCTTTGAATTTCATGGCTGCAGTCACCGTCCACCGTGATTTTGGAGAGCAAGAAGATAAAATCTGTCACTACTTCTGCTTTTTCTCCTATTTGAAATGAAATGATGAGACTGGATGCCATGATCTTAATTTTTTGAATGTTGAGTTTTAAGCCAGCTTTTTCACTCTCCTCTTTCACCTTCTTCAAGACACTCTTTAACTCTTCAATTTCTGCCATTAGAATGGTATCATCTGCATATCTAAGGTTGTTGATATTTTTTTTAGCAATCTTGATTCTATCTTGTGATTCATCTAGCCTGGCATTACAAACAATGGACTCCATCTAAGTTAAATAAGCAGTGTGACAATATAAAGCCTTGTTTTACTCCTTTCCCAATTTTGAACCAGTCCATTCCATGTCTGGTTCCAACTGTCACTTCTTGACCCACATACAGGTTTCTCAGGAAATAAGTAAGGTGGTCTGGTAGTCCCATCTTTTTAAGAATTTTCCATAGTTTGTTGTGATCCACACAGTGAAAGGCTTTAGCATAGTCAGTGAAGCAGAAGTGGATGTTTCTTCTGGAAGTCCCTTGCTTTCTCCATGATCCAACAAATGTTGGCAATTTGGTCTCTGTTTCCTGTCTCTATAAAACCCAGCTGGTACATCTGGAAGTTCTCGGTTCATGTATTAGTTACCTATTTTATATATAGTAGTGTATATATGTTAATCCCAATCTCTCAATTTATCCCTGCCTCCCTTTCTTCCTTGCTAACCATAAATTTCTTTTCTACATCTGTGACGCTATTTTGTAAGTAAGTTCATTTGTACTATTTTTTTTGATTCACATATAGGTGGTATCATATGATATTTGAGTTTGACTTATTTCACTAATTTGCTGTCATTTCTTAGTGTTTGCAAATATGATTTGTTTTAAATATTGACCTTACATCTTACGATCTCTTTAAATTTAACAGTTTTACTACTTAGGACTTCTTAGGCTTTTCTACCTGGTCATTTTATCTGTAAATAAATTCTTCATTCAGTTGTTTATTTCCCTTATGGATAAGAATTTATCCATCAGTTTTCTATGTTTGGAAGATTTGCTTCTTCATTGAAGAAGAGACAGTTTCCTACAAATGTGAAGGTTGTACATTAGAAAAATAATAAATCTTTACTTTCTGCTTCTCTACACTAGCCTATTTAAATTCTTAGAGAAGTTTTCTTCAGTATCACTAAGTTATACTTCCTTAAAATTATAGATGAAAAAACTGAGATGTGAAAAGTTATAGTGACTTGAGGCGTCAGTTATCCAAGTGGTAAGTGGCACATTTGAGTAGAAACTAACACTTTTTTTTTTAATTGCAATTTCTCCCTACATTGTTTTAAGACCAGTGAGATTGGAAGTATAAAGGACATTTAAAAGGTATACTACCCACTGTTAAAAAGAGCTGTTCTCCCAGTCTTAGGCCTCCATACTAACTCTCTAGGCCTCCTTCATCGTAGAAAATGGCATCCATCTGGTCTTCCTAGTTCAGGCTCACAGATGTTCCTCTGAGATAACTTGTTCTTAAGGTCTACATCATTTTGACTCAATCCATCATCTTTCCTTCTCCTAATTTTATTTGAGTATAATTGCTTTACAATGTTGTGTTAGCCTCTGCTGTGCGATGAAGTGAACCAGCTATATGTATATACACATACTCTCTCCCTCATGGACTGCCCCACACTCATCCCACCGCTCTAGGTCATCCCAGAGCACCGAGCTGAGCTTGCTGTTCTTTATAGAAGCTTCCCACTAGCCATCTATTTTACACATGGTAGTGTATATATAGTCCCAGTCTCCTATTTCACCTACCCTCCCCTTCCCATACTGTGTCTACATGTCTATTCTCTACATCTGTGTCTCTCTCTATTCCTGCCCTGGAAATAGGTTCATCTGTACCATTTTCCTAGATTTCACATATATGCATTAATATATGATATTTGTTTTTCTCTTTTTGACTTACTTCATTCTCTATGACAGACTGACCCCCAATGTTAAGTTACCATGAGGATGGATGTCCTGGTATACTAAGACATGTCTGTGAACATCGTTTATTCATTACACTTGTCTAATCTTTTTCATAGATTCAGATGTTTGAAGATATCCCAGGTCCCTAATCTTTTTGGAAAATTAGATAGTTTTAATAAGTGTCTTTAGTAATATGTAACATTTTATATTTAAGGGCAAGAGAATGCACTTCATTTTGCATATGAAATCACTGATTTGTCCCTCTAGAAATCTCCTTCCCTTCTTGGCCAGCTGCAAACACTCACCCTGTCCTATTTCAGAGGAGAAAATATAGTTGTTCCCTTCCCCAGCAAGCAAAGAGGCTTGACCACTATCAATGTATAATAATTAGTGGTAAGCATAAAAATTTTTGACAGATTTTACGCACAGAGTATCGGGAAGTATCCCAAAGAGAAAGTCAAATAGTTGACTTCCCAAAAATGCTACTGCCCTAGAAATATTTACTTGTTCTGTTAGCTCTTTGATTTTCTGGAACGTAGAAAACAGCTTTCAGATACACTTTTAGCAAATAATATGATGTTTGCTGTATTTCATCCTTGAAATTCTGTGAATGTTCTTTAGAAAATATAGTATAGTTTATTTCAGAAGTTTACTTACTTAAATATAACAACTTATATAATAATAATGTGTAGTATTTTTTTTTAACAGATTGGGGTCAGAGCATTATATGACCCCTCCCTGGGGCTTCCCTTAGGGCTCAGCTGGTAAAGAATCTGCCTGCAATTCAGGAGATCTGGGTTCGATCCCTGGGTTGCGAATATTCCCTTGGAGAAGGGAAAGGGTGCCCACTCCAGTATCCTGGCCTGGAGAATTCCATGGAGTGTATAGTCCATGGGGTTGCGAAGAATCGGACATAACTGAGCGACCTTCACTCACTGAGGCATGAGTTGGGTTTATCCATCCAGGCTCTGGACCCATGGGTTTTGGCCAAGGGTGGTTGTACTGTGGGGTTGTCCCTGTGGGGACCTTAAAGGAGGGTAAATTGCTAATTAAAAGGAAGTCATAGCTTTTCTCTTATTGAAGAATAAAGAAATGGAGAATTCAGGACTAGAAAGATCAACCACATCTAGCATTTTTATAGCCCCTTACACAATTTACCAAGCACTTTCATATGTGGGGAAAACCATGCAACAGATCTGGAGGCAACTTACCTAGTAAGTATACCAACACCCTAGCATCATACCAACACCCAGTGTCAGAGGAAGGATGAGCTCTTAGGTCACTGACTGCCAGCCCGAGTGTGTTCTTGCCACTCCATGACACTCGCCTCCATTTACAGCTGTCTGTGTTTACCTGTGTTAGCTCAGTGTACAAGTCCAAACATCAAATATTCTTGGGCCCAACAGTTTAGGGATTAAAACTTTAGGTTTGTATTTCTGGGACGTATTAATAGCTTATTTAACATCTGAAACCCAGGGTTCAGTCAACATTATATTATTAAGAGTCCACGAGGTGAAACTGTATACTAAATATAAGTTCCAGATAGCAAGCCCCTTTTATTGTCTTTATAAATGTTTGGTACATTGATTGCACAAACACAGACCCCTTACTTATTTAGAGTGTATCTTTAGGGACTATTATGAAAAGCGATAAGAGAGTAGAGGTATGCTTTGTATTCTTCATGGATTTGTTAGCTAAATATATATTTCATGGTGCATGCATGCAATCTTTAACATGAATTTGGACAGAATTACTATAAAGATGATACTTATAGTCTTTACTATGTGGCTCAGTGGTAAAGAATCTGCCTGCCAAACAGGAGACATGGGTTCAACCCCTGGGTCGGGAAGATCCCTTGGAGAAGGAAATGGAAACCCACTCCAGTATTCTTGCCTGGGAAATCTCATGAACAGAGGAGCTGGTGGGCTACAGGCCGTGGGGTGGCAAAAGAGTCGGATACCACTTAGCAGCTAAAAACAACAACAATAGTCTTTACCAGAAGAAACCTTATTTTTAATCCTGCTACTCACCCTATCCAAAGGACACAAAGTATTGAACAGTCTCTATGAGATAACTGAGACTATAATATCTGCAGAGACAGGGAAATTGCTAGTGACCAGCTGAGAAGAGAAGAGTTAAAGAAGGCAGGTGGAGAACATGGATGAGGGCCCAGCCAACTGCAGTCCGTGGGCCAATCTCACCTGCCGCTTGGTTTTGTAAATAATGTGTTGTTTGAAACTCAGCCATACTCCCTTGCTTGTGCCTTCTGCCTGAAATGCCTTTCCCCAGGTATCTACTTGGCCTGTTCTCTCACCTCCCAAGAAACTCCACTGTCAGGTTACTTTGCTGGGGAAGTTTTCTCTGACCACCCTAAATTCCCTCCCCTGGCTCCAGGTGTCCCTTTCCACCTTGACTTCATTTCCCCTGTAATATTTATTACCATTGAACATACTGTGTTCAAATATATGATACCCACTAATGTATGATTTCCCCAGTAATGTATGATTAATATGTTTTCCCCACCCCACTTGCCTTCTACTACCTAAGCTCCCCAGCCTTCTTTTTAGCTCCATGATAGTGTTGACATGGTAGATAGATCCTGATATTGGACGTCAAGTCTGAGGTTTGAGTTCCAAACTGCAAGGAATGTCCTATGTGATGACAGATGGGCAAGTACTCTTTGATTATAAATACCATACCTATTTGAAATGTTATTGTTATATTTGGAAAGACTTAGAATAAAAGAGGGTAACTAGAAATCTTAAGTGATAGATGGGGCTGTTAAGTATTTTAAAGCCATATGGATCAATAGCTGCTAATATTGATAAAATATTTGTATCAGGTTCTGTGCTAAGCACTGTCCAGGGATTAGCTCATGCCGTCTTCTCAGTAACACTTTCTAGTAGATAGTGATATTATTTTCACTTTGCAGACAAAAACTGAATCTTGGAGACATCAAGTATCCAGAAGCCCTTTTATAAATTTTCATTAATATAAACAAAGTTAAGAGTTAAAGCCAATGAGGTCATCTTTATTGGATAACAAAACACATGGCTTTCATTTATACATTTACTCACTGAAAAATTATGCAACCTCCATTTTTAGTGCTGAGTTAGAGTCAGAAAGAGGAAAATAATTCCTCTTAAAGCTTACATTCTAGTAATGTTTTCAGAAGAGAAGCAGTAAGACATAATTTTAGACAGTGATAGGTGCTCTGAATATCCACTTCCCAGGTGGCACAGGGTTAAAGAATCTAGCTTCCAATGTAGGAGACATGGGTTCAATCTTTGGGTCAGGAAGGTCCCCTCGAGTGGGAAATGGCAACCCACTCCAATATTCTTGCCTGGGAAATCCCTTCGACAGAGGAGCCTGGTAGGCTATAGCCCGTGGGTCACAAAGAGTCAGACACAACTTAGTGACTAAACAACAGCAACAACAGCTTGCTCTGGATAAAATATTTTAATAATGGGATAAAGAGTGGCTAGTTTAGGTAGCCAGCTCAGGAAAGACATTGAAGAAATGACCTTTGAGCCTAAACCTGAAAAATGCACAGGGGCCAGCTCTTCTAAGATCTGTGTGAGGAAAATTCCAAGCAGATGACAAGGATGAACCCTCTCAGCTTGGCATTTACAGGAATAGAAAGAAAGCCAGGGAAGCTAGTCAAAGAGAATAAATAAAATGAGGTGAGAAAGATGAATAAGGTCCAGATCTTATGGACCATACTAAGAAGTTTGTCCTTATTCTAAAAGAAATGGAAGTCCAATGGAGCATTTCAGCAAGGGAGCAATAGGTCTGGTTTTGTTTTAAGATAACCCCAGCCACTGTGTAAGATCAAAGTAGATGTAGGAAGATTTGTTCTATTCTGCTGCTTCTGTGGTTT
Organism: Cervus canadensis; assembly: GCF_019320065.1. Classification (NCBI taxonomy): domain Eukaryota; kingdom Metazoa; phylum Chordata; class Mammalia; order Artiodactyla; family Cervidae; genus Cervus; species Cervus canadensis. The sequence continues at coordinate 54,639,323 of NC_057392.1, read as the reverse complement.
CTCTTAAAACTATTGAAAAGATGGACTTATAAACTTTCTTATTTGCAAATAGAAGAGCTATATGTCAAGAAATGTGAAGGTGTGGGCCACTTTATGAGTATAGAGTTTACAGTTCCAGATTCTTATAGTTGTATATTTAAACAGACTCACAGGCTCTAGCTCTAACGGCAATTAGAAGAATATGGTTGTTGAATGAGAAGTAGAAATATCAAAGACACACCACTTACTCTCTCACAAGTGGCGGGGCGAGTTTTCCCCAGACAAGTAGTAATGGAAGCCATGGTAGTTCAAGACATTTGGGAGATGAACTAGAGTTGACTGTTTTTCAAAATCTTCTGGTTTTAATTACTTGCCTGTAAAGATATAGTATGACACAGCTATATATATGTGTGTGTGTGTTTTTTCTTTAAATGGCACTTGAGCAGCCTCTGAACACTGCTACGTTCTTATTGATCAGTGTGAAGTACTATGTTGTTGTTTAGTCTCTAAGTCATGTCCAACTCTTTGTGACCCCATGGACTATAGCCTGCCAGGCTCCTCTGTCCATGGGATTTCCCAGGCAAGAATACTGGAGTGGGTTGCCATTTCCTCCTCCAGGGGATCTTCCCTACCCAAGGATCAAACCCATGTCTCCTGAATTGGCAGGCGGATTCTTGACCACTGTGCCATCAGGGAAGCCCCATTAAGCATTACACACACCCACACACAAAAAGAGCTAACATCCCCGCTTGTTTAGAGAATAGAGCATTTTCCCCCACAATCAGATACTGAAGGATAAATAGTTCACAGGAATTGTAAATGCTAAAAGAAAGGCCCTGAGAAAGTTCTGGTGATCTTCAGAAGAGGTAGCTGTCTTAAGTTTTGCAAGGCTTCAGGGTAGGATGTGATCTCTATTAGTTCTGAATCATAGGAATGAAGGGTTGGAAAGTAGGCAAGGTTAGATTGTATAATTGTCCGGAGCCTCTAATGGCTGTAGAATCAAAAGTTCTTGCTTAATTTAGATTTATTTCAGTATTAATTAACTGCCATTCTGATTCTACATTTTTCTAGCCATTTACCTCTAAACATAAGATCAATTTAAAGGCTGGCTCACAACCTGTATCTTTACACATGATAGCTTAAAGACAAGCATGTGCTGTATAGATAGCACAGTGAACTATACTCATTGGTATCAATAATAACCTATAATGGAAGAGAAAATTTAGAAAAGTAATATCTATTTACACACACACACACACATATATAATCTATGTAACTGACCACTTTGTTGTACACCTGAAACTGAGGCAATGTTATAAATCAACCGTATTTCAATAATTTTCTTAAAAAAGTTAACAGCAACAAAAGACGAGCATGCATAGTGAAGTCTGTAACATAACTTTCGTTTCTTGTCAAAGTTACTTGATAAGTAATAACTAATACATGATGTATATTAACAATAGTGATTTTTAACCTACTAGGAGCTCATGATCCCTTGGCAAGCACATGCTAATCACTTGAGAAACTTTATGCTTAAAAATCTAGTGTGGCAAAATGTCTATGTGTTCTGAAGTTTTAAAGCCTGCTTTCAAGTATAATGCCAGGTATCACCCAAGATGAGTTATTATTTCTCTTTGTGATCCTTTCATGCGCATTGGCTCATTTAGTCTTGGCGGAAAGTATAAAAGAAAAAAGTGTTAATACCCTGATTTTTTACTAAGTGGGAAATTAAGATAGAGAGGGATTAGATTCCATGCCCAAGACCACATGACAAGCTCTTAGCCATGATACTACACAAATTCTCTATGAAAGGTTGTAAACAGACAATTCTCCCTGGTATGCAGCAGCCCCACCTTAAACCTTAAATCCAGTTCTCTTCTGATCTTGTGTAAAACCCATTTGTTAATCTGCTGAGGATACCTTTTCTTAGCGTCGAGTTAATTAAGATGTTACCTGCTAGGAAAGGTTTGTAATAATTTTTCTAACAGATGACATAAGTTCATCTCTTCATTTCTCATCTACCAGTCTGTCCTGCCAGGCACTTATGAAGCATCAGTGTTAGGGTTGTGATGAGTGGGCTACAGAATGGAGATAAACAGAATATCATAGACAAGAACTTAGCCAATAGCCTTGAACTTCAGTGAGGAAAGTACTACTGAGCTCCGAGAGATGCAGGACAAATCGCATGAAGATGCATGAAGACGAAGGCCTCTTCAGAGTCAGTATGTGACATCAGCACAGTGTGTCCACGTGAGAAGGAAGGGCTTGAAACAAAACCAAGAATGCCAGCTTTTCAAGTGTGATATAATTTCCCCCAAACCTGTGAACTGCTTGAAAAATGTCAGGGGTAACATTGTTTTGTACATTGGTACAAGTAATTGACATTGTCATTGGAGAGGTAATCAGCAAAGGGTAAAGGGGAAGAAAAAGTTAAAATAATCTGTAAAACTCAGCCCATTTATATCCAAAGTGGAAAGTCAGGCAAAATGAATGTCCCATTGACTCGTGACATTTGCTATTGATTCCAAATGAGTCCATCCTGAGAGAGGATTAAATCAATCAATAAAAATCCTGAACTGTCATTCTTGAAATCCTTGGGTAGAACACAGAGTTGCATTCCTGTGGGAGAAATGCCAAATGAGTGAGCCTAGGCCAAGTTTGTTTCGAAAGCCTTATTTAGTGAACCGTGGAAGTGTGAGCTTGATCACGTGCAACGCTCGGGACTGTTTGGCCTTCTGTGGCAGTTCTATGAGTTCTAGTACCAGGCTATTAATAGGGAGGCAGGCACAAGTGTGTGCTGCTGCTTGCTTTCCTTTTTTTTAAAAAAAACTGCATGGATCATGTTCATAAAGGACCCTTTCCTTTAGCAAGAGGTTTTTTTTAATTTAAGTTTTTTTTTTTTAGGTGAGTCATTGTTTTCCATTTTATATCCTATGGTTCCATGCTTATATCCATGCTAAATGTTAGCATTCTCTATTAAAAACAGAAGTCTGGTTTTCTTTCGAGTCTTAACCAATTACAGTGTCAAAAAGAAGTCCTAGAAATGAAAATAAGCTTTCCCAGTAATCTTCTGGAAGATAATAATCACCACAGAAATGTTCTCAGTGATTGGGAGTTCTTAGATTTTTAAGCTATCAGAAATGAAATGTATTCCTTTGTTTTCCCAAGAAGTCATCTTGTCTTTTTATGAGAAATTAAGACCCAGAGAATGACTGTCCAAAGTCTCACAGGTAGGATCTAAAAAGAATCCTTAAATCTCTAGATTTGGGAGATCAAGATCAACCCTACATGTACATTGATAGGTCTTTTATAATTTCCTCCGATAAAGTAACAGTGTACTTTTTAAAGTAATTCATTCTCATATCCATTGTCTCATTTGTTCCTGAAAACAAAGCAAAACTTGTCAAGATGGACAAAGAGTGGACTATTATCCTCTTTTACAGATGATGACACGATTTTAAAGAAGTCACATCCCCAGTTTTGCACACTATATAAATCATAAATTCCTTGTCCCTTGTCTATAAAATCCAAATCATGTAACATGAAACTAAAAGGAATTTCAATTCCTAGCTTCTCTGTTTATAGAATGCCCCCTGCAGTCATTTAACATTGAGATCGAAAAACAAGAAATTCACTAAACAGGACAGGAATAAAAGATATGGACTGATATCTAGTGATATCTAGGTGTTCTTCAGTACCCCCTCTGAGAAGGGTCTGTAGATAATGAGCTGATCGGACAAATCTCAGAAGCCAAATAAACCTTTTGATTAAATGATTGAATCCTATTCACCACTTGGTAGTTACAATATAAACAACTGTTTAAGATGAAAAGTTTTTATAAAGAAGTATGTATAAAAAGTAAGGATTTCCAACAAAACAGCCTTGGCTTTCACTCTGTAGTTAATACACCCAACAGTGAATAGTTAAATTACTGTGTGTGTGTGTGTGTGTTGAGATATATTCAGATTCTGTGGGACATAAAGCTTTGAGGTATATCACTTTGGGGAGACTTTTTTGAAAAGTACATAATTATGACCAGAAAATTATTGCATGAGTTTGCTAGGGCTGGGTGGCTTAATCAGCAGGAATGTATTTTCTCCTGTTTCAGGAGGTCAGAGTGCTGAGAGGGTTGGCTTCTTCTGAGACCTCTCTCCTTGGTTTATAGAGGGACATCTCCTTGTGTCTTCACTTAGTCTTTCCTCTGTGTGTATCTGTGTCCTGATCTCCTCTTCCTACGGGGATATCAGTCACATTGGATTAGGCCAACCTGTGCATGCGTGCACCCACTCCAGTGTTCCTGCCTGGAGAATCCCAGAGATGGGGGAGCCTGGTGGGCTGCTGTCTATGGGGTCGCACAGAGTCGGACACGACTGAAGCGATTTAGCAGCAGCAGCAGTGCATGCGTGCTAAGTCACTTTAGTCATGTCTGACTCTTTACCATCCCGTGGACTATAGCCCGCCAGCCTCCTCTGTCCATGGGATTCTCCAGGCAAGAATACTGGAGTGGGTTGCCCTCCCTTCTCCAGAGTATCTTCCAGAGCCAGGTACTGAACCTGTGCCTGTTATGTCTCCTGTGATGGCGGATGGGTTCTGCACCACTAGCGCCACGTGGGAAGCCCCTAAGCCAACCTAACAATCCATTTTAACTTAAGTTTCTCTTTGAAGGCCCTGTTTCCAAACATAGTCACATTCTATAGTATTAGGGCACTTCAGCATCTGAATTTGGGATTGATGTAACTCATCCCAAAACAATTATGCAAAAAAACCCAAATATTTATTTCAAATGAGAAAAGCTAATAAAACATAAATTGATTTTTAAAAATCTGTGATAGCTAACAAAAATTACAAAATCCAGAAAAATATCATTTTAATTAATTAATTAAATGTCTGGTGACTTTTTCTTTCATTTTTTGGCTGCGTGCTCTCTGGTCACGTCTCCATGCAACCTAACCATACTTTTTTTTCCCTATTGGGAGAACAGAAAAATAATTTTACTCTTTCTTCTTAAATGGTTGATGGAAATTTATTTTATTATGATGATTAAAAGTTTGGAAAACTTCCTTTAATCTGTATAACTTTCATTGGTAATGTCCTAAAACTTCGTATGATTGTCATATTTGGGGAAACTGATATAAAATTTCTTTTATTTGAAAGCTGTTAAAAAATACTTGTACTATTGCTGTAAGTTCATACACTGATAAATTCTATTTTGTGAAATCCACATCAAAAAAGAAAATGAAGTCAGTGGTGCATTTAAAATTGCTTCTAGTACATCCTGAGCACAATCCTGATAAAAGAAAGCATCTCTTTTTGCATCACTGAGTGCTGAGTAGTCTTCCTTTTGTGTATACTTTTATACATCTGACAATTGGTAGAACTTTCAGCTGATTTAGTTTTATGCTCCATACATTTCACACCCTGTTTCTCTTTTCTGCCTGCATCAGCCACATGCTAGATGTTGTAGGACACATTCTCCTCACAGGGTTTCTGGCTCCATACCCCTGAGTCCCAGAGCTAGGCAAGAAGTGGGCCCAGGGGCATTGAAAGTATGCCAGCTAGTCATTCCTAACCATGATCATTGGTGATACCTTATGCACGCATTGTAGTGACAGCAAACCATGTAAATGTATCCCACTTCACTGAACTAAATGTAGCCAAAACTCATCCTCCCCTCACCAAACTCCCAATTTCCTGACACCCTTCCAACAGTGTCCCAGGTGAATATGTAACAAGGCAGAGTGGGAAGAGGCAGCAGGGAGCACACTGCTTGGGTCCCCCAGGATCTTAGAAGGAGCCAAAGGAAGTGAGAGGGCTGAAACTTTTTTTTCTGGTGAATCCATGTTTGTTTAAAAGTGTATCTTCTACTCTGGGTATTTGCTTGGGAAGAATTATTCCTTTCCTTCCTCCCTTCTTCCCTCCTTCCATATTTATTCTGTGCATACCATATTCCAGACCCCATGTTGGGAGGGCTAAGACATATATGATGATGTCTGCAGCACAGGTATGGGCTTCCCTGGTGGCTCAAAGGATAAAGCGCCTGCCTGCAATGCAGGAGACCCAGGTTCGATCCCTGGTTTGGGAAGATCCCCTGGAGAAGGGAATGGCAACCCACTCCAGTACTCTTGCCTGGAGAATCCCATGGACAGAGGAGCCTGGCGGGCTACAGTCCATGGGGTCGCAAAGAGTTGGACACGACTGAGCGACTTCACTTTCACTTTCACAGCACAGGTATAAAGTGATGGATAACCAAAGCTATTGGCTTCCCAGGTGGCGCTAGTGGAAAAAATCCACCTGCCAATGCAGCAAATGTAAGAGATGTGGTTCAATCCCTGGGTCGGGAAGATCTCCTGGAGAAGATCATGGCAACCCGCTACAGAGTTCTTGCCTGGAGAATCCCATGGAGAGAGGACCCTGGCAGGCTACAGTCCATAGGGTCACCACTGAAGCAACTTGGCATGAATGCATACAACCAGAGCTTTTAAAGATAAAATTTACTGGTATTAAATGATTTAGGGTCACATTAAGCCTGAGTAATCAGGAAGCAGCATTTGATCTGGCCTAGAGGATGGCTGGGATTTGTATTGGTGATGCAAAAGGACCTTTCAGACAACTGAAGCTGCTTATAGCTGCACCTTTTCAGGACATTTTCTGTGTCTGTAACATTTAAAGTTTTATTTGGCTACATGGTCGAGACAAATGAAATAAGGGGCAATCCCTGATGTGGTGGCCAGTCTCCATGCTTTTGTGAAATGCCCTTCAAAGTTTGATGCCATGTTCAAGGTTCAAGGTTCAGAACGTCTGATCACGTTTGTTGGGGGATCTCTTAGGTCATTTCTGTGACAGCATCTGAAGGAATTAAGCTAATAGCTTTGTCCACTTCACCAAAAATAGACTTCAAACAGCCCTTTCACAGAGACCCCATGTTTCAATTCTAGCACCCAGGGACAGAGAGAGTCTATTCTCCAGTGATGGGATCTTCCCAACCCATGGATCAAACCCAAGTCCTTCTCCAGTGAAATTTGGTGGCAACACTGATGCTCCATGTTGGTCTGACTGTTTGTTTCTCTCACTAGTCTTCAGCTTTCTCCAATATTTAGGATTTGCTTGTATTGTCTCCGCCTGCCCCCACACCCCCATCTGGTCCTTTGCTTTGGTTATTCCAGTGGCTTTTCTCACTCCCATAGAAGACAGTCTAGGTATGGCCTTCTTTCTGAATTTTTCATTGCCCAGAGGGAGAAAAGTCTAGAAAAGTGTCTCATTCACAGACTCTCTGAGGCAAGTAGTTGGCCCAGAATCACCCAGTGTGACCTGGGGACAACACCAGTAGAAACCAGTAGAGATATTTGAATTTTCAGTCATCTTTGCATGATTCTGTCAAGTCATATAGATCTGTTGGTTATTTTAATCTTTGTGAGAAAAAGCATTTCGCCATCAACATACTAGATTGTGAGTCTCGTGAGAGTAAGGGACATCCCTTTTCTTCCCTATCATCCCTGTGGTAAAGTACATAATATCTTGGTGGCTGGTGGCTGGTAGCATCAATCCATCTAAACAGAACCCATGGAAGGTTACATCCCACTTCACTGCAGAAACACAGTTCTTTGCACAGAATGCACATTCAGTAAATATTGTACTGATTTTGTCATGGCTTCCACAACTCTTCTTACTGTAATTTCAGGAGTAAAGGTAATGATGAATCTGCTGCTAACATGCCTGGTATTGTCAGGGTTCATGATGACAGATAGAAGTCTTGTGAGCACTATTAATATTACTCTGCAGTGGGAATGACAGTCTGTGTACTGAGTTTTTAGGTATAATAATAGAAAAGATTATACAAAGATTGTGCTTCCCCAGTGGCTCAGCGGTAAAGAATCCGCAAACAACCCAGCAAACTCAGGAGATGCTGGTTTGATCCCAGAGTCTAGAAGATCCCTTGGAGGAGGGCATGGCAGTCCACTCTAGTATTCTTACTGGGAGAATCTCATGGACAGAGGAGCCTGGAGGGCTCCAGTCCATGGGGTTGCAGAGTCAGACATGACTGAAGCGACCGCACACACATGCATGCCTACAAAGACTACTCTTTCATTTATAATGAATGAACACACTTGTCTTGAACACATTTAGATTTCACATAATTTTGCTCTCTGTGCTGATTTTTTTCCCAGATAACTTATTCTAATGGTGTGAGTATATTAAAATAAAATTGAGTGGGGTGAGAGGAATATGCCAATAAAAAGAATCAATCAGTCTTCTGACAAATGGCAAGTAATGCAGTCACAATATTTACAAGTAAAATGGCAGGGATATAATTGAAAACTATATCTGTATATCTCTCATACAGTAATTCTTCAAATTATCAGAGGTCTGTCTTTGACTGATGCTTCATCGAAGTATTATATAATGTGATACTGCATTCTTCTTTTTTTCTCTTTTGCTTTTGGTCATGAGAATTAATTTGAAGCCTTTTTACTTTGTGATCTCATTTTTTGCTCTGTTCCAGACATTGTGTCTGCCATGGAACTATCAGATAAACTGCGTAGCTTGATTAGGCCAGAACTGTACTACCTGTTTCAGTCACTCTGGTGGTTCAGCATAAGATATGTTTTAAGGGGATCTGTAGAAAAGCCTGAATGAAAATGTTCCATATAAAATGTAATTCCATAAACCTTAATAAAAAGCAAGTACCCAGAAGCACTTAGTGCCTCAGATTCTGGAATCAAAGCTTTCTTCCTTATATCATCCTTTTTCTCAGACATTCAGGCAACCACCCTAATGTTTTCTTGGCTGAATTAAACTTGAGTGCTAGAGAAGGGTTTATGGAACATCGAGTTCAAGCCTTTGTTTCTGTCACTTTCTCTGCACACTTTGAGTGCACACTTTGAGTGTGTGGAGTAAGTGCACACTTACCACGTGCCAAACCTGTGCTAGGGGCTGCCTATTCCAAGATAGAGAAAATACACTCCCTGCTCCTGAAGATGTCAGTCGGGTAGGAAATAGACAAGGAAACTAATGCTTAGAGCCCTGTGCTCAATGCCTTGTAGGCATATAAGATAGAATGGAGATTAGCTCGAGGTCTCCCAGCCTACCACTTAGTTCTGATTCTCCATGATGACTCCATCCTCCTAACCTGGGACATCATGGAGAATCTGCAGCTGGATTGAAATTATTCTTGTTCCTGGTTGCACGTTTCACAGGCTCTGTGTTAAAATTTTATGCTTAAACTATGAAGGTCAGTGTTCAGCATTGATCCCGTAGTGATAGTAGTTTAGTTGCTAAGCCATGTCCAACTCTAGTGACCCCAGCTTGCCAGGCTTCTCTGTCCATGGGTTTCTCCAAGGCATAATACTGGAGTGGGTGGCCATTTCCTTTTCCAGGGGATCTTCCCGATCCAAGGATTGAACCTGTGTCTCCTGTATCACAGGCAGATTCTTTACCATTGAGTCTCCAGGGAAGCCCCAATAATTCATAGACATCTGGAAAAAGAAAGGATAGATTTATTCATATTCTGAGCTTTCAGAAATCTGTAATCTCATATTCTGGGTTGTTAGAAAGGTTCTCTGTTTTAACTGTGCTTCTTGGCCATCAATAGTGACAGTTTAGAAAGCCTGCATTGCATCTACCCAAACAGAGTCTGGATATGTTTCTCTAGTGCTTTCATTTGAATTGTGGAGTATGCATCTCATAAGACAACTTGTTCTCAAAAGGTTCCCAGCACGTTTGGTTCTAGCCCCCCACCAATATGGTGAGAGCAGGCTTTGTCAGACTGTTTTGACATGCTCAGAGAGGGCGTTCTGAACTACATGCAGGCTGAACATGTGCCTTCCAAGGAAATACAGACACCACTGCTGGAGTCCCTGGGGTGCTCCCCTCCAAGTATGCAGGGACTGGAAATGGCCTCAGTACACCAACATCCCATGTGCCTTTGCTCATATATTGGAATCCAGAAGTTCTCTGTTTCGGAATCTGATGCCATGGGAAATGAGAGAAGGCCTCGGGGGATAAAATGATGTGTACTTCCCTTGAAATAATGAACATTTATTCCTCAACTTAGAAGCTCTCAGATGGCACAGTAAACACTCAGTAAACATTTGTTTAGTCAATACCAGATCTAAGTGATTAAGCTGATTTTTAAAAAATGAAGCAATGTGGAGTATAGGAAAGCAAACTTTCCTACATCAGAAATCCTAGGTGGTAGCTCCAGTTAATAATCCATAAGTCATTTTAGATGAGTCATTTATCTCTCTTTTTTTCACTTTTACAAAACAAGGAGGTTGGACTCCTTTCTCTTTACAAATTCCTAAAGAGCCTACGAAGCAAGATGCTTAATATTTAGCTCACAAATTCATTGATAACTTTTCTAAGTAGATACCAAGGACATATCAATAATGATGTGTCAAATGGCAAATTAATCCATAGCTCTTAACTTCATTTAACGGAACTCCAGGTTTATGTTTCTAGATCTAGCATATTTCTGAGCACCTGGGACATGATGAACATTTATTAAATGACTTCAGTGAATGAAGTCACTGTGATTGTGATCTGCCCCCATTTCCTAAGGGCTTCCCTGGTGGCTCAGTGGTAAGGAATCTGCAGGTTCAATCCATGAGTCAGGAGGATCCTCTGGAGGGAGGGATGGCAACCCACTCCAGTATTCTTGTTGGGGAAATCCCATGGACAGAAGAGCCTGCAGGCTACAGTCCATGGACTCACAAAGAGTTAGACACGACTGAGCACGCACGCATGCACCCATTTCCTAAACACAGGCCTGTATTGGACTACATAGAGACGTGGCAGGGTAGACTCTTGTGGGGAGTGGATGTGGGGACACAATATGCTACTAGTCACCTGCTCTACCCCATGTCTGGCCTAGATCTTTGACATGAAATTTGAATATATTACAGATAGAGAACTGGACCATGAATGTCACCTTAGGGTGAAATTTAACCAGTTCAACATGATTACTTCTTTGGACAGAATCAATGATTCACACAGGTACACTCTCAGTGACAGAATTCCCATTGCCTTTTGGAAAACCCCATATTTTTACTTGAATTAGTCAGAATGTGCTGGCAGTAGATAGGAGGAAAAGTTCTACCATCAGGTCAAAGACCGGTCTTCATGTCCATGCCATGGCCCCAGGTTACTGATAGCCCAAGATTCCCCCACCATACGACACCTTCCCACCCAGCTGTTACTGTCCATCTGTGAAATTCCTGATAAAACAAAGTCTAAATGCCATCACGTGCTGGTTTAGAAACAGTAGAACAGACTATTAAAATGATACAAATGCACCGTCTATCTCATCCCAGTTTGTTCTGCATGAATAATCGGAAGTGTTTTCTAAACCTTGCCAGTCTCCAAGGAGGTGGGTACATTTGCAGTGGATTCTTTCTCAATAGGTTAAATCTAAAGAAGTAATTAAGACTCCATATTTCTGATTTGCAGGGAATGGTATTATGCATTTCCCTTGGACGAGAATAAGTAAGGAGGATAAAGGAAGACTCTCAAATTGCAGTCTGTGTGACCTGTTTTTGAATAAACATCATCATATTCCACAGTCAATTATCTCCAAAGTACAGTGTGTTCTCCAGCCAGAGAGAGAGAGAGTGAGCGAGGGATAGAGACTGTCAGTTAGAAGTGGTTAGAAAAAAAAGGGCACATGCATTGGAGTGTACATTAATCTATTGTCCTCTGAATAATTTTATACAATTTGGGAGGGAGTAATAGGAAAGATTATACATTATTTTTATGTGATTTCATAAATATCGAATTGCAGTCATCAGTGAAAGAGACAAACATGGCTAGGAAAACAAAATGAGGTATGTTATGTTCAGCACAGTAATAGGGCTCCTAATACCAGAGGAAAAACAAGCCATTAGTTACAACCGTTGAATGGAAGTGGTCTAATCAGAGCAGCAGGATAAGTATCTCATTTTATTATGGCTTCGTTATATGTTTTGCAAGACTCTCTGGCTCTCCATTAAAATTATTTTCTACAGCAACCCTGTGAGGGTTCAGAAACCAGGAGCATAACTATTATTTCTGTTTACACCATGCTGCTCTGCTGGGAGAGTAAATAGTATTTTGAGTTTTGTTTGTTTCTTTTATCCTTTCCTTTCTCTTCACCTATGAAAAGATGAAAATTGAAGAGAATTATTTGTTGGAGAACGATCTTAAAAGAAGCTTAGGTTTGATCAAAATAGTGTTGGCCGCAATGAAGACAGGTACATTACCATTGCCTGTATAATCAGTTGGGCTTGTTTTGTTTCTCTTCTTCTTCTTTTTTTTTTTTTCCTTTTGAGGTAAAGTTGGCAGCAAAGGAAGGTTTCGGATGGATGGAGTACAGACACAAGGCTTCTGTTAATACACGTGGGGAGTAGGCAACCTCCCACAATAGCTGTGACATTTGTCTTGTTCTAATAGAACTCTTTTCTTAATGCATGGCCTGGGATCTGAGTGTGGAAGGCTTTGAACCTTGGCCTCGCTCTTGGCTGGTTGCTGGGTAGGGTGACCCTGATCATTCATTCTCCCCAAAAGGCCTGTTACTGTCAGGAGCAAACCGCATCTTTGCTTTTACAGCAGTTGAGTTTGATAATTATTGGTGATACTAGCCTTTGCTCACTCTTACTTTCTTTTTCCTAAGCCTGAACTATTTTTTTCTTTTTAAAGTTAGCAACCCCCTTTGGGAGGAATAGATCATTTCCCCTACATTAAACCCTGAAGTTTACTACAGAACACCAACCGTAGAGTATCCTCCTCCTCATTGTACCAACAAATCTTCACAAATTATTTATTTCCCATTTTAGACATTGGACAGTGACTCAGTGTGCCCTGGAAATACTATCACTGTAGCAATTTTCTTGTGTGGCTCAGCTTAATGTTAGAGAAATGGGTAGTTACAAGTCCAGACACTATAAAGATGGAGCTAAATATTCTTCTAAAAATAAGATGTTTGGTTAGCATTTAGTAGTCAACAACTTCCCTTCAGCCACACACAGTGCCTGACTAAGAAATGGAATAAATGCCCTCATGCAGTGTTTGGTAAGGTCTCCCTTTAGGAGGTTAACTTTTTGTGTTAAGGATCCGGGGTATGTTGGCTTCATCTGTGAAGTTTTGCCATATGGCATGATGGTGTCTTTCACTCAGGGACTCAACAGTTGGAAGGAATCACCATGCATTATGGGTGATGGATGGCATAAAGGACTGAGATTCAATTACCTCAACAAAAGGAAAATCAGTTCTTCTAAATCTTATATTTATTGGAAAGATCTATTCCTCAGTGGTTGTGGCCTGGTATAGGGAGCAGAGAAGGAAAAGACCAGGAAAAGGAGAGTATATATTTTGAAACCAGGCAGAACTTGGCTCAAAATTTTTCTTTCCCTTCTATTCACTATGTGATGTTAAACTTTATCTTTCTTGTTTGCAAAAATGGTATTAATAGCATATGCCTATAGGATTGTGGTAAAGAATAAATGAGAAAATACATGTCAACAGTTAGCCCAGTTTGACACAGACTGTATAGTTGTTTCAGTTACATAAACTCAATTGTTCTCAGTGATAAGATGCTTATTACCTTCTAAAACAGTTCATCCCGTCTTTGAATAGATCTATTCTGCTTTTATTAGGCTGAAAAATCTCTAAGTTCTGGTCCCTACTTCTAAGCTCTGGAACGTTTTTTCTGATACTGGAAGAAGGAAGGAAGAGCATACCTGTCTACCTGGCTTTTTTTTTTTAGTATATTGAAGACAATACTCACATGTGCTATCAGTGTCTCTTCATCTGGGTGACCATTGCCTATTCTTAAATGATTCTTTATTAATGTGATTTTGAGGACCACATATGTATTCAGGATATTGCCCTCATCCCTGTTAAGGAACATAGGACTCAAAATGGATGCTATCCTTGAGGTGTGAACTCACAAATGGAGTGCAGCGTCACTTTCTTCTTATAGGTGGTGGGTGCCCAATAATAGCTGTTGTGTAGAAAACTGGATCCATTCTTTCTCAGTCAGATTTTCTGTGTGGTCCCTTGTAATTGGGTGTAGCTTCAGAGAAACCTACGGAGCCCTTCTTTCCTTGGTCGTAAGAAAATATCTCCTAAAGGATAGTACATTCAGAAGAAATGTTTTGTGTGCTTCCTTTACCAATGTCAAATATCTTCCCTTGAACAACAAAAAAGGAAAGGAATCCACCCCCCCCAAAAAAAAATCTTTAAATAATTTAGATCAAAAGAATGAATGTAGTTCTAAGCAAAATTGGCAGAAAAGAGAAATATCTCCCCATTAGGTAAATGTTAAGTACCAAACATCTTTATATCTTATACCTTTGTTCATATCTCCCGAATCTTGGGTTTCAGATTTCCTAAATTTAAGTGAAGAAGTAAAACTAAATCATTTCTGATATGCCTTCGGATTTTGACATTATATTTGTCCCCTCATCTGCTGAGAAAATACTCTTTCCTTAAAATAGAGGATTTTTGTCAGGAAAGAATGATATTGTTGCTATGATAAGGCATTATGAGGAGGAAATATACTATGTAGCTTCAATCATTCACTTTAGGATCCTAATATCTATCTGCCCTCCATGTTCCTGTAGAATTTACCCAGGGGAGTGGCCAACAAGGGCCGTTAGAAGCTCAGTCCATCATCTGGAGCAGCAATGCCTTAGAACCTTGCCCAGCGTCTTACATACTGAGGCAATTCTGGAATCCTATAAGCTAACTCTTGGAAGAGCAGGAGTGCTGGTAATATTTACAAAGTGACTCTGTATATAAAGTACTGTAAACTCATTTGATCCTCCCTGCAAATTTGAGTTACTTAAGCAGGGTTGTTATTGTCTCTGTGTTACTGATGAGGCAGTTGAAGCCCACAGAAGTGAGGTAGCTTTTAGCTTATAAAGGTAAAGATATGAAGTAGACCCACCCACGGTTAGCTGGCATGTGAAGCGTGACCTCAAAACCACTGGTAGCTTGCCACATTTAGGTGCAGAAAGCCCCTAGAGTTCCCTAGAATTTTTGCCTTATCAGATCTGAAATTTTCCTTAGAAATCATCTCGTCTGATGCCCTCACTTGGTAGAAGGCAGCTAAATTGTTCCTGAGGTGGAAACAAAGCCCATGTCTTCTGTGTATTACGTTGTGCTGTGAGTTAGAAACATAAATCCAGGACATTCTCAGGGAACTGGAAAAGGACCAAAGGCAGTCTTTGGAATCTTTGTGACCTCAGTACAAATCTCAGTCCTGGACATTTCTGTAGAGCTGGGGTGCTTCCCCGTCCTGAACCTCAGTGTGAACAATGCATGCCAAGCAGCGTGTTGGCCTTTATTAATTGAGATAACATGTCAGTGCCTGGCTTAATGCTTAGCCTGTAATGGATGCTCCGCTGAAACTTCCTTCCGTCCCCTCATTCCTCCCCTTATGGAGTTAGGACTGCTCTTTGGGGCTATTCAGTTTGTATTTCCCTGTGCATCCCCACTTGGAGATGAGCACAATGCCCTTCCCACCCCCAGCTCCACCATGCCAGCTCTGTGTCCTGGGCAGGCCACTGCCTACCTTGGGGCCCTAACTGTGATCTTCATCCAGTGCTTCGTAGCAGGGGACCTGGCCTGGGCTAACTAAGGGGCTTCTGCTGCAGGATTGGGTTGGAAGCATCTAATTAGAAGATAGGGCTTCATGAATGGGTCTTTCATTAGTGACAAAATATTTGTCAGGAAGGAGTGTAAACAGAAGAGAAGACTCGATTCACTTGCTCCTTTTCTCTTGCCCTCTCTCAGTTTTTGTTTAGTTTAGTGTGTTTACACTGCAGGACACAGCTGCTGCTGAGGCTCTTCCATGGCTAAGAGAAGCCTTTCTCTGCCATCCCCCATCCCTCTTTGGGCATCCGTGAGAGATAATAAAAGGCGTGTGGGCATGAGACAGAGCGTGTGTTCACTTGAGTCCTCAGAGCAAGCATTTTGCTTCCACTCTGGCCACAAGGATTTAATAGAGACCATCTGAGCATCCAAATTCCTGTCAAGCACATTCTTTCAAGAAAAGGGTCACTGCCGGTCGTTTCCCGAACATATCACTGTCGTCCTCACTGACCCTTTTCTGCTCTGCCTTGGCTATGCTAGCATATTATTCACTTCTCGAAAAGTGTTACTCTTTCATAATTAAGGACGAGCAACAGGGGTGAATGGAGCCACACAGTCTGTGGCCAGATCACAGGGCCTGTGGTTGTAAGATAGGAGTCTAGTTATTTGGTCTCATTGGGTCTCAGTGTTGTGATTTGGAAATCCAGGGTACTTCTATTTGTCCTGTCTGTTTCACTCTGCTATGGTGAGGTTTAAATGAGACTCAGTGAGAAAGTGCTTCATAGACAATAGAGTACTACAGAAGTAGGAAAATTTGTATTGGACTTTTCTTGTGTTCCATTAATAAATTGGCACTCTGCGTTGATCTTCGCACATGATGCCATCGACTTCAGATTAATCTTTCCCTAAGAATTACTTGGAGAAAATGACCTATGTGTTTATTTCTATAGAGGCTATGCAAGCTAGGCGAAGGACGTTGACTTATTTCTAACACCTGCATGATCTCCCAAAGGACAGTGCCTTATTTCTACTGTATAGGTGATGAGCACAGGCCCCTGAGAATCCACTGCGCCAGCAGGGATTCACCTAATGCCAAATCAGGATGGGAAGATAGATCCTGGTGAGTGCTCATGACTGGCTTGTGGCATCCTTCTTTTCAGATAATGAATATTCAACAAGGAGTATGGATGGGGAGGGAACCATGAGATAACTGTAAGCCTGACTCAGCTCTCATCAAGAGCTTTGACCCACTGCAGTGAAAACTTTGTCTTCTTGTCCTACTCTTTCCCCCCCCTCCTTTCCTTCCATTGCTCTCTCTAGCTTCTAGAACCATTTTCTGCATGGTACCATTATTTTACATAAATGATACCCTGATTAGTTATTTGTTTTCAGCATTCCTGAGGCTGGCAGATTTCTCCAGTGTTAACTGTAGACTTTGGTGGTCAAGTACCAAGACAATTTCCGCCTGAGGTGGGTCTGGCACTGGGGGTTTATTTTTTCCCTTTTCTATTTTATTATTAGTCAGTTCAGGCCAGCATGTTGCTAGGTTGTCGGTTTCTTAGCTCTTGTAACCAAGCTAAAATGCACGTGCCAAAAAAAAATATGTTTTCTTTCTCTCCGAAAACGTCTTCCCTCTTTTCTGTGCTTCAGGATAGGAAAGGAGTGTTTGCTTGATTCTAATTCTGGCATGTGAAGTGTTTGCTGCAAAATGTTTTTATCATCTTGTTACCTTGTCAAAGTGCTATTTCATTGTCATGTCCAGCTTAATAGCAGGAATGTTCTCTTTGTATCAAGGATATTCCATATTTTAAGTAAATTCAACAAAGGAAATTTTACATTAAAAAATAACAATGAAAAGCTAATTAGAATTCCCCAAACCCTAAAGTTAAAACAGCTTTAAACTTCCAATGCATCTGGCTGTGACAGCACCATTTACAGGTGAACGATGATGCTTGATCCAGACTGTTGTTACTTTGTCATTACTCAAGCAAAAATAAAAAAGAGCATCCTTGAAGGAAGTGGGGATGGGGCTATTTGCCAGAGTGGCCTCCAGGTTTAGATGACAGTTGAGGCACTTTGATTTAAAGCTTTTCTACTTTCAACATTTGTAACCAAATCAGCCCTCATCTTAACCACTCCAAAGGAGACTGGACTTGAATGTGTGCATGCTCAGTCGCGTCCGACTCTTTGCAATCCCATGGACTGTAACCCGCCAGTCTCCTCCTCAGTCTCCTCTTGCCTGGATTCTCTGGGCAAGAATACTGGAGTAGCTTGCCATTCTCTTCTCC
This sequence comes from Cervus canadensis, assembly GCF_019320065.1. Taxonomy (NCBI): domain Eukaryota; kingdom Metazoa; phylum Chordata; class Mammalia; order Artiodactyla; family Cervidae; genus Cervus; species Cervus canadensis. Next base: position 54,621,489 of record NC_057392.1, on the reverse strand, counting down.
AGAGGATCTTCCCGACCCAGGGATCAAACCCGCACCTCCTGCATCTCCTGCATTGCAGGCGGTTTCTTTACCACTGAGCCACCTGGGAAGTCCCAGACTGGACTTTACCCTGTGAGAACTCAGAGCTCCTGCAGTGAAACCCAGCCCCCTGTGAGAGGTGATAACCATAGGTGAAATTGCAACCTACATAAAGACCATCTTTTTAGCACTGAGGTGGCAGCAAAACCCGTACCTTCCCTGTCAGGCATCCAAAAGCATTCAGTCTTCAGAGAGCTATGGAGGCTTTTCCTAGATCAATGGGCTACAGAAGAAATGAAGTAGCATCTGAGACAGAGATAGAAGAGGAATCAATTCCTAAGGCAACTATGGTTCCTATCCACAGAGAGCTCATCATCGAGGAATGGAGACAGATGTGTAAATTGCTATTTCCAAATTTGTGAACTAGGTGTAATGAACAGGATCCCAAGGAAGCACAAAGGAGACTTTGATGAATTCTTCCTGAAGGAATTTGCCTCAGCCATAGGTAATAATTATGATTTTCACTTTTGCCTTGTCCTTTTTCTTTATCTCTGTGGTCATTTACTATTTATAACTTATCTATCTATCTATCTATCAATTTACCACCTAATGATATGTTTCATATTCAGAGAAATTCCTCACTTGATAGTCTGACTGGTGCTCTGAAACCATCTACCCATTTATCCATCTATCAATCTACCCCATCCATTCGTTCATTCTACAAAAGTTAATGCCCTCAATATGACAGATGTTATGCTATATGCTGATAGAGATACAGAATTTGGCTAGGAAGTAACTTGTTATTTGGTAATGGAGACAAAAACAACTGAGTCAGTGTTATGGGTCCATGAAAGAATTAAAGAAAAAGACATATAGAAATTCTTAAAGTTTATATCACTGTAAAATATAGCAGTTTCTGTTGAGAATAATACCTGTGGGCCAGAATCATGTTTCCCCATCATCTGTCTTTGGGGTGTTTACCTTGTATTCATTCCATGTTTGACACTGTATTAGGGTAAAGTGGGGACATACATTCTTCTGATATCACTGAGACATTGTTTCTAACCCTGGGCACTTGCCATTGTGATTGCATCTTTATTTCTGCTCATCTTAGCCATGAGATGTGCACATTGGTTGCACTGGTTTCTGTTATCTACCATCCTTGTGGTTAGGTTTCAGTGGACATATATCAGGTGCTGTCAGATTAAAGACTGAAAATCAAGACACAAGCATTTTCACAAGTGTTACACACTTGGTTGCAGCTTAGGATTGGTTGTTGGAGCAATAGGACATTTGATACATAGTGTTTCACATTGTCTGAGTGACTTGGAACTGATGGAAATAGTAGGAAAAAAGATTTGAGTTATGTATCTAGGACAAGGGTCAGACTGTGACTCGTGGGCCAAATCTGGTCCACTACTTGTGTTTGTAAATATTTATCAGAACTCAGTCATACCCATTTGTTTGTGCTGTCTGGAGCTGATTTCTCTCTGCACAGAAGAGTTGTGTAGTTATGACAGAGACCAAATGGCCCACAAACCCTGCAATATTTACTATCTGGCTCTTTACAGAAGAAGTTTGCCAATCTAGGGAAACTTATGAATCTCTAAAGGAAAGCAGAGGACAAAACTATAATGTCTCTAATCATACTTTTCCATTTATGCAACCTGTGGTCCTGACTCTGAATAAAACTCAGAATGATTAAGAAGAGAAAAAAGAACAAAAAGTCCAATCTAAGAAATGATGGATAAGAAATCTATTATAGAGTGTAATTCCTCATCTCCTACCAATTTGTTCTAAGGATATTGCATGTTTCAGGAATTTCTGCCAGATGCTGGATATTCAGGCAAATACAACACAATCTGAGCTCCCAGTCTGTTAGCAGAGAGGGACATGCAAATCAGCAAATGCTTCTCCCGGTGATAGATGCTATATAGGAGATAAAATAGAGAGGCAGAGAGTAGGCATAGACAAGGGGCGGCCTGCCTTCTTGGAATTCTGGGAAAGATATCACACACAGGCTTGTTAAAATTTCACTTGTGTCTGAAGGATGGGCCTTCATAGTTGATCAATGGTAGAAACAAAGATTTTATTTCTAGTAGCTTCAATTCTATCTTGAAATAATTTGGTATGCGAGTAACTGCATCACAGTTTATGACATGTTATTCATCCATAATTTGTTTGTCTTTACAACGGAAGTTGATTATAATAATTTTCTACATGTTATTAAGAACTGAGGGCTGATCAGGACAGATAAGTTACTTGTTCAAATTTCCATTACTTGTAAACAGTAAAACAGACCTGACTCGACTTTTTCTGGTTCAAAAGCCACAAGACTGTCCCCCCTGAGTCAAACTTCCCTGACTTAAGTCTACAAATATTCCCTGGAACTTGTAATTGGTCTGAAAGATGAGAAAAGGGCCTTTGACTTTGCCTGCCCTAGAGTAACCTGCTTTATTTCAGACATTGCCAAGAAATTTTGTTGGACCTGGCATTATTGTACATGCTGCTGGTTGAAGTACCCATGTTTGGTACTCTGTATGCATTCCTCTTATATAAGTATGGCTGTTCTCATTAGATGGTCATTGAATTCTCTTATTCTCAGTTCACTTGGAGTTTTCTCTACTGTCTATTCTCCTTTTTCCTTTCTTGGTTGCTGATACGAGCTCATAGACTCTCTTACACCACGTGCACCCTCTCATCTCACATTTCCCTCCTTCAACTAAGGGAGCTCTGGACAGAGAGTGGGGGATCTGGTGAAATGCCAACACCTCTTGGAATGTGAGAGAAGAGAAAGGAGCCTCAAATGCCACCATTCACCAAGTTCTGTTATTCACAGTCTGGTCATCATGGACCTCCATCCTTGTGTCCTCTCCCCTTATCAGATCCTATTCCAGAGGCTCCTTTTACATTTATGTGCTCAGTCATCTCTGTAGATCTCTAGCTTCAAATGTTCAAGCTCTTCACCCCCCAAACCTCTCTTTCTCTTTAGTGGTCCAATTTGGGTCATGGAAACCTCTAACACTGTATTATAAATGTATGTTAGAAATGTCTCTTTTCCCTCTGATCTTTCACAGCTAAAGGAAGAGACTCTACTGTAAATTCTTACCCTAACAAGTGTAGTCTTGGGAAAAATAAGTGGAGCTTTCAGTCCACTTTTTCTTAATCAGAAGTCATAAAGCATAGAGGTTGAGACGGGTTCTGGAATGAGCCTGTAAGGATTCCAACCTTGCTGCTTAACTTACTAGCTTAGACCTTAAGCACCTCTCACAACTTCTCTGGCCTAGAACTCTCCTGAGGGGGCTGTTGTCAGGATTAAGTGAGCACATGATAGGTTCTTAGGATAGTCCTTGACTGTGCAAGGTTTAGTTATTGTTGTTATTATCATTATTTTTCTCTTCTCCTTGAACTTTTCATACCATTTCTCTATTTGGGGTTCAGAAAATATGATTCTCATAACCACAAGTTTAATAGAATCTTTGGACTAGCCTTGGAGTCTAACCTCCAATTAGATCACTGTTTTTATAAAAGCATGAATTCCTGATTTCTGGAAAATGAGTTACAGAGAAACTCTTGGACTAAAGTCAGTTGTTCATAAGAGATGGTCTAACTTGAAGAAGGAACATGATGGTGAAAGATAACAGAGTCTGCAAAGATAGACCTTTCTAGAGACTTCCCTATCCACCTTGCAATGTAGGGGACATGAGTTTGATCCCTGGTTTGGGAACTAAGATCCCACATGCCAGAGGACAAATAAGCCCATGCACCACAACTTCTGAGTGCAGCCACTAAAACCCACGCATCCTGGAGCCGTCTTGCAACAAGAGAAGCCACTACAAGGAGAAGCCTGCATACCGCAGCAACTAGAGAGTAGCTCCCACTGACCACAACTAGAGAAAGCCTGTGTGCAGCAAGGAAGACCCAGTGCATCGAAAAGAAAAAAAAAAGACATTTCTAAAGCACCTGCCCCAGTGCAACCAATCACGGTCATATATACAATCCCCAATCATTTGGTTTCTGAAATAAATGTATTTTCTTTGTTGGTTTTTGTTTTATATATATTTTAACCTTGCCTATTTTCTCATTAATTAAGAAATGACAGTCAGTAGTTGGATAGCATCTGCTCATGGATTTTAGTTATAATCTGATATGTCTTTAGTTGATCGTACTATTATATCTGTCCTCAGGCTTATAAACTGAGCTCAGTTAGTGACTTGCCACTATTGCCATTGCCTGGTGCTGGAAAGGAGTTGAGATTACCATACAACCAGCAGGCCCTGTCCTCTGTGAGCTTAGACTCAATAAGGTATTTCATTGCTTGCTTTATTAAATGTCCATGACCCCTATTTTATACTTTACAAATAAAAGTTATGCTAGGTTTTCTGAGGACCTTATACTGTGCCTAGACCTAGAAAGAATATTGTGGTTTATGCAAAAGATAAATCCAATCAATTTGTACCAATATACAAATGGATTAGAAACCAGAGTATATTAAGGTCCATGAAGAGGAGCAATGTCCTTTGGAAGTTGAGAGGAAGTTCAAGAGGAAAGTGGTGTTGATAGGGTCTTACCCACTGAGCTTGGGCAATTAGTGACCTCGCGATAGGGAGTTTTAGGAGAGTGGCATTCCTGAGAGTGGAATTAGGATGAGTACACTTAGCTGTTGTTCAGTCACTAAGTGTGTTGGATTCTTTGAAACTGCATGGACTGCAGCATGCCAGGCTCCTCTGTCCTCCACTGTCTCCTGGAGTTTGCTCATATTCATGTCCATTATGTCAGCAATGCTATATGCACTTAGAGAGGTAGGGAATTCCGGAGATTAAATCTACCTATGTTTGTTAGTATGGCTTAAAAATGGCACTTCTTATTAATGTAGCCATATTTTACTTCAAGATTCCCACAGACTCTAGGGTGAAAATCAGCAACCCTCAAAATGCAGACAGTCAAACTCTCTCTCTCTGAATTGTGTGTACATACACACACGCACACACACAAACTCCACGTTTCCACAAATCAATGACAATACCAAATGGAGCAATTTTCTGCAATTTTCTGCAAATAACTACATGCTTAAGCACTGCACTCAGCAAAATGATGAAATCCATCAATATTTCTCAGTCCTGCTGGGTTTCTTCATGGTCTCCAAAAGCTTAGCCAGCCCCTGCCTGGATTAATGGCTGAGGATGGGAGAATCTACATCCACAAGTACCAAGATCCCTTCACAGAGGAGCTTTAGACCACGCCCACCTGCTGTCCCTTTAATCAGTCAGAGGGGAGGACAGGGCGATCGCTTCAACTTGCTTATACCAGCAGGGAGAAAATAATCCTCATCATACTCAGAGAACAGACTCATAACAATAGTTCCAGTCCACGGATTTCAGAGTGTTGGGATGGCTTCCTGTAGAAGGGGACATTAGCCCTGGGTTGGGTAGGAGGAGACATAGTTTATCTGAAAAAAAGCATATATGTGTGTAAAATAAAATGGTGGAAGTTATTCATTGGATAATGGCATGAATATCATTGGGAAGTAAACTATGAACAGAAGATGCAAAATGAAGTGTTCATAGGCTTATGTTTTGTTCTGCATTGAAGGGTTTGATGTACTCTCCCTTTCACTGACACATCTGCATGATCTAGTCATGTAATATCCGTGTGGGTCTAAAATATGCCCTTGTTCCTCTCTTCAGGGTAAGAAGGTCCAGAAAAGAAGATCTAGTTCCTACTAGCCTGGGGGAAAGAGCCCAGAGCTTGGTAAGCATTATCAGGTTTGAGATGAGGGAAGGGATATCCAAAAAGGGTCGAATAGTTTTGCTGAGCTTCTAGAAGAAATGAAGTTTAAGATAGGTTTTACAAAATGAATAAGGCAAAACTGGCAGAGAGAACTGGGGAGATTACTTAATAAGCATCACTATGTAATAGTTATAAGTGAAAGGTACATGGAAGAAACATAGATTAGCTCAATGACAGGAAGACCAATACATGGCTGTCTGAAAGAAGGCTCCATTGCTTTTGAAAGTAGTGAGATTTCCATCTCTGGAGAAGCTGGAAGATTGCCATGGGGATTCATCAGAGGAAGCAGAGATTGGGGCTTGAATAGAGTACCATGGAGGTTGTTTCCAGCCTTAGGATTTTAGTAGTTGAAATGAGTTCTTCTCAAAGAATTGAGAAAAATATCTACTGGCAGTTAGAGGGAGTTGGCTCAACTACAAATTTATTTATCTTAGATAATCCTGACATTGGTCTGAGCTTTCCAGGCAAAATTTACTCTGTGCACCTTTTTTATCTGTGACTTCAGAAAACGTCAACCTGTGATGTTGATGTTTCTTTGCCCAAATAACAAGCAGTAAAACTCTCAAGCTTAGAAAACACTTTGATGTAAAAAGAAGCCCCATGCCAAGGAATACCCACGTGCTACCAGGCCTCTACATGAGGGCCCTGAAGACACACTTGAGGACGCCTTCCTCTGGTGGTGCCTGCAAATCCTGGCAGCTTTAATGCTCACTGTCTGTGACAGCTCGTTGGTGTCGTTTCTTGAAGCTGATCTTCAAAGCCGTGAAGCAGTAGCAAACTGTTTGAGATCGCAAATCAAAGAACAGATTGTGCAGACTCAAGAAAAGCAAACAAACAATTACATTTAAAAACAAAGTGTTGGGGGAAAAAGCAGCGACAACCTTTTTGCTCACCTGCCAAGGCCTCGTGGCTAAGCTTCTGTTTTTTTCCCAAATTGCAGCCCCTGACATCAGACCACATGTACTGGCCAGTGAGCCATTTCTAGTAGTTAAATCTGGAGGGGTTCTGGAGCCCTTATTCTTAGGCTTGAGACCGAGCAAATCAAGCTCATTTTCTCCATTTGGAATGGAGGTTCCAAGCAGACTCTCCACTGGAGGGAATATTAGTGACGAATGGCTAACATTGACCTTGGAGGTTCACAGCAACCTTGAGGAAAGGGGTGAGGAGACTGGGGAGGAGACTTTCTCAAGATCTCAGAACCAGTAAAAGTCAAGATCCCAGAACCAGTAAAATATGAAGTGAGAAATTCAAGTCCAGGCTTTCCGATATCACAGCACCTATTCTTTCTACTACATGATCCTGCTTCGAGCTAACCACACATTCAAGAGCCGTTCAAAAGGAGATTCTGTTACCTCCTTTGAAGATAATGCCAGATTCCTACTTTCTCACAGGGCTTTCCAAATACAGTCTGAATTGGCCCATTTCCACGGGATGTTTTGCAAGTTTTTGGATGTTTTATTAGTTGCCTGATTGTTTGCAGGCTTTAAGTTGTCCCAGGATATCATATCTGAATTCAGTTATTTTCTGCCCTTTCCTCTCCGGTGTGCACATTCTCCTTCATTCCCTAGTGATATATTAGTTTCCCAGAGCTGTCAAAGAATGTACACCCAAAAACAAAGTGCATAAGATACTTATTTACAGTTGTTTTACTTTGATCTGGGTTAAAAAAAAAAAACAGTATAAAATGTCAAAGAATTTGGTGACTGCTATTACAACTTTAACTTCAAAAATGTTCGCCCTGATGTTAGTTGCAACACTTGGCCTTCCTCAGTCATTGATCACAGGCTGATATAAATGTAGCCTTACTGCTACTGACTTTATATTTTATATGCTTTTTCATTTTGCTTTAGTTACTTTGCTACTCATTAATTTCACTTTGAACAGCTTCCCACAACAATGGAAAGAAGCCTGTCTGCCAGAGCCTAATGTCTATGGGCTTTTTGTTGTTATCTCTCCGTTATCTTTTCCAATTTTTTCTTCGCAATCCCCACAGTTTATCCGATGTTCTAAGAGCTGGTCCTTATGCATATTAACCTATGCCATCCATTTCTCTGCTTTAATGAAATTGTTTCTCTGTGAAGAATGCTCTTAAAAAAAAAAAAAAAATCTAGGTTAGCCAAGCTCCAAAATACCACCTCTGCGACACCTTCACAGATTCCTCCAGATGGAAATAATTTCTCCCTCTGTATGCCCACTGCATGTTACAGAACCTGTCTTACAGCCCTGTGAGAGTATGCTCTGTAAACTAAACAGTGGCATAGAAACACATGTAATGGTGCATGTGACAGGACGATGTCTTAATATTCCTGCTAAACTTTGATCTCCTTGACCTCCTTGGGATTATCTTATATGGCTCAGACAGTAAAGAACCTGCTTGCAATGCAGGAGATCTGAGTTCGATCCCTCGGTCAAGAAGAGTCCCTGGAGAAGGGAATGGCAACCCACCCTAGTATTCTTGCCTGGGAAATTCCAAGGACAGAGGAGCCTGGCGGGCTACAGTCCATGGGGTGGCAAAGAGTCAGACATGACTAAATGACTAACACTTTCATACTTTATCTATTTATTAACCAGCACAGTGACTGATGATAAATAAGTGATGTTTATCTTAATTTTTTTGTTGTTGTCGAATTATAGTTGATTGACAATGTTGTGTTAGTTTCAGGTAAACAGCAAGATGATTCAGTTATATATTTGTTTGTGCATATATATATATATATACTTTTCACATTCTTTTCCATTTTAAATTATTACAAAATACTGGGTATAGTTCCTCATGCTATACAGTGGGTCCTTGTTGTTTATCTATTTTATGTACAGTAGTACATATCTGTTAGTACCATACTCCTAATTTATCCCTCTCCTCCTTACTCTTTGGTAACTATAAATTTGTTTTCTATGGCTGTGAGTAGTTTTCTGTTTCATAAGTAAGTTCATTTGTATCATTTTCTTAGATTCTACATATGTGATATCATGTTGATATTTGTCTTACTCTGCCTTATATTCTTCACCTGGTATGATAATCTCTAGGTCCATCCGTGTTGCTGCAAATGGCATTGTTTCATGCATTTTAATGGCTAATATTCCATTGTGTGTATCACATCTTAATCCGTTCATCTGTTGGTGGACATTTATTAATAGGTTGCTTTTGTACCTTGGTTATTGTAAATAGTGCTGCTATGAACATTTCAGTGCATGTATATTTTCAAATTAAAGTTTTCATCTTTTCCAGATGTGTACACAGGAGTAGGATTGCCCAATCACATGGTAGCTCTATTTTTAGTTTCTTAAAGAACCTCCATGCTCTTTTCCATAATGGCTGAACTAATTTATGTTCCCTGACATTTTAGGAGGATTCTGCTTTTCTCTACACCCTCTCCAGCATTTATTATTTGTAGACTTTTTAACAATGACCATCCTGACCCATGTGAGTGGTCTTGATTTGCATTTCTCTAGCTAGCGATGTTTAGAATTTTTCATGTTGGCCATCCGAATGTCTTTGGAAAAATGTCTATTTAGGCCTTCTGCCAAATTTTTTGTTTTTATTTTTTATATTGAGCTGTATGAACTGTATAGTTAGGAAATTATTCCCTTATCCATCACATCATTTGTAATTATTTTCTCCTATCCATCAGTTGTCATTTTGTTTTGTTTATGGTTTCCTTTGCTGTGCAATCTTGCCATTTAGAAGTTCCATATTTCACAAGCTTTTTCTCTTTCTTAAAAAATTTAAATAATACATTCTTCTAGTTCAATCAGTCTAGTAGGACTAATAGGTGTAAAACAAACAATATCCGTTTTATGCTCCACCCTTCTCCAATCTTCCAGTCCTACTTTGCAAATAACATTTAGCTGCTTCTCCCTGGCATTTGTACTGCTCCATGTTTGTTTTTTTTAAAGGGATGCTTTCTATCTGAGGATTCATGAATTTTAGACATTTTCTGTGGATTAACAATGCAAAGGATATGAGTATGCATATGTGTGTTTGATGTTTCAACATCTCTTACTTTGGGGAACGTTAGCCCTTCTCCTTCCAAAATCAGAAAACTGTGACAATGAAGTCCTTCCTTGCTGCTGACTCCACTGCTGATCTGGTGTTTTAGGCTGATTATGTTTGCCTTTGAGTCAAAAGAGTTACTTGGTGATCCTCTAGGGCCCTATTTCCACACAACACATAGCCTTGAAAGTTGCAAGAGAAATGATAGAAAATGACTTGGAAATTTTTAATGGTCTTAGAAGAAATACAAGGTGCTCTTATGACCACAGAGCTGGCAGCCTATATACATCTTTGTTAACAAATATAATCTAGGTATTTAATAACTGTTCAGTTCAGTTCAGTTCATTCGCTCAGTCATGTCCAACTCTTTGCAACCCCATGGACTGTAGCATGCCAGGCCTCCCTGTCCATCACCAACTCCTGGAGTCCACCCAAACTCATGTCCACTGAGTCAGTGATGCCATCCAACCATCTCATCCTCTGTCGTCCCCTTCTCCTCCCACCTTCAATCTTTCCCAGCATCGGGGTCTTCTCAAATGAGTCAGGTCTTTGCATCAGGTGGCCACAGTATTAAAGTTTCAGCTTCAACAGCAGTCCTTCCAATGAACACTCATGACTAACCTCCTTTAGGATGGACTGGTTGGATCTCCTTGCAGTCCAAGGGACTCTCAAGAGTCATCTCCAACACAACAGTTCAAAAGCATCAATTCTTTTGTGCTCAGCTTTCTTTATAGTTCAACTCGCCATCCATACATGACTACTGGAAAAACCATAGCCTTGATTAGATGCACCTTTGTTGGCAAAGCAATGTCTCTGCTTTTTAATATGCTGTCTAGGTTGGTCATAGCTTTTCTTCCAAGGAGCAAGTGTCTTTTAATTTCATGGCTGCAGTCACCATCTGCAGTGATTTTGGAGCCCCAAAATATAAAGTCAGCCACTGTTTCCCCATCTATTTGCCATGAAGTGATGGGACCGGATGCCATGATCTTAGTTTTCTGAATGTTGAGCTTTAAGCCAACTTTTTCACTGTCCTCTTTCACTTTCATCAAGAGGCTCTTTAGTTCTCCTTCACTTTCTGCCATAAGGGTGGTGTCATCTGCATATCTGAGGTTATTGATATTTCTCCCGGTAATCTTGATTCCAGCTTGTGCTTCCTCCAGCCCAGCGTTTCTCATAATGTAGTCTGCATATAAGTTAAATAAGCACGATGACAATATACAGCCTTGACATACTCCTTTTCCTATTTGGAACCAGTCTGTTGTTCCATGTCCAGTTCTAACTGTTGCTTCCTGACCTGCATACAGATTTCTCAAGAGTCAGGTCAGGTGGTCTGGTATTCCCATTCCCATCTCTTTCAGAATTTTCCACAGTTTATTGTGATCCACACAGTCAAAGGCTTTGGCATGGTCAATAAAGCAGAAATAGATGTTCTTTTGGAACTCTCTTGGTTTTTCAATGATCCAGCGAATGTTGGCAATTTGATCTCTGGTTCCTCTGCCTTTTCTAAAACCAGCTTGAACATCTGGAAGTGCACAGTTCATGTATTGTTGAAGAATTTTGAACGTTACTTTACTAGCTTGGAGAATTTTGAGCATTACTTTACTAGCTTGGAGAATTTTGAGCATTACTTTACTAGCACCTGAGATGAATGCAATTGTGTGGTAGTTTAAGCATGTTTTGGCATTGCCTTTCATAGGGTCTGGAATGAAAACTGACCTTTTCCAGTCCTGTGGCCACTGCTGTTTTCCAAATTTGCTGGCATATTGAGTGCAGCACTTTCACAGCATTTAGGCTTTGAAATAGCTTAACTGGAATTCCATCACCTCCACTAGCTTTGATCATAGTGATGCTTCCTAAAGCCCACTTGACTTCACATTCCAGGATGTCTGGCTCCAGGTGAGTGATGATACCTTCGTGATTATCTGGGTCATGAAGATCTTTTTTGTATAGTTCTTCTGTATATTCTTTCCACCTGTTTTTAATATCTTCTGCTTCTGTTAGGTCCAGACCATGTCTGTCCTTTATTGAGCCCATCTTTGCATGAAATGTTCCCTTGGTATCTCTAATTTTCTTGAAGAGATCTCTAGTCTTTCCCTTTCTATTGTTTTCCTCTATTTCTTTGCATCAATCCCTGAGGAAGGCTTTCTTTTCTCTTCTTGCTATCCTTTGGAACTCTCCATTCAAATGAGTATATCTTTCCTTTCCTCCTTTGTTTTTTGGTTTCTCTTTGTTTCACAGCTATGTGTAAGGCCTCCTCAGACAGCCGTTTTGCTTTTTCGCATTTCTTTTTCCTGGGGGTGGTCTTGATCCCTTGTAGTGTCACGAACCTCTGTCAATAGTTCATCAGGCACTCTATCAGATCTCGTCTCTTGAATCTATTTCTCACTTCCACTGTATAATCGTGAGGGATTTGATGTAAGTCATACCGGGATGGTCTAGTGGTTTTCCCTTCTTTCTTCAAGAGAGAAATTCAGTGAGTGCTTGATTTCTCTCTTAACTCTAAAGTAAAATTATTGACCATTGCTGCAGTAATCAAACTTGTACACACATGATGACATTTCAACACCTGCTGTTAGTGTCATCAAAGAGAGAGGGGGGAGAAAGGAGGAGAAAGAGAACCATCAGGTCAGTCTTCTGATTATAGATGGAACATTAGCAATATTTAAGTAATGGCTCTCAGTTACGCACACATGGTACTTGTTTATTTCTTCCTATACTGTAAATTCCCAAAGAGAAAGGGATTTAACTCAGAAACTCTGAGAGTGCCCAGTGGGTGGTAGGCATTTAAACAATTTTTCTTGAGGTAAACTGCTTAGCTTAACTTGTTCTGAAGTGATATGCCATCACTGGGCTTCCACTTATCATCAAATTATAAAGATTTGAGCGGTGGATATGTGCCCTTCCCTGAGTTCCAGTCTTTCAGTTCCATGTAACTTGGAAATCTTTCCTGCTGGCAAGGTTATGTGAATGAGGACTGATAGATCAACTAAAATTTGTTTCATTTATGTTTGTTTATTTATTCTTCTGAAAAGCATAATAGAAAACGTCAGGTTAATGACAAAACACATAGGCAAAATTAACTCTGAAAATTGCACTTACTATTTAAATTTATTTTTGTAGCTATTAATAATCTCAAACATCATTCAAAAAACCCAACATTTAATTTCATTAAGAACTTCTTATTGCCTCTCACCTGTTCCCTTTCCTTCTCCACCCCCCATAACATAGACACAAAAATTAAAGCTATTTAGGTCTGTGAGTCATCATATTGTTTCTATCTAATTTATCTTTGCACAATGCACACATTCCTGAATTTTTCAAAGGCATGGGACTTTCAAGGATTCTTTAAATGTGTAAATAATGTTAAGTCCCTGAAGAATTCCAGACAGACTGCATTGTTCTAGGTGTCTCAGCAATGCAAAGAAAGGCTCACGTTCCCTGGTGAATTACCCATTTCACATGTTACATTAATAGACATCAGTCAGCTTGCAAGAATGGTGTGTTATCTGAATTTAATGAACTTCTAAACTGAATGGAATGCATCTAATTGACAAGGTGTTGTCAAACGGAACAAAAGCCAGTATAAGTCCCCTGTGGAGGGGGTGGTGGTGCTGGGGGTGGGGGGAAACATAGGGAAAGCAGAAGCAAGATAGAAGAACTTAGAACAAGTCTTGGGAGTAGGATGAAAATTAGTAGAAATTTTCTCTATCTGAGCATGAACCTGTGTGTAAATGTTCCACTCTTGTTTCAAGTTCAGGCCTCTCAGGTCTGGATGGTTTAAAAGGCCCTGGTGTCCTTGGCTGGTAGGCTTCATAGTTCCATTAATTGTACTGTACGGACTCCAAAGAGAGGCTGGGGAACATCACATTAAAGATTATCCTCGGTAAAGATTTTAAGCTGTTAACTTAATGAAGTGTTTCCACAGAAGACACTTTTTTTTTTTTTTTTTTTTTGCCTTCTAAATCCCTTTGCTCCTAATAAATTAAAGATAAGTTCTTTCAAACAATTTTGCTATTCTCTTCACCACCTTACTTTGTCACATTAAGTATCACACGTGTTACTGCTTAAAGCTACAAGTAACATGGCTATTACATGTGGGATATGTACACATAATAAATATTACAGGCATTTTCAGAACACAATGCCATGACCTTGTTTTCTGATTCAATGTAAAAAACTATCATAAGTGGGCAAAAGGCAACTATTGTCATTTGTGTCTTCAGGGTGATTTTGGAATTCTGTAATTGGGGATAATGCTTTTGTAAGGTACTATAATCAAATTGACTGTAGCATTTACACCATCAAATGATACCTGGTTTGCACATTCGATCCATTACAAGCTGTGCATCCCTACCACATGCCATACTCAGAGTGACAGGGTGAGTAGAAGAGGAACATTTTGTTTTCAGCTGTCACCTGGCCTGTGAGCCTTTGCAGATCCTTGAGCTATGAGTGAATGCTCCACTCTGAATTCCTCTTACCCTTGATCATACACCTGTAATGTAAGTTTTCATCTCATGCTTCTTTTAATCATCTGCATGTCTTAGCACCCTTCTTAGATGTCAGACTGCAGAAACGAACTTTTTTGTGACTCATGTTGGTATGCTGCTAAATGCATAAAACCTAGAAGGCATTCCATAAGCTTATTTGAATGAATGAACAAAGAAAATCACACATGTTTCAAGCTGACCTATTTCTTTGATTTATTAAGATGTCCGCTTTTATTAAAACTGAAGTTCAAGGCCTGTGTATTCTAACACTTTTATATACTCAGTGGCCTTATTAAAACAATTTTTTAAAATTTTACTTATGTTTTTCCTTCGAGAAAGAGAAATGGTACGTGTGTGAGAGAGATCCATTGACCCACTGGCTATGTCCTCTAGTTTATGAAAAAATTAAGATCTCTCATTTTAAGCCTTTTAGTATCTTCTGTTTTGTCTGTTATGTTAGTGTTCTTTTTGGTCAATGATTGATTTTTTTTTCAAGTGAAAGGTATATAAGGATTTTCCGGAGAAACAGAACCAACAGGCTATCCATATAGTTTTATAGGAATTGGCTCAAGCAATTATGGAGGCTGAGAAGTCCCACAGTCTGCAGTCTGAAAGCTAGAGAACCAGGAAAGGTGTTGGTATAATTAAGTCAGAATCCAGAGTGGAGGGGAGTGGGGTTGGGGGTGGGAAGGCAACCGATGGCTCAAGTCCTGGTCTGAGTCCAGAAGCCCGAGAATCCTGGAGCACTGATCCTAGAGGGCCAAGGAAACGGACGACCCCGCTCCAGCAGAGGGAGAATGTGCCCTTTCTCCACCTTTTAATCCACTCAGGTCCTCCGTGGATTGGATGAGGCCCACCCACACTGGTGAGGGCCAGTCTTCTGGTCTACTGATTCAAATGCCAATTGGATCCAGAGACACGTTCATAGACAAACCCAGAAATAATATTTTAGCAGCTACTTGGGCATCCCTTAGCCCAGTCAAGTTGACTCATCAAATGAACCATCAGAATAGCCACAGAAATGTTACCAAAGATGAAACTTCTGGAAGGCTGAGGAGTAAATTAGGGCATCGTCTAGTACTTTTCAGCTGATGTTATTCACATTTAGGGCAAGAGAGTTCCTCAGTGCTTGGAAATGTCTAGTGCATGGCAGCACAATGACATTCTTGGTCTCACCCGCTAAAGGCCAGTAGCATCTCACACACACACACCCACTGTGACCACTAAAACCACCCCCAGTGCATTAAACCCCTTGGAGTAATCTATTTTCCCCTCCTATGTCTTTGGAGAACCACTGTCTGGATCTGTGGAGCTGTTAGACTGATTGTGATAAAGGGTTGCCTGAGAATTGTGCAGGGTTTTTCTTTTTTCTGATTCCTCTCAAATTCAGATTTTGTTACTGTGTACCTGGTTTGACCTATCAAACTATCATTTTAATGGAATTGAGTGTATTGAATACTGTTGTAAGTATTACATGCCCTTTGTCTGTGCTGAATATTGTTAAGTTCTAGAAAATGTAAAATTTCCAGATAATCTGAAGGGTCAGATTTTAGGACAAAAGAAAGGTTCTGGTAAAGCACTTTATTTCATCATAATTCCTACAATTCATGTTTGAGTAGTTACTGTTTTATTAGAAAATTATAATTTCCTTTCTAAATATAGCTAGCATATTATTTTGTCCCTAAATAAAATTTTAAAAATACATGTCTTGAGGCCAACTTGTCTTTTCCTTTGCAACAAGGATTAGTTTTGTTGAAGAAGTAAGTGGAAACCTATCAATTTTGCATCCATGTATAATTTTATCTTAACCTCTGTCTTATTTGAAGATATCTGACCCATCATATAATTCCATAGTTAATGTTTTATCAGAAATGCAGTCATTTACATTAATTCCACTAAGATTTTATCATTCTTATTCATTTTTCCAGTCATTCAATCTCAGAATGCCAACTTTGCCAGACACTATTTATCAAGTGTTGGCCAGTTCATTCATGAATATCTGAGTAAGTGCCCTGACTAAAGAAGCTTATCAGCTGAGACTCCTAAAGTCAGCAATTATTAATATTTCTCTAGTGTTTTAAAACTTAAAAAAGAAATGTCACATATTCCTGTTTGTACCCAAGAGACCTGAGAACACATTCATATTTCACCATTTGCTCACTTATAATTTGATCTCTTTTGAGCCAGTGACTCTCTGAAGTGTATTACATTATTAACCCATCCTTACAGGGATGGGACTTGAAGATCAAAATGATTACAGCTTCGTCTTTGGTCAAATGAGTTGACCTACGCCTTTAACTTTGAAGATTCATCAAGGCAGCCTGGCTTAAGAGAAAGCATAGGCAACTGTAAGTCAGGGTGACATCCTGCTTCAGACACTCTCTGGATGTGTAAACTTGAATAAGATGCTTGATTCTGAACAAATATTTTCTTATTTGGGGAAAAGAGCGTACCTCACAGATCTATTTAGGACAATGATTTTTCAGCAGGGAAGAAGGAATGGGCTTTTTAATCTATTGAATTTAATACATATTTTTGAGTGTCTCTCTTCTTCTGGGCACTGGGAATACATTATTGAACACAATAATCAAAAATACCTGCTTCCTGGGTACTTACATCCTGATATTGGGGGTCCCAGTTCAAAGGAACCAGTAGCTACTACCTTGCCAAAGTCCTAAAACCTCCACTCTACTATCTTCCACTCTACACATCCCTATTTGAGAAGTCTCACTTTAAAGGAAGCCACTGTTTCTATCTATTGTCCCTCGGGTTTGCCACACTGAAATGATACTAATAAAAGTTATCATCCTAAGGCTTTCTTAAGACTAATGTACATTACTTGTGAATGAACCATGTGATATTTTTGTTCTGACTACGTAAGATTGTTTAAAAATCCATAAAGTCTTGAAATTGAATTTGAAGGTCAGCAAGACTGTTCCCTCCATTTTTTCATAAAGTGAGCTAGATTCAGGCACAAGGGAAGGGTATGAACCTTGAAAGCCATGGTGGGTGCTTCTTTTGTTTTTGACACCTCTCACCCCAGCAACTCTGTACAATAGCTATTGACAAGCGTAGCTTCCAGATACAGATACTGAGGCTCAGAGCTGCTGTGAAGCCAGTTCATAGGGGAGAGAGGAAATGAAACGTCAGGGTCCTCAACCACCATCCATTGCTTTATGTTTCTCTTCCCAGGACACATATCATTTGTGACCAATTAGCAGAGACTAAATTAGTCCCCTGATAACTAGAGAAGTTATCATAGCTGTTTTCTTCCTTGTGTTCCTAATGTCAATTTAAAACATATACAAGAATCGGAAAGGAGGGTTTCTGAGATATTTGTGCAGCTCTTATTCCAAAGAAAAGATAGACTTCTCTCGATGAAGCCTTGACGGCAGCAAATTTAGACAAAAACTGAAAGCAAAACAGCCCACTCAAGGTTAGACAGTGACTCAAGTCATTCCATGCACTTAAACAATATTTAGGATGACCCTATGTAAACTCACATTATCACTTAAAAGCCAGTATAAAAATACTACCCATCTGCCGTGCCAGTCCTGCTGTTGCTTGCCACATTTCTCTGACAAGCTGTTACCTCAGTATATAGAGAGAGTATACATTTTGAAATCCGGAGTTTGAATTTGAAAGAAAATGGTATCTGGTGCATATGGACTGGATTCTGTTCTTCCAAATGTAGATTTGTAACCTCATTTATTCTTAAAGATGATGTGTTAAATTAAGGGCTTTTTTTTTCTCCTGTTTCCTTTTTTTTTTTTAATTCTGAAGACGGAAACTCTTAAAATTTTACACCCATGACATGAACAGTGTACAATAGGAAGTCATTTAGTTTACATCCACCTTGTGTTATGTGGAATGGGTGTTGGAAGGTGTTTATTGCAAACACCTAACTCAGCGGTGTGGTTTTTCTGTGAACTATGTAACTTTCCAAGTATTAAATAGTTGTTAGAGGGCTTAGGAAGTGCAGTGTGTGTAATTACTTACCAACAAGTAATTTTCAGTGCTGAATGACTCTTAATTCCAGAATCACTAGTGGCAGTGAGACAGGCGAGATATAATCGGCCTCTTTTAATAGGTTTGTGAGAGTAAAAAGCAAGCCTGGAAGTTAGATCCTCAGGGTTCATCGTTCTTTGATGCATGAATCTGTGGATAAAGACTTTAGCTAGGAATCACAATCTGGCATGGACACGCATTATTGCTGAGTTATTTTCTGATTTTTCCACGGGATAGTTACTCTTTTGGGGTCAGTTGCCTAAGGTATATCCAGGAGTAAAAAATAATAATACTCAGAGCAACACTGTAATTTCCCTTGATATTTATTGTTAATACTTCATCCACGATTTTTCTGGAAATATAATCTGCTATGTTACTCAAAAACTCTGACATTTCATTCATTCTTCCACTCCACAAATATTTATTGAATGAACATTATTTGTAAGATCCTGGACTAGAAGCTCCATCATATAAAAACATAAGTTCAGCAGGATACTTAAGTGATGTATAGACTGGGCGAGAAGGAACAGATAAAGGTATAATTTTAGGAAAACTACAAAGGGAAGTAGGGAGCCTTTTGATACTGAGCAGTGGCAATGGGATCATGATAAAGAAAAGGCCATTTTAATTCCATGTCCATCCTGAGGTGGTTGTAGAGTCTTACCTATGTAGACTCTATGCTGTACTTTACCGCATATGAAATCAGATTATTAGAGTTAAAAGATGCCTGCTCTGTCTAGTCAAAGCTCCCTGTTCACAGATTAGAAAAGCAAGAGTCTGGGTGAAGAAGGGATTTCCAGTGCTCACATAGGACCACTGGAATAGTTTATTTAGTAGAAAACACAAGATGAGAACCTAGGTTGCCTTTATTCAAGCCAATAGTCTCCACCCTTTTAGTTTCATATTTGTGTCCACTGTTAGCCAAGGCTACTTCAGGCCAGCCTTGGGGGTTTGAACCAAGTCCAGATGAGGGCATTTTTGAGACAGGGATCTCCTGTTGAACTAAATTCACCTCCATGTTGGCACACATATTACTTCCTTTTCCCCTTTATAATTTTGCTATTGGATTTAACACATGTGGTTAGAGCTCAGACCTTTACCACAAACATGTGTGAAGATGATACTTATTTTTGGATGTAGCTTCGTTTGCCTCCAAGCTGGACAGGGATCAGAGTAGGAGGGAACAAAATGCAGTCAAGGGGTTCTGAACTGTCACATCTCATCAGTCTGTACCATTATTACTGTTGGCCCCATTGCCATCCTAAGCCTTCTATAATTATCTTTTATTACCTTTTTGGCCTTGACTCTGTCACTGCTACTTGTCAGTTACATGTTTCTAAGCTAATGGACCAATTTCAGTACCTCCCCACACATATTCCACATCAGTTGCCTTTTCTCCACACCTTTTTTCATGCAGTTTAGCTCTTCCTGGGATGCTGTTTTTACCTTTTAAAAATCCTTCCAGTTTCTAAGTCTCAAATCAAGCACCACCCAGGCTAAAATAGTCCTGCTTCTTTTATGGCATTTATTAAAGTCTACCTTGGATTATACTTATTATACTGACACTAGATACTGAAATCTTGAAAAGCAAAATAGTTTGTATTTATAGTTACTATCTCCATTGAACCTAGCATTGCCTCTTTTTCACTTAATAAATATAGGGGGAATAAATTATTTTGGCATAATATCCCTTATCTCTAAAACTTCCATGTCTTTCTTCACAATCAGGTTAAAAACTAGAAAAGTTGACATAAGAAGTGCTGGAAAGTCTGTCAGCATTTTCTTGAGTTTATCATGTTTCAATATTTACTTCATTGAAATTGAAAAAAAAATTGCCTATTTTCTCAGCAAAAAGCACAAATTCAATTGACTAATACCCTCCCCTCCCCTTTTCCTTCAAAATAGCAATAGGAAGATAAAAGGAGAAACATTTTTTTGAATATTAATAGCTTGTCCCATTGCCCCCTTTATTCATAAATTCATGATTTATAAGAATCTAGCTCAGCTCACTCCTCAAACTTAAGTGGTGCTTGAGTGAAACTCGAGTCAAGGTAGCTCTGATCAGTGTTAAATCTCACAGCTTCTCCATCAGATCTGCTTGATTAGGCAATAGAATTAAAGTGATATACTGTAAAAATATAGCTTTCATGCCACCTAAGTGAAGTTTGGTCAAGAACGTCATTGAGGGCCTATGGAGCTCTGTCTTTGTAAGGTGGGAAGGATAGTGAGCTTATTGATTGGAATGCTATCACTCTCAATAAATCAAGTGATCTCAGCCTTCTCTTTTTAGGTGATAACTAACATTGTAGACCTCGAGAGGTATCTTACATCTCCCAGCCTCTCCATTTTGGCTTTTATATGCATAGAGTGCCACGCTACCTCACACAAAGCTTCCCTTCAATATAACTTGAATGAATGAGTGTCCTCAAAGCACTGGAACTTGATTTATGTTTGTTGTTTGAATAATTTAAATATGGCTTCCATCCTCATCATGTCTAGATCCTTGCACCCTTTAAAGACCTTCTCCAGAATTTGAGCTTATGGTTGGCATTGTCCTGGGTACTGAAGTGTTGACCCTGGCAGTGAACAAATTAAAGCTCCTGATCTCATGGAACTTAAATTCTAGAGGGTAGATAAGGGCAATTCACACACACACACACACACACACACACACACACACTAAGTTCAATGATATTAAATACTAAGAAGAAAAAAGAATAAGAAAATGTAGTACAGATTCAGTAGGGGTAAATTATAGAAGCATTATTTAGATTAGATGCATTTGTATTGAGATTTGAATGACATGTAGGATGCGTGAAGGATCTTGGGAAGAGCATGCCAGGAAGAGGGAACAGAAATGCAAGGTTTTGAGGCCCAACTGTGTTTGAAATCTGCAGGAACAAGAAAAGCCAAGTGCCAGAAGTGCAATTATGGGGAAGGGATGCAGGACATGAAATCAGAAAGGCAGCCAAGAACCAGAGGCTATAGAATCTTATCAGCCATGCTAAGGACTTGGATTTTCTGCTGAATGAGCTGAGAAGGCAAGAGCTGAAGTGTGGCAAGAGCTGATCAATTTTTAAACAAATGACTCTGTCCTGCAGAAAATAAACTGTAGGGGTAAAGTCCAGAAGCAAGGGAGCAGTTAAGAGGTTGGGCAACAGCTAAAGGTGTTTTGGAGCAAGGTCATAGCTGAGTTGTTCAGATTGCTGTGAGTATATTTCAAAGGTAGAGTTGACATAATTTGCTATTGGATTATGTATGTGATGGGAGAGACAGGAATCAAAGATGTCACCATTTTCTGTGTGACTAGCAGAGTACCTTCTTATTCTGAGCTTCTGTAGCATTTTTATAGATATTTAAGATTACCTACAATTTTACATCTAGTATTACCAGTAATAACTGAGTTTTGGAAAGACCCTGGGACTAAAACATAGCTATAGCACATAGACTGTCTGTGTTAAACCTTGTATTACTGTCTCGTCCCTGTACTTGTATATTTCTGCACAGACTGGTGCCACTTGTATCTTTTGATTCCCCACGTGGATATCGCACAAGCAATTCTGTGTGTAGAGATGCAATAAATATCTCATGAAAGAGTGAATTAATTTGAATATCCATATATCATCTTTTTCAAAAGAGTTGCCTGGTGATCTGTCCCATGTGCGTGCATCCATGCTAAGTTGCTACAGTTGTGTCCAACTCTTTGTGACCCATGGACTGTAGCCCGTCAGCCTCCTCTGTCCCTGGGATTCTGCAGCCAAGAATACTGGAGTGGATTGCCACGTCTTCCTCCAGGGGATCTTCCTGACCCAGGGGTCTAACCCATGTCTCTTATGTCTCCTGGATTGGCAAGTGGATTCTGTACCACTAGCACCACCTGGGAAGCCCCAGTCTGTCCCATAACAAACATTTTTGCTTCTGAGGTGAGGATAAGCTAATTAACATTTTCACTGAACATACATGTGCATCCTTGTGTGTGTGCATACATGTTCATATGTGTGTATGTGGGTTTAAATAAAAAAAAATAACTTATTGAAAAGCAATTGAGAGACAGTTGCATATGTTATGGGAGGGAGGGATTCTACTTAATTCTCTGCTGTTCCTTATTTGCATTTTGAAATCTAGCTGGTGTAGAGGGATTGACCCATTCTCTCTGGAGAGCATGGAGTCTATTTTACACAAATTACTGGAAAAGGTCCCTGCATTCAGTGAAATACAGAACCCTTCAGGCTGTAATACCAGAGGTAGCATTTGAATGTAATGTCAACTAATTATTTAACCATAAATGACAGTTTCTGAACATTGTGCTCTTTTTGCATCATTTACTACATTTGTGGGACATCTAATTATGAAAAAAAATAAGTATTCTTCAGTGATCTCTAGCAGCACTGAGCAAGAACGCACTCTGTGCAAAACATTGTTTAAATAGAAGTGCTTGAAAAGGCTCCATTAATCTTCATTTTTGCATTTTGAATGCTTTCCTGCTCACACTTTTGGTATCAAGGGACCAAATGAGCCCGAACTGACTGTATAAAAATTTAAGAACTGGGAGGAGAAGAAATGAGGAAGCTATTTGCATTCCTGGAAGGCAGGACTCAGGTTTATTATAATCTTTCATGGTACTTCATAAAAGGTGGTCTGTTTTCCAAATGCTGTTTAGGGTGAGCTTTTTGTCACTAATCTTTAAGTTGTTATAAAAGATGTTATTTTTAAAATCACCAATGCAAAAATATATGAAAGGAAAAGTGGAAGGCACCCATAGCTTCCTTCATCCCATGGATCTTACCATGTTGAGTTTGGTACCTTGTCATCTAGGCTCTTATTTTTTTAGTTTTAATTTTATACATTTTAAAAGGCTACTTTCATTTACAGTTACTTCAAACATTGGCTATATACCCTGTGTTGTACAATACACCTTTGACTCTATCTTACACCTCCCAGGAAATGAATTATCATGTAAATAACTGTTCTACAAATCATGAGGATACTTAGGGAGGTATAGAGAAAACAAGCTGTGGAGGTTTAAGTGAAAACCTTTTGCTAGTCAGGAAAAGTTCAACTTTAGCTGAGCAAATTCATGATAAAGAAGGCCCTCTTCTCTTTTTCTCACCATGAGGACCCCCGTGAGCTTGACCAGTTTACATCCTCTCTTGAATGAGTGAGGGCCCTGCATGTGAAAACAAACAAGTATAGAATAGTGTGAAAGAAATAGAAAAATGTGTTCACCTTTATCAACATTTATAGAAATATTGAATATTTATAAAATGATTTGATAGCATAATCTGTAATTAAAAGACAAGGCACTTTCTCTCTGACATTTTCCCATTTTATATTAGGATCGATAATATCAATGATAACTAGATTCATGTTTTCTCTCTCTGGGGCTTTTAAGACATCATAGAGGAGAGATCATTTGGTAGAGTTCATTTATCAGCTAAGCGTTAATTTAACCTGCTGATCTTGACTGTACTAGCTCTCCCAAATGTGAAGAGCTGACTTATTAGAAAAGGCCCTGATGCTGGGAAAGATTGAGGGCAGGAGAAGAAAAGGACGACAGAGGGCAAGATGGTTGGGTGGCATCACTGAGTCAAAGACATGAGTTTGAGCAAGCTCAAGGAGCTGGTGAAGGACAGGGAAGCCTGACATGCTGCAGTCCGTGTGGTCAATGGTCGGACACGACTGAGTGGCTGAACAACAACAACAGAAACAAAGGGGAGAGCTCATTTGGCAGAATTCATTTATCAGCTAAGGTTTTATTGCTTAATTTAACCAGCTGATCCTGACTATCCTAGCTCTCCTTGAAGCTTTAATTCTGGAATCTGCACTTCCCTGCCCCTCCTGACATAGAAGAAAGGGGCCACATTGCTGCTTCTCTGTATTGAGGACAGGAAATGAAGACTTAGCATGCCTTCCTGAAACTGAGTGGGAGTAGGGTATTGGTGGAGTGACTGAAAGGAGGTAAACTGGAATATGGTTAAGATCAACACCCAAACTCTTAAGGAAAATTAGCGCCTCTTCTTTTTTCTCTTTTTTTAAAATAATTATTTTTCTCTTCTTTGTTTTGCCATCAAAGAAGATTGAGTAAGAGTCAGTCTCTCCAGGAGATGACTGATGAAATATACCCCCTGGGTTATTTGCATCTCATTCCTGTAGAGTGTAAGGAAGAACATTCCCCACCCATTATAACCACGAGCATGTCATAACAAACACCACCACTTTCTGGAATATATTATTGAGCTCTTGGTTTAATGAATTAGTCTTACAGCCCTCCCTATTGAATTGCCCCATTCCGAGCCAATCATATTTGGCTGTGTTCACTTGGTACATTCAGGGACACTAGGTTTACAAAAATGTGGTCGGAAACTCTGTAACTCTTAATTTTGGCACAAAGGAGTTCCCTGCTTTTAAGTTCCTAGTAATCTTTCTTCCTACTTCTCTTCATTTCATTGTTTCCCAGCCTCTCTTCTATGAGCACTTCGGGTAACTTTTTACTATTTTATGTTTGATTTCTTTCTCTTCTTTCTTCTCACTTTTCATTCATTGCAGAAATGGCTTGGCTTTCCACTCTCTTTTCCATCCAGTCTTGGATACACAGTAATGCTCTTAAATTTTTTAGCATACCACAGTATGATTTAGATTAGGAAACTTTTCCATTGTAAACCCCACTTGGTTTTGTTGACAGTGCTGTGCCCAAGTTATAAGTTAGTTTAATAATGTATACTCAGTGAAGATAAAGAAGGAAAACTAACATATAATGGATACCTAGTTTGCCACAGACATTGGGCTAGGCTTCTTCTTATACAATTTCTCATTTAATCTTCATGGTAACCCAGCTAATTGTGAGTTATGATTCTACTTTGCAATGTGGAATCTAAAGCCCAGGGATATTAATATTTTACCCAAGGATAGGTGATTAAGGTGAGCTATCAGTCCGCCATCTCTGACTTCAAAGTCCACACTGTTTCCACCTCATAGAAAACCATACAGAAAATCAAGAGGGAGCCTTTAGAGGTTTTGACATATTTATTATTTCAAAGTTTATAATCCCAGAGCATACATCCTGCCTTTACTAGAGATGTGTAAATGAAATATTGGTATTCTGTTAGGTAAGTCATTGACAGAATGACCTTTGATGCCATTCTGATCTTATTTAAAATAATTATGATTATGTAGACATCAGAATAATCAAAATATTTTAAGCCATTTCTACATGCCTGGCATTAGACTCAGGTATTTGTATAGGGTAAAAGGAGAAAAGTATTCCTTCTGGATGGCAGATAAAAAGATGGGAGAATTGAAACAAATAACGCACTGATTAGGTTCACTTAGATGAGACAGCGTGTCAAGTCACCTTACTGACATGTAATGAGAGCCTTCCAGAAGGAGTGTGTCAGTGTTAACCAGTTTTGAGGAATAATAAGATCTGAATGGTAGCCTTGATCTCCATTTCCATCATATGATTTCCTTACTTGTTTAAAAAGTTGACCAAAAAAAAACAGGTAAAAGGAAGGGAAGGAAGAGGAGGGAGGAAAGGAGAGTGTGAGAAAGAGGGGGTGACTATGAGTAGCTCCAGCAAATATGAGAAATATCTTCAAGTTGGTATTTCCTGGATTGGGTATGAATGTTTGTGTATGAAGGACAACACATCATAAAGTGGTGCTGGTTAAATCTGTTAAGTTTAGGAGCCAAATATATCAATTTTAGTTCTAGTTCTACCATTGAATTATTGTGTAGTCTTAGGTTAAGTCATATAACCTCTCAGCTACCCAGTATCCTTCTGGAATTGAAGGGATCAGGCTGAATGATCATTAAGTTCTAATTCAACTCCAGCACTTACTGATTTTACAATTCTTAGTGTGCTTTCTCTGCCCATTAACTATTAACTACTTAGTATGTATCAAAAGAGATGTGTTCTTTCTGCTCAAAGATGCTAAAGGCTGACTGTGTCATTAGAGAAAAATTCTGGAATCATGCTTTCAAAATTCTTAAGTTTGGGTTTTCCTTTTTGTACTTTAATGTCTCTGTTGCTATACTCTTTCTTACAGTAAAGAAAACAGTAAACACCAGTTTTACTTTCTTATAGTAAACACCAGTTTTAAGTTTTGTGTGTTCTTCCCTCTTACACTGGAAGTCAGTTTTAAATTTTGATGAGTGAAATCCCCCTATTAAAGAGAAAGAGTACTAGGGGTGAGAGATTACTCATCTCTAATTCAGAATTTGAGATAGACTAGATAAAAAGATAATATTTTTGAGAGGAAAGCATTAGAAAAGGGACCATGTTAGAGAAAAGGTAGGTAGCAGTCATTACATATGCTAGTGGATTTCAGCCCTTGAATATTTGTCTACTCATGGGATAGTCTAGATAGCATCCTGCCTTATACTTTTTGAGAAAATACACTAAATTGTTGAAACAGGTACATTTTACCCCAAGGGCAGGTTGTACCAACTCTCAATTAAGTGTTTTCACTCATCTATTCTGTGTTTCCCCACCTCTTAGGTAACTTGAAGTGGGTATAGGACAGACCATTAGCACTGAAGTTGAGTCCAGGGCTGGACTTCAAAACAGAATTAATGTGTCGTAGAGAAACCCTTGAGTTTTCTAACTCTGTCCAGAGGTTATACTGTAAAGGATTTAAAACAAAAACAACAACAAAAATGTTTTCTCCATCTTTTTGCTTAACAGAGGAAAAAATGGGTGTTCTGTAACAGACAAATGAAGACAGGGCAAAATCTTCATCAACACCTACAGTTCCTTCTCAATTAGAAAATGTAAACCCCACTCATGTATTTAAGATGATTGCAGCCTCCAAGACAGATATTTATGCAGAAGGCAGGAAATGTCATGCAGGCAGGTAAGGTAGCTCCCAATTATCCCCACCTACTGGTGTTGATGCCTTTGTGTTTGGCACTGCCCTTGAGAGTGATCAGGACCTGACTTGTTTCTAACTATGGAATAAAGCATAGGTGATGGCATGTACAAGATTACTTATACAGGGTTATGCTTCATAAGATTGTAATATCTGTCCTACAAGGACACTCTCTTGGTGGTTTTGAAGAAATGAGCCTCCATGTTGTAAGCTGCCATAGGGAGAGGGTCTTTTGGCAAGGAGATCAGGGCAGCCAGTAGCTAAAAGAAACTGAAGCCTTCAGTCCAGCAGCCTTTAGGAACTGAATGTTGCTGAACCTGAAAGCAGATCCTTCCCCAATCCAACCTCACAGTAAGACCACAACCCTGAGGGACACTTTGCTTGCAGCCTTTGAGACCTTGAAGCAGAGGACCCAGCTAAACCATGATGGTACTCAGAACCCCCAGAAACTGACGTAAGAAATGTATGTTGCTTCACGCCACTACATTTTTATTGTTATACAGTAATAGTTGAAACAGTCATGTTATTTTTAGAATCCACCATTTTCTTCATCTTTCAGTCTCTTCAGAATAGTTACTAAGTGAAAGTGGCTTGTAGCTCCATCTTCATATTCATTAGGGATGTTTCATTTAAGAGTTGACTTATCTGTGGCTTTGTATTGGTCTTAAATGTGTTCCTCAGTTTCAGGTATCTCTTCAAAGGAGATGCCCTCTGAGTTTGTATTATAAGGAAGTTGGGTAAGGTTGAAAATCATCGATATATCCTTGCTGAATCCAGTTGAATTATATGAAGGTGAGTTTCTCGGAGAGTGGCTTTTTAAATCTTTCTGTGGCCATGCCATAGGTGGTATATCAGAACTTCTCCTGCTGGGAAATGGGATGTGGAAACCATTCCTTGAGCTTCACTGTCATTTGCATTCTAGTGAAGTTCAGTTAAAAATCATAAGAATAGAAGCCTTAAAATGAAACCACTATTTTACATGGTAATTCTTGAGCCTGAAGAATGTTAGGGACGTGAGGCTGGCACCCAACTGGCCAAAAGAAGAATGTGTCTGTATCAAAGCCACCTCTTTGACCTTCCTCAGGCCTTGGGGCCCGAATGACCCCCGGTTACAGTTTGCTCAAAGACTTGAACTTGGCAGTTTGGAAATGACAGAGGATCCTAATACTCTGAAATAAGTAGTAGCCCTGGAGTAGCCCCAGTGTGGTCACGCCTCTTCTGACTTACATGGGAAATTACCAAGCCCTCAAATAGGCTCTCTAACATTTCTTGATTCAGCCAACCGAATGGAAGATGAAGAGCTCTTTGGAAAGTTCCTAGAAACAGTATTTCATACCTCTTTCTTTATAACACTCGTCACATCATTCTAGTTTCTGTTCCACTATTAGCAAAGTCCCTCTTCCTTGGAGCCTCCATTTCCATCATAGTGCTGCCTTATAGCATGTTTAAATCATTTATTTTTTTCTTTCTTTCTTTATTTATGGCCACACTGTGAGGCATGTGGGAATCTTAGTTCCCCAACCAGGAGTTGAACCCAGGTCTTAATCACTGGACCACCAGGGAAGTCCACCTCGTTTTGAATGAATGAGTGAAAAGGGATATGAATGAACAGATAAGGATGCTTAAATGTTAATAAAAGACAAACCACTCTATTCTTCCCTTGAGGGATATTACATTTGGTGTAGCTACATATAGCTCAGATTTATTTTATGGGTTAAGCATTTTTATTGAACTATTTCTAAAACATTCTGAATGGGTAACCCAAAAGAATATGGGAAATCAATTGGACTGTAACTTAACCAAGAAAATATTGATTATCTTCTGGGTTCAGAATATGTCATAGAGTTCTGCATTGCTAGTTAGCAGAAAAGTCCTGAGGCTTATGAAGACTTTCCCAAGGACACAGAGCTCAAAAATAGCAGGGAAGAGATAAAAATCCTAGTCATCCTGATTCCAAACTTTATATTATTTCCTTTATGCACAGACATATATTCAGCTAATACGTTCTGTGCATCTGCTGTGTCTCATGTACCATGTTAGATATGATGAAGGAATACAGATATATAAGGCCCAGAACTTGCCTTTGTAAGGAAAAAAGATAATTAAGGAAGTGAAATTCTGAGTTTTGTGGAAGGAAAGAAAAAGATGCGCAAAAGAAGTCCAGGCTCAAGTGAGTGCAGTTAGATTAGAAATCTGCTGATGTTGGTAGATAACTTGACCTCTCTGAAAACTGCTTCCTCATGTGAAGAATGGATATTAGTAATCTGCTTTACAGATTGGTCAGGGAGATTGAAAAGATTGAATGAGAAAACGTGGGGCGTGGCTGGCACTGAACAGACAATGCGTTGTGGGAGTAGCAACCTGAGCTTTGGGGTATGTTTGGTAGAGAGGCCCCTGACGGAGGGAGGAGCCTTGCTGGGCAGAGGGAAGGCATGTGGGAGGAGGGCTCACTGACCTGAAGTCCAGTCACCCTCTGACTGGCCTGTGACCCCGGCGCGACTACTAACTCCTGAGACACCTGTGGCTCCTTAGATGTAAAGTGGAGATCTTTGGAAGGCGCACCTCACAGGATGGTTAGAAAACCTGTGGATAACAGCACAGGCGTGGTTGTAAATCATGAAAATCTATGGGAAAGTTCTTTTTTTTTTTTTCTTTTTACTATCAGGAATACATTAGCAGCCAACTTTCTTTAAGATTGTGTCCTTTCACCTGTTTTTAAATTCATGGCTATTATGGTGTCCACTGTAGCCAAGAAAATGGGCATTTTAGTCTTTGTGATAATCTTGCTTTAGTTTGTCAAGATTTTAAATAGTGTTGTGTGTGAGAGAGAGAGAGAAATATTTGGCCTCAATGATGAATTGGTGAATTGAAACAAAATTAATAATAATGATAATGGTGAACAATTGAAATGGCTTATTTTGAAAACCTTATTTATTCATTTCATTATTTCTCTCCTTCCATAGAGGGCCCTTCTAAGCATTTGAAACCTCTTGATGACTCAAGGTCATCGCTATGACCATCTATTATTTCATTCTGCTGGAACGAAGGAATCTGTCTCTCCTGTCCCCTCGGGCTGTCAGCCGCCATTTCTGCTGTCACTGCACTGCCTCTCACAGTCTTTCCTACCACCTTCTAATGTTTATTGGTTCTAATCTCTTCTGGTATGAGGAAGCAGCAGCAAAATGGTCATTAGAATTGTTGGTGGATATCAGCCAATAAGCACTGAATGCTTATTGTTCCCAGAGGAGCATCCATCATTCTATCCTGGCATCTTTTTAAATCACTATTTTACTAACACAGAGCTGAGGCTGTTCTTTCCTCCCCTCCTTCATCATCATCTTTTTCTTTTCCATCTTTCAGGGAAATAGGACTCTGACTGTGTGCTTCCTTCCCCTCTGCTTGGATTTTGTTCTTCAATCACAACAATTAGAGGAGTGCTTCTAAATTGGATCACAACTGATTGTCTCAGTTTCCGCGTGTGGCTTTAAGAACAAACTGACTTGAAGCCTCATACTGTTGGCAGCTTTCATCCATTTATTTGGACTATCAAGCAGGAATGCTCAGTCTTTCAAATGAAAGAAGACATCTTTATTTCCAGTTCACACCCTTCATAATAAGAAGGGTATTTGAAATCAAGCCAGAAAAACACAACTTAGTTCTCTAACTTCATATTACAGATGCTTGCAGTAATGGAAGAATGCTTCCTGACTACCCAGCCTTGTCCCCAAATGAGCAGGAGAAAATGACGGTGACACATTCAGACTCAAACAGCAACAAGAAAAAAGGAATCATTTGCTTCAATTTATAGGAAAGGCCTCAGCTTTCCTGAAAATCTATCTTTAGGAGGTTAAGTAGAGATACAGACCCAATAGAGGGTCTGTACTTATCATTTTATTTAGAAGTCATCTCTGAAAGGATCATTGTGTCATTGTTACTGAAAAGGAGCCTGTGTAATAGTTACCCAGACTTCGAAATTAGGGAAAATCTCATTGTGAAACACAGATCTTGTTTCACTCTGGTAAAGACCAGAACTTGGAGGCTGGAGAACTTAGTTTCCCAGCAGAAGTCAGGACTTCCTGTTACAGAGAAAATAGAGCTAAGAATATAAAGTAGGCTGACTCTCAACAGTGAGGGGCTAATGGATCCCCACTGCATCTTCCCAAGTTCATTTCCCTTTTAGGTCCTGGGAGCCAGCCAGCGTCACGAGTCCATGTTTAGGATACACTCCAATTGCTCCCTCCTTCCTTTCTGCCTGGGACACCCCTCCTCACTCCAATCTCTGCCTCCTGTTCACCTCCAAGAGGTGCTTCCTGAGCTATTTGCCTTCCGGGTGGAAATAATCTCTCTGTGGGAAATCTCCATGGGTTTAGACCTACTCTTCTCTGAGATGACTTTGACCATGATGTACCTAGGATGAAAGTGATTTCTCTAATGCCTCATCTTTATGACGTCTGCAAGCTTCCTGTGGGCATGTGTGTGCTTAGCTGCCCAGTAGTGTCCAGCTCTTTGTGAGCCCGTGGACTGTAGCCTGCCAGGCTCCTCTGCCCATGGGGATTCTCCAGACAAGAATACTAGGGTGGGTTGCCATGCCCTCTCCAGGGGGTCTTCCCAACCCAGGGATCGAACTCAGGTCTCCCTCATTGCAGGCAGATCCTTTACCATCTCAGCCACCAGAGAAGCCCTCCTGTGGTCAAGTGCTGCTTCTAATTTTATCTGCTTCCCTTAGGAACCCACACTTCAATGCAATTCTCAGAGTATGCTGCTGCTGCTGCTGCTAAGTCACTTCAGCCGTGTCCGACTCTGTGCGACCCCATAGATGGCAGCCCACCAGTCTCCCCCGGCCCTGGGATTCTCCAGGCAAGAACACTGGAGTGGGTTGCCATTTCCTTCTCCAATGCAGGAAACTGAAAAGTGAAAGTAAAATCGCTCAGTCGTGTCTAACTCTTAGCGACCCCATGGACTGCAGCCTACCAGGCTCCTCCATCCCTGGAGTTTTCCAGGCAAGAGTACTGGAGTGGGGTACCATTGCCTTCTCCTCTCAGAGTATGCTTTTCACCAATATTTGTGGAAAGAAGGGAGAGAAGGTGGGAAAGATGAAAGGAGCAACTACAGAAAATTTATATCTAGGGTCATATTCAGTCAGGTCAGTTCAGTCACTCAGTTATGTCCAACTCTGTGACCTATGGACTGCAGCACACCAGGCTTCCCTGTCCATCACCAACTCCCGGAGCTTGCTTAAACTCATGTCCATCAAGTCGGTGATGCCATCTAACCATCTCATCCTCTGTGATCCACTTCTGCTCCTGCCTTCAATCTTCCCCAGCATCAGGGTCTTTTCCAGGGCTGTATTATAATATGATAAATAATACCTTTGACTTGTATGCCATTTTAGCACATACAGTTTTGCACATGTATTTCCCTAGCATTCATCACTGTCCTGATATTGTGTGCATGGGTGTCTAGTGTCTATCTGCATGTGTGTCTTTTTAATGTGTATGTATATTGCTTCTCTCTCACTGTCTCTTACAGACACATAAACACACACACACAAATGTGCATTATGTGCACATGAAAACAAAAGCTTGCTGAGGGCAAGGGCATTCTTGACTTCATGACTATACCCCCAGCTCCTTGAACAGTACCTGACAAAGAGGGGAAGCTCATTAAATATTTGTTTGATGAATGAATGCAAATATTACCTCTTTGGTCACTACAACCGTGTGAGGTAAATGCTACATCATGCTTGTCTTCGTGTTTTTGCAGATACCAAAACTAAGGCCTTGAGTACACATAAGGTCATACAGCTAGCCACAGGAAAAACCAAGACTTGAACTCAGATTTTCTATTTCCATTTCCTTTTCTGTCTGTCTTCTGGGAATTTGCTATATTAGTAGCAAAGCAAGAAAAGTCACACAAGGAAAAATTGTTTCCAAATTTAAATGCATGATGCGTACACAAGAAATTACTGACTTTTCAATCCAATGATAACACAGATTGTGTGATTTTTTTAGGAGGAAAAGTCTTTCTTTTCCATCCTCTTTCCTTTATTAGCATATGTGTCAATGTGCAGGCACACACACACACACAATAGCTCTCAGCTTGTACTTTTCCAGTCCCTTGTTAATTCCTCTTGCAGGCCTTAGCTGCCTTGACCATCCTCAGTGTCTGTCAAGGCTATGGCTTGGTGAGGCCAAGGTCAAGTGACAGGCATCAGGGTTTGTCACGGCCCCTTCGACCAGTGCAAAGGGCTTGAAGGAAGTGGAACAGCAGGTATTTCAGGAGTAGGACTAGGCTGGGCTGTTGTCAAAAGTTTATATTCCCCCTAATTGCAGCTCACTTTGGCAAACACAGTCATTTTCTTCTGTTGTTTTGTTTAGTCGCTAAGTCGTGTCCATCTCTTTTTACAGTCCATGGTCCTCTAGCCCTCAAGGGTCCTCTGTCCATGAGATTTCCCTGGTAAGATCACTGGCATGGGTTGCCACTTCCTTCTCCAGGGTATCTTTCCAACCCAGGGATCGAACCTGTGTCTCCTGCATTGGCAGATGGATTCTTTACCACTGAGCTATGACGGAAGCTCCCAGTGGCAAACACAGTAAACATCCACGCAGATTACTGAGTTGTACTAAGTGTCCAGGGATGTCAATAACCACCATGAAATCCAAACGAAATATCATTTTTTGCTGAAACAGAAGCTGAGTATCCCATGCTGTCTCCCCCTGCAGCAGATTGGAAACCTACACATCAATCAGGGGAGGACACCCCTTAAAGTCCTAATGCGTGGAAGGACTTGGAGACACTCAGCAGCAAATTGAGATGTAGCAACAGTCACTTTCTATTCTCAGGCACCACTCTGCTTTGCTTTTATCTTAAAACAGGATGACTACAAAGGGGAATAAGGCAGACAGTGATACAGGCTCCTACATTAAAGTGCAAGAGAAAGCGAGCATTTGCTTATATCCGAAGCCCACGAGGGGAGAGATGAGTCAGTAAAAAACTGCACAAAGGAGATCTGAAGTCACGGACACTGTGCCAGTGGCAGTGAGTAGGCCATGAGCTCCTCAAGGCCTCTTTTCTTCTTTACTCAGACGGATCATCATGGGGTGAGAGGGATGCCTACACATTCACGAGTCTGATTCTCCGTGAGACCATGAGTCAGGCTGCTGTCCATGAACTCAGGGTGCTCAGTATAGTGTAGGACTCATTTCTTTCCCTTTTCCTTTCTCATCAATGACTCAGGAGACTCACTGGAACCCATGTGAGCTTACCTTCCTGGAATTATTACTGTGGAAGTGTATGTCCTCTAGGCTTAATGGATTCACCCATTGAAACCTGCCTCTCTTTTGATTTTGCCTCCTGTATGTGGTTTGCAGAGATGGACTGTTGGGGTTTCCCACCCGTCCACAACTTGAAGTTTCTATTTCCACATTTTGACTGTCGGTTCTATATTTGGTCAAAATCCTGCTTTTTTGCCTGGTTTCCTAGGGAAAC
The DNA here is from genome assembly GCF_019320065.1 of Cervus canadensis. NCBI lineage: Eukaryota > Metazoa > Chordata > Mammalia > Artiodactyla > Cervidae > Cervus > Cervus canadensis. The sequence continues at coordinate 54,586,834 of NC_057392.1, read as the reverse complement.
AGCTTGTCAAACTGCTGGTTTTTGTCCATCTGCCTTGCCCGCTTGGGTTTGATTGTGCACTCTGATTATTTCCCAATCTGACAGGAAAGTCACAAAGCCCAAAATGAGGGAAAACCCCTTGAAATTTCTTTAAGTTTTATGAAAATGAATGGTCAGTTAGGAAATCATCATGGTTGAGGGAGGGCAGTTTGTGTTGCTGTGTTTCTAGTTGTCTGTGTGTTTATAGACTACGATAATAAGGAAGCCAGTGTAAGTGAATGGTAGGAGGGTCAAGAAATCTTATTTTATAGATGCAAAGACATTACACATAAAATATGGATATAGACACAATAACATCCCTGCAAGGATCATCCGTCCAGTCAAAAGTGTCAGCTATGTTGTAGTTAAAGAAACACTAGACTTTTAAGTCAGGAAATCTAAGTTTTTGTGTCATTTTAATCTCAGGCTGGATCTTTTCATTGCCACTCTTTGCATGGACTGTAGCCCAGCAGTCCAACTCTTTGTGACCCCATGGACTATAGCCCACTAGACTCCTTTCTTCACGGGATTCTCTGGACAAGAACACTGGTGTAGGTTTCCGTTCCCTTTTCTAGGGGATCTTCCCGATCCAGGGATCAAACCCTGGTCTTCTGCATTGCAGGCAGATTCTTTACCATTTGAGCCACTAAAACCCACCTTTCATTACCATGTGAACCTCATTTTACTTTAGGAATTAGGACCCCCTTGTGCTGAAGATTCTGCCAAAGAAGTTGCATTTATTAAGGAAATATGCATTCTTTGCCAGTTGCACATATACGTTGACCAGCCAGGACTGGGTAGAGTGACCTAACCAATGTCACTGCACTGAGTTGATAATCTATCAATAAACAGTATAACCCCAGGTACATGCTTGTATGCTTTAGGTTTTTGAAAATCTAAAGTCAACGTGTATCATGAAATCAACATGATACAGGTTTCATGGGCACACCAGGCTTTTAAGGGCAACAGATTGAAAACCAGTGGTTAGTAACCACTAACCAGTAACCAATTTCTAAAACCTCCTCCAGGTTCTTAGGTTAAATTCTCTCCAAATTCTTTGAGGAGCTAATGGTGGCAGAGAAGAAGAAAGCGTGACTTCATATTTATGTAACACCTATGTTAACCTTGCCCAGGGAGTTATGTCAGTGGGCCTAACACCCACCAAGGTCTTGCATATTCCTAAGATGGTTCTGGATTCCTGAGGTCATACTGCTACTGCTAAGTCACTTCAGTCGTGTCGACTCTGTGCGACCCCATAGACAGCAGCCCACCAGGCTCCCCTGTCCCTGGGATTCTCCAGGTAAGAATACTGGAGTGGGTTGCCATTTCCTTCTCCAATGCATGAAAGTGAAAAATGAAAGTGAAGTCGCTCAGTCATGTCCGACTCTTAGCAACCCCATGGACTGCAGCCTACCAGGCTCCTCTGTCCATGGGATTTTCAAGGCAAGAGTACTGGCGTGGGGTGCCATTGCCTTCTCCTGAGGTCTTAGGTGAGCTGAATTCTCCTTCGTGGTTCAAGGACAGACTGTGGGGAGCAGCTGTCCAGGTTGTATTCCAGAACATCATCACACACCTCGTGTTAGAGACAGAGCCCTCAGCAGATAGAATCTGTTGTTTCATGTAATTACTTTTCAAGATGCCATTACCAGAAATTTTATGTAAATACATAGTTTATTCCCTCAGGCATGTTAATATGAGACCAAAATTATACAACACTGAAAGGAAAACAAAATTTCCTTTTTACTAATTTTCTCTATGCGCTGTCAAGAACATGCTATAGGCTAACAGAGGTGCCCAAACTTAGCCAAAGCCTCATTTTTTTTTCCTGTTCAGTTTGAAGAATCATAGGAATGTGGCCTTGATATTCAATAGTTCAACACAATTCAATTTGGTGAACATTTGCTGTCTGCCTTCTCTGAGTCAAGTGTTGGGTCCGTGCTAGCAAGAATGGACACTATTAATGAAACGAACACTTAAGAGTTCCCATAATGTGCTAAAAGCATATAACTACCCAACTGGCTAGATAATAATTTGTGCCCCAGAAAGGATGCTTATTCACTTACCAAGTGCTTACATTGTACTTAACGATGTGTCAAGCACTATTCTGTGTACTTTATTAACTCATGTCATCCTCAGAATAGCCCTTTGAAAAATATGAGGGCTGTGATGATCTCCAGTTTGCGTTGATGCCCAGAGAGGGTAAGTCATCTGCCCAAAGTCACACAGCCAGTAGCAGTGGGTCCAGGCAGCGGACTCCAGCTGTCTGCTCATAAACTCTGCTCTGCTCTGAGATCTGAGAGGAAGGAGAAATTGCTTTGGGTTCAGGATCAAGGAATGAGACATCTGAAGTACGGTGTTAGGACTAGTGGCACAGACCCTTCAGAGAATGTTTGGGAAGATCTGGCTCTTGGCATTCACAGCAGTGGAATAGACATGGTCAGTGGGCTTGAAGAGGAAAATGGCCTTTGTGGTCTTGCTGAAAGAAAAGTAGCTTCATTTGTCTGTGTGAGGCCATTCAGCAATTATAGGTATAAGACCAGCATGGCAACCAGACCATGCCTGTGTCTACTTCCACGCTCTGCTTGAGGTCAAGAAGCTAACTGCTCACTCCTGCCATCCTGAGACGGGGAGCCCTCAGATGCAGAAACCCGATTAAGTAAGCTGGGCCACTTCCCTAAGAGGTATTCACCTCTCTATTGGTGAAGGAAGCATCACAAATTCAACCCACTTGCTTTAGTTCAACCCATGGCCCATTGGAGCCAAGAGTTGGACACCACTGAGCATGCACCCACACACCTCTTCCTGGGTAGGGTTAAATCTCCACCAAGGAAGGATAGACAGGAGTAAAGAGCACCCTGAAGGGGGCGCCCTGTGACAGGGCCACGTGCCCAGGAAAGCATATTTGCCCTCCTGGGCGTCAGGCCCCCTGGCTCTCACGCAGCTGCAGCTCCTCTTCCTTCTCCACAGTGCTGGTTTGATCAGTTAGCAAGACGAACCTGCCGCCTGGGATTTGGACAGCTCACTTTTTCAGAGGCTGCTTAAAATCTTGGAAAAACATTTGATATCACAGCCTGCACTGAGTTTAGCTGCCATGCTGAGTTTAGCACCTATGCTTAAATTTTTTAATTTACCAACTGATTTTCCTCTAAAGATTCTCTTTCCTCTACCAACCACCACCTTCCTCTTCTTCACTCGATTTGGTTTCTGTTTAGGCCAGGGTCAGGGGTATGATTAGGCACAAAGTCAGGTCCAAAGAATGACTTCTTACACTTGGAGTCAAACGTTCCCATACTGGAAGCTTCATTTTCCCTCCATCTTTGTGAAGACAGTGATAAAGTCAGAGTATCACCACAGCCTAACTTAGATAATTACAGGCTTCGAAGGCAGGCAGCCCTGGGCCAGAGTGTATCATGCTTCGTTCACCTCACTGAGCCTCAGTTTCCATATCTGTAAATATTAACTGTACTGTACTTACCTCACAGAGGGTTTTGGATTAAATGTGTTAATCTATATAAAATACTGAGCCCAGTTCCTGTGCACTCTAAGTGTCCAATAAATAACAGCATGAAGCTTTGAGGATGAGTCACACCAGTCAAAGTACCAGCTCTTCCTCAGGATGGTTTTATTTTATGTAGCCATCAACGTATACCAAAGGCAGTGATGATACAGGGAAGGTATAGAAAGTTCTAGGCTCCTTTAAACTAAGATGACTCCATCTTTTCCCCATAGCCATTTTTGCAACTCTTACCCTGATCAATGGTTCTGATGCGTGCATGCATGCTAAGTTGCTTCAGTCATTTCCGACTCTTTGCAACCCCATGGACCCTAGCCCACCAGGCTTCTCTGTCATGGGATTCACCAGGCAAGAATACTGGAGTGGGTTGCCATTTCTCCCACTAAGGGATCTTCCTGACCCAGGGGTCAAACCCATATCTCCTGAGTCTCCTACATTGGCAGGTGGATTCTTTACCACTACCATCACCTGGGAAGCTAGTACCACCATGGATGCCAGAGGGATAGGCAATTCCCATGAAGAATGCCAGACAGTAGAAAAGAGAAGTTAAACTTGGTGTTTGACGTACAGTGTTTAACGTTCTCATCCCCATGTGCTGGTCAGAATTATCTGAGGAGCCTTTAAACCACACCAAAATACTGATTTCATGGTTCTTGGGTGGGGAGTGGGCGTTATAGTTTTTTTTAAGCTCCCCTAGTGATTCTGATGGGCAGCCAGGATTCAGAACCCATAAATTAGAGGATGCGGGAGCCGAGGGAGGAGATAAAATGCTCTGAAGGCAAGCACAAGAAGAATCAGTGTGAGACAGGTTCACCAAGCGCTTTGCTTCTGCTACATCTCTTATCTCAAGGCCACATGTTCAGGCAGTACAGAAACAGTGGGGGTAGGGGGATGCCAACATCAAGGATGTGAGAGTTGCTTCTAATCTTCAAATAGACATTAGGCAGGGGCTTTAAGATTCTAGCTTGGGGACCAGCAAAGGCCCCTGGTATGTGCATGCAGAGGTGAAATACATGTACTAATGTGAGTGCCTCAGTGTCAGGCTCTCTGAAAGGACAGTTTTCTTAGCTTTGCTTGCTGTCAGAATAATAAATTCTGTGGCTTTCTTATGAGTCTTTGGATTTATATGCTTGGTTGCAGTTTATCTCTTTTCTCCATCCTTTCTCATTTCTAGTTTCCAAATTATGGGAAATCATCTCGTTTGGTTCTAGCTGCCACATTTTAGAGATGAGCAAGCTTGAATGATGTCTGACATCCTGCAGTCCTGTGGGAGCAGATCTCTTGTCTCTTGGGCAGTGCACCATGATCATCTACTCAATACAGGGTTCAAGAATGGAAGGGCTAACTTACAAGCATCTCCAACTTTCTCACTGACTCTGTCTGTCTTCTTGACCAAAGCCTGGAATATTCCCTTGCCATCCTGGCTAACCAAGTGTCTTATTTGCAAACATGGTTGAAATTTCTTCTTTTTGAAAACGTAGTTCTCACCTTAACTGCCCCAGGCATCACTGCAGAAGAACCATGACCTTGCTGAAAGCCTCTGCATGCCAAATGAGACTTAATTTTCCCTAAGTACTTAGGAGAAAAAAACAATATTGTATATGATGGGCTTTTGGCCTGTACCCATATCCTTTAGGAGAAGATAGAATTTGGCACAGCTCATATTCTGATTTAAAGAAAAATGTCTTGTTCTGATGTCACTTGTCTAATTAATAGTAAAAAAAAGACTGAATTTTTCCTATGCAATGTCATCTAGCCTTTGAGATGTTAGAGTTAGATGTCCCAAATCAACTGTCTTCTTTGAAGTGTTCTAATAGATAAATCTCACCGTAATGTTCACAAAACATTATTATTCTCAGGGATCATACATAGATAGCACTGATCCTTCCCTTCTCTTATTTGTGTGTTCATTCAGTAAGCAATTTTTGAATGCCACCTATGTGCTCAGGTGGTTGGAGTTTAGGAAAACGGCGCACAAGGGCTTGTGCAAGGGAATGAATCATGGAAGTTGAGGCTATGAAGATAGGACTGCAAAGAACTTCATAAAGTAATTCTCAGGGGTTGGCAGAGAGCAGCCAGCAGAGGTGTGCGAGAACAGAGGAATAGTATAATTAGATTTGTATCTTAAGAGAGAAAACATCCGATTATGGTTTAGCCATTCAGCAGACACTAATTAAGCACCTTCTGCATGGCAGATACCACGCTTGGCTCTGAAGATAAAAGAAAGGTAAAAAAATGGTCCTTGCCCTCAAGGAGCTCACAGTCTATTGAGTTGCCTTTCTGACTTTCCCACTAGATTGAGAGCTCCTGGAGGGCAGGCACTTTTGTTCAACTGAGAAAAAAAAAAAGTGCAAGTTTCAGAATTAAACCTGGATTGCAGCTCTATTATTTTTACTGTATGCACCTCAGTTCACTGATACATAAACCAGGGCTCTTAGTGCCTGCCTCACTGAGAGTGTGGAGAAATTAAAAGAGATGATAGGATGCATTTGACATGGCAGGAGCTTTGTAATCTGTTTCTTTCTGTATCACAGTGCCTGGCACGTGGTAGGCATTCAGGAAGTAGATTTCTGCTGCCTAGCTGGTGGGAAGGCTTGTGTACTCTGGTACCTGAGGGTTGGGGAGATTTCAGCCTGGGATCTGTAACTGGCAGATCCCTTCTCTGCTTGCTCAGTGATCAAGTTTCTTACTCAGACTCTGAACTAGTCAGTACCTGTGTTGCTTTCTGGATCCTCAGTCCCTGAATCCCAGGCATGCATCTTGCAAAAGTCAGAACCAAAGTCAAAGGAAAATGACGAAATTTTCTCTCTGGCCAAAATGCTATCACTTCTTCAAGGGCAACAAATCTTCTTGGCAGAAGTTGAGTTGTCTGTGCTTATAATTGTATTTTCAAGTGAGTCCTTCTCACAGTGGCTTAAAGAAGTGGTGTTGGCTGTCCCTGGCCTCTGTTTGACATTTTTATTGTTTTCAGAACATTTTCTCAATTCATGATCTCACTCATTCCTAATAAAATCTCTCTGAGGTCCACAGGGTAGGAATTTGAATACTTCTATACATTCAGTCACCAGGGAGATTGAGACCCACAGAAATAAACTGACTCATCCAAAGTCATAAAGCTCCTTGTGCTATATGTTTGTAAGATGTTTGTTGTGACATCAGAGAAACTGTGAGAAAGAAGTATTTTTTTTGGTCTGGTTAGCACATGGTGGTATATCAGGAGATCTGAGTTCATGTTTTAGCTGAGTGAGCTTAGGAAATTCAGGATGGGATTCTTAAGATTGATATGTTTCTCTGACCTGTGAAATCACTATGTCTCTTTCCTGACTGATCCCAGGGTAAACCTATTCTGTCATAGACCATGTCTTCTATTCAATATATTGTCAATATTTACATTTGCCAAACTCTTAAAGATTTATATCATGCTTCCAAGGGTAGTTATCTTCAAATCTACCATGGGAACCATAATAGAACCCACCTGGTCCAGAAGAAGGTCTAGAGAGATTGCATGGCTTATGCTAGGCCATGTGACTAGTATGTGGCAGATTTAGGGCTGAAATCCTAAGTCCTGTGGCCTCTGAATACAGTGTCTGTGCTAGACATCTCAGCCTCCATCTGGCCTGCCTGTTGTTTGCCACAGGTTAGGCTTTCCATTTGGAAGTTAGAATTTGGTAAACCTAAACTTATAAGCCTAAAAGTTTGCCATAGTAATGCAGGTATGATGTACCCTTCAAAGTGATAAATCTGTGGCTTTAAAGGGACTTTGTTGTTGTTCAGTCACTTAGTCATGTCCTACTCTTTGGAACCCCATGAACTGTAGCACACCAGACTTTCCTGTCCTTCACTATCTCCTGAAGCTTGCTCAAACTCATGTCCATTGAATTGGTGATCCCATCCAACCATCTCATCCTCTGTCATTCCCTTCCCCTCCTGCCCTCAATCTTTCCCAACATCAGGGTCTTTTCCAATGAATAGGCTCTTTGCATCAGGTGGCCAGAATACTGGTGTTTCAACTTCAGCAACAGTCCTACCAATGAATGTTCATGGTTGATTTCCTTTAGGATTGACTGGTTGGATCTCCTTGCTGTCCAAGGGACTCACAAGAGTCTTTCCAGCACCACAGTTCAAAAGCATCAATTATTCAATGCTCAGCCTTCTTTATTATTGTCTTTATTATTTTGTTAAACGGACTGCTCCACTTGTTTTAAGAGAAGTTTTCATTTGTTTCCCAGTTTTACTTCTAATTTTTTTAATGTCCTCAAAAATGTTCCAGGTTTCTTGAATCTACAAGTCGGAAGTGAGAGGCTGTCCTAATTTTTATGTTCCCTTCAAGCAGGAGCAATAGCACATTTTAAAGGCTGATAAATAGCAGTGTGAAATATAGATGGGTTCTATAAATACTCAACGAAATCCCTATAGTCAGAACCAGGTAGGATAAGAGAATAGTCACAACATTCTGCTCTCCTTCCTCTTCTAGAGGTAGCTTCATGATGAAGAATGCAAACATGAGAGCCAGACAGACCAGGATTTGAATCTTGACTCTTCCTGAACTACCTGCAAGATGGCAGACAATCTCCCTAACTTTCCTGGACCTCTGCTTTCCTCATTTGGAGAAAGAGGGCTAATGCCATTTCATATAATGTGTGAAAAACTGATTGAGTACAATTCCTGCACATTTTTAGTTGGTATATATGGTTGCCACTTACCACTCTATTTATCTTCATCCAAGACCCCTTTTCTTACTGTTTGCATGCATGCTCAGTTGCTCAGTCATGTCCAGCTGTTTTGTGACCCCCATGGATTATAGCCCACCAAGCTCCTCTGTCCATGGAACTTTCCAGGCAAGAATGCTTTAGTGGGTTGCCATTTCCTGCTCCAGGAGTTCTTCCCAACCCAGGGATCAAACCTGTGTCTCCTGCACTGGCAGATGGATCTTTACTACTGAGCCACTGGAGAAGCCCCTTCTCACCCTTTAGGATACTTCAATCCATGTCTTTTTCATAAAGAAATAGTATCAGCTACATTTAACGTCAGTTTATGCTACTGTGTCTTGGGGTAGTTTGCATTTCTAATTTTATCCTCACCTTTCTAATCAAAGTGATGCCTGATTGCAGGGTCTGCCACCTTGTGCCTGCTCAGTCAATACAATTTGGACTAACAAACTGTAATTTTCAGTTACAAGAGCAACATAATAACATCACCCAAAGTTTAGAAAACGGAGAAGAGAAAATGAACACCGACAATGCAATGCTCCTAATACCACACCTGGTATATTAATAGCAGCCAAGTCCACGATCTGTAGTTGAGCTTCAATCCTGGCTGGGATACTTTGCATGCTCTGCTTACAACTCCGGGCTTCAATTTCTTCATCACTGAATGAGGGCAATAAGAGTAACTGCCTGAGCAGGAGGTTGGGAGGCTAAGGTGCATTCGAAGCCTTTAGAACAGGGCCTGACTCAGTGAATCTTAGAAGGGATGATGAGGGGGAGGAGGGTGAGCATGATTTCTGTGTCCCCTTTATGCGTGTTACTATTCACAAACTGCGTGAGTAGTTTTACCCCTCCCTCTCCCTTTGTTCGCCCCAAGAAACATATGCATTAAGAGGTTGAAGATTATAGCCATTGGAGGCAACCAGACCCAGAGAGGGGAAATAACTAAATTGGAGTCAGCAAGTTGATGGCAAAGAGGGGCCTAAAATTCCTGCCCATCAGGTTGCTATGTATTTGTTTCCTATGTGCATTTCTTAGTTGGGGAAAGTAATTTTTGTGGATTAAGCTACAGAGACAGTAGAGTACATTGAGTTTTTTCAGTCTGGCTTTTATGGTACTATAGGCTTTATGTGACAGTGCTTCATATCCACTGGGAGGTAAATACCTAAAAGGCAAATGGAGAGCACTCCTAAAAACGTGCAACCAAGCTTTATGTAAAGGCAGCAAGTCCTTCTACGAAACCTGCAAAAAACAAACAAACATGTAAATAAACAGCTTCCATCCTGACCCTCATCTTTCGTGTGTTTGCCCTTGCAGCCAAAGCCCAGAGCCCCCATGTTTCTCTACTCTGACATTCCTCTAGAAACACCTCTAGCCCTGAGGTGTTAGCATCAGAAATCCTCACAACCACTTCAGTTCTTGTTTTCTTCAGTCTCTCATTAAAGCTATCATTTCTTTAAGATTAGCAGTGAAAGCAAGTATCAGTGAGTCGTATTCACCTGAGTCCAGAGCAGCTGACCTGCAGTGCTGAAGTCACGGGCTAATCTGCAGAAACTTCTCCCACAGCCTCATGCAGGGTGGATACCCCAGAAGACAGTGCCCTCTCTTTCACCAAAATATCACTGACATCTTCATGCACAGACAGTGAAACTAACAAAAGGGAGCATAAAGGGGCATAAATACCAAGGGTCAATTATATATGATTTTTACCTGATATGAAAAATGGTAACTTATCAACTTGACTACCTCACGCTTCCCTCTTGGGGACCTTCACCTGGAATGTCATTCTTGCTCCCTCTCTGGATGTCCAAATTACATCTTCGTGCAAGACCTGATTAAAATGCCACCTTCCCTGTGAGTATCTTCTCACCTCCCCAACGTGAACCACCTCCTCTTTCTCTTTGTTCTGTTAGCATTGTTTAAAACATTTGACTTTGGTTATTGTATTTTTGGATATTTTACTTTTGCATATTTCCAGCTGTCTAATGTTTCCTTCTACATCTCTTAGAGGATAGGGTCATGTCTCAATTATATCTTTAATTTCTTTAGCACTAATACTTGCTAGGCACTCGGCAATTATACTTTGAATAAAAGTATTACTTACAATCATCTCCTCAGTTGTGTTTAGTTTATGTGCTATTAAGAACTTCCCAGGTTGCATCTCATGTGAAACAATGTGACCCTCAATGTGCTTGATTTACTGTCACATCTTGTCCTTGTTCTCCTAAAAGCTCACTTTATTTTCAGAAAGCATTGGAAGCTGAGTCCATAACATTCAGCATTGTCATGAGGGTTAAGACACTACTGAATGACCTGGGTCAGTCACTGCAGTATATCTCTTGGTTAGAAAAAGAATAAAACCAATAATAACTTGCTTCCTACTTTATACCGAAGAATAGTTAGAATGACAGAGATGGTGAAACATGGGGAGTTTATGATGACATGCATGGTGGTGTTACAACAATAACCTTTTGCATGTTTATGGCACTTAATCATAGAAAATTCACTGCATTCTTATTAGAGTGACACTTTAAAGCCCATCCTTCTAGGTCTTAATCTCTAGTTATTACAACTTGGAAGACAGTTTCTAGAATCAGTTGTGGTTGGGTACAAATTCTAGCTCTTTCTCACACCAGCTCGGTGACTTTGAGAAAAGCTTCTCAGAGTGTCTGTGTCTGTTTCCTCATCTGTAAAGTGAGGTAACAAAAGTGCTCATGTTGTTATTATTTCAGAAATTAAAGGAGATAATGTATAGAATAGCGACTCTGTAAATGGTATTATTGTAAGCCCTGGGCATTGAATAAGACCCTGAATCAAGAAAATTCTCACTGTAGGGAAGTATTTCTTTCTGAGAGGCATGTATTGATACATTATCAGAAAACAGTGGATCAGACAAAAAGAGAGGGAAGAGATGGAGGCCAACTTGCCTAGGGCTGTGGACTCAGCTGTGACAGATAGTGGCTCACGGATGCTGCATGGTGTTAAGAGAACCACCCTTTGTTACGTCGGGGAAGGGGAGACTGGCCGGGGACGGCAGCAGCAGAGCCTGGAGACCCCACTGGGGACAACATCTGTGTGTGCCAGCTGCTGTCAGACTGTGTAGGCTGGCCGAGAATAACACCACGGGTTTCACATTACAGCAGCTTCCATCTAGGGAGTTCAGAATGCTGCATAAGTGGGGATGAGGGCGCCCTACGTTGTGCCAAGAAGGACCATACTTCACAGGGCGCTGAGAATGCGTCACTGTGTTGAGTGCATCTTTCATGGTGGGAAAAAAAAAAAAGAAAAGAACTAGTTTCAGAATAGACCTGCTTTCCTGATTTGAGCCCTCGGAGTCTACCACTCACTGTTTTAGGTGACCTGGGACAACTCAGTTCCCCTCTTTGACTCTCAGTGTTCTCATTATAAATGTGGGGACTCACCTCCCACTGAATGACCTCTCTAGTGTGTCTTCTGTTTCTGGAATGCTCAGAGAGTGCAGAGGATCTACTTCCCAATAGACTACAGGGTGGCACATTTTGGTGAGGCCTGAGTTCTTATAGAATAGAATATTTCATACTATTTTATTCATGCTTGTGCTATAACCCAACAGGGAAAAAAAAATTATTTCTGTGGTCACTCAGGAATGGTATTTCTTCCAGTCTTTTGTATTAGAGTATCAATGACCCTTTACATGATTTTTCCCCTTGTCCACCTCCAGTACAGTGCTAGTTATCATTTCTTTTTTCTGTCTGGAGATTTAGCATTACCTCTCCAGCTGGTATCAGAGATTGATAAAGAAAGTAATCTTTTGAGGGAAAGTTCTACTTTTCTTGCCAAATCATGAGTGAAAACACCAAAACCAGCGCTATCTCTCTTGTCTCTCATTCCATCTTCATCAGAATGACCCAGACGCTTGTTATTTTCTAGGTTGCCGTCTTTCTACACAGAGGAAATACTATACATGTACATGCTATATAAAATAGAAACAGACCCACAGACACATGTGGCATGCAAACTGATGGTTACCAACTGGGAAAGCAGGGAAGGATAAAGTAGGAGTTTGGGATTAGCAGGTACAAACTACTACATATAAAAGAGATACACAGTAAGGACCTCCTGTATAGCATGGGGAGCTATATTCAATATCTTGGAATAAATCATAATGGAAAAGAATATGAAACAATAATGAAAAAGAATATGAATATTTACACACACACACACATATGTATAAATAACTCAGTCACTTTGCTGTATGCCAGAAACTAACACAACATTGTAAATTATAAAATTGTTAATATTTGTCACTGAGGGACTTTCCCTTGATAGTTTGAGACATAATACAAGATTAAATCCTCCTAAACATAGTAGATAGGTCATAAAATCCCTCTGAAACAAGGTGTAGATGGATTGAAAGTCTGAGCAGTTGGGTGATGTTTAAATGTGTACTTTCTGGATTGATGACATCATTCAGATTCCAAGTTCCCAGGTACCATCAAGATGATCTCTGTGCTTCAGTTTTCTCACTTGTAAAATCGGATCTCTGATCTGATGGGGCTGCTGTAGTGATTAAATGAGTTAACATATTTTGAACATTGTCTAGTCCCTGCTAAACTACTCAAGCTACCTTAATTATTTCCAGTCTCATCAATTATAAATCAATAAAAACATATATTAAGTACATATATATTTCTGCCTTTCAGAGTTTATGGAAAGGGATATTTCTTCAATAGAATTACTACTGTCTGAATCAAAGTTGCTGCTCGGTTAGAAATATTCAGTGTTGCTGGCCTTTAGATTCATTGTCAGGGCATGCTCTTTTTCTCCCTCTGCTGCAGTGCTGATGAATGCCACTGAGTCATTCACAGTCCCTCATCCACCTTCCTGCCACATTTGAAAGGCAGCCATAGCTCACATTTGACAGACTGTTTGTGAGCATTTAATATAAGTCATGAGCCCCTATTAAATATTAGCACATGCCATGTGTCACCTTAGGTATTACTCACAATGGCCCTGAAATGGAAACATTCCCTCTTCCCTGCCTGCCCCTTGACCCCATTTACAAATGAAGATGCTTACACTAAGAGAAATTTTTTAAAACTTGTGAAATGTTATGCAAAATAAGGAATATAACTTGGTGTTTGAACCAGCTTTTTCTGCTTCCGAAGCCCACACTTTCTCCATTACACCACAATCAATGTTTCTGAAAGTAAACGGGGCCACATTGGTCTCCAACCTCTGGTATAATTAGCATCATGCTTTAATCAGTGAGGTTGACTGTCTTGATTAACCTTTATGACAGATCATGTAAGTTTCATATTTCTAAATGAATATATAGAGGCAGCTGTAAATTAGTGGAAAAACACTGAGCTTGGATCAAAAGATTCATGTTTAACTCCTGGTTCTGCCACTTACTATGGGTGTGATTTTGGCTAAGTCACCTAGCAAAGCACTAACATGGTTGTTTCTTTGTACAAAAAACACACATTCCTGCCTTAAAAAGTATTAAATGAAATGTATCATGTGTGAGTATTCCTTGGAGTTCCTTGTTGCCTGTAAAGGATCATGGAAATGCAAAGGCTTTTCTTCCTTTGTTTTGAATCCTAAAGCCAGCTTATCCTCCCTGGTGTGTTTTTGGTATGCTCCGGTCCTCCATAACTCTTTCCTCTGAATCCATATCATCCGTTGTTATATTCACATGGTGTCTATTACAGTAGGGGCTCCCAACCTCTGGGGGTTCCCTGTTAGGAACCAAGCTGCACAGTGGGAATTAAGTCTTGGGTGAGCAAGCAAAGCTTCATCTATATTTACAACCACTCCCCATCGCTAACATCCTCCCAGCCCATGGAAAAATTGTCTTCCATGAAACCAGTAAAAGTTTGGGGATGGCTGTGTTATGATATAGCATGTCTCTAAGGATAAGAATAAGCTCTTAGTCAGTGTTGGTAGTGAATGAGTTCCATGGGCCATCTCATTTAACTCAGGGGCTAAATCCTATTTGACTCCATGATACCTTTAGGCAACTGATATTTAGTAACAAGAAGCATCTTGCCCTGAGTCACCCAAGAGTCAAGTAGAGGATGTGGAGTTTGAACCCAAGCAGGTAGCCAGCTCCTGGAGTCATGACTCTGAAGTATCTAAATCATACTGGTTAGCGTCAAGAGTGTTTTGCTTCATTCATTATTTCTCCCTCATGTGCCTTGATTTCTTGACTGAATTAAAAACTCCTTAAACTGGAATTTCAATTCCAGCAATTGAGGTATTGAGTATACCTCAATTATCTTGATGACGGCCATAATGCCTAATTACTAGTATTTGTGGATAATTTAATGTAGATTTCATGAGGCTATAGTTTTCCACACTACTTCAGTACCCTGGAAGCAAGGACTTTTGACTCTTTCCTCTTTGTCTCCAGAAGCTAATCTTCCACCATGTTGAGCTACTTTGATTTGATTTTCACAGGTCAAGCCAAAAACCTTTTCTCTGTTATTCTCCCAAAGACACTTTGCCTGCCTGCCCGCTGAGGCCCAGAAATCCAATGTGATCAGTGCATCTGTCAGAGGATGGACTTGTTTGCTGCCAGTGGTATTGTTACCGAACAAAACACATGCCCTTCCTTTGCATCCAAAGTGCCTTGGATCGCTGAGCAAGAACCTTTCTGACTCAAATGAAAACCACCTTGTGTTAGGTGAAATATGGGGAGTTAACCATTTGTTTGCCGGCGTACATTTCCCACGAAAAACTCAAAAACAGAAATTTACCTCAGCCATGGAAAGTGATGTGCCAAGCGTCATATTTGCATATTAAGACCGAAAACTGATTTGCATGTTATTTCAGTGTCTTGTGTCACGTTCAGGCATCTGTCAAGCCCACTTAGATAGAAACAGCTTGTATAGTAGGAAAGTGTTTCTGTGCATATCTGACTGAAAATCTAGGTGTCTTTTTTTTTTTTTTTTAAAGCAAATTGTCCCCACTTCACGTTCTTTCTCTTCTGGCTTTGTATCTGAAAATGCTAAAGATGAGACTGAAATCTCGTGTCTTGTAGAGTTGTTAATTTTTTAGGGGCCATTCATTTGTTACTATATTCTATTTATTTAATTTTAAAATATTAAAGAAAAATATTGACTCAATAACCCCATCATCCTAACATAAGCTGTTAACATTTTCATATTTGTTAATTTCCAGTATCTCTTTTTCTTATATACTTACAGAGACAAACACAATGGCACTCTTACATATATTTTTGTATACATTTGTTATTATCAGAGTACATGTTCAGTCTCTTCAGTCATGTCCAACTCTTTGCAACCTATGGACGGTAGCCCTCCAGTCTCCTCTGTCCATAGGGTTCTCCAGGCAGGAATACTGGAGTGGGTTGCCATGCCCTCTTCTAGGGTATCTTCCCAACCCAGGGATCAAATCTATGTCTCCTGCATTATAGGCAGATTCTTTACAGTTGAGCCACAAGGGAAGATTACTATTTTAATGTCCCTCTTTTTTTAACATAATAATGACTAGAATTGTAAAACAATCTAAATATGTAAACATAAGAAATTGATAAGGCCCTAGTGAATTAGAACCCTGGTCAAGGCCGGAGCCCTGGTAAGAAAAACACTAAGATGTCTGGTTGAGGATGGCTTTTCTGTGGGACAGCACATAGAAAGCAGTGCATTGTCATAACTCTTTCCTTCCTGATGTTGGAACAACTAGCCCTTTGCATTGTTCCAGGCAACCAAATAAAGATGAAATATCTTTACAGCTAAAGTCACTGCCAGGTACTAGTGAAGCACAGCAAAGACCAAGAACTGGTTTTGTTTGAAAACACAACCTTGAATAATAGTTCATCCCATTCATCAAACTTCTATGTGTTGAGTCTTGTTGAGGTGAAACTTACCAATGGAAATAATGTCTTGTCATTGCCTTGCCTTTTGTTATGTCAAATCCCTTCTGCATAATACACAAAAAGCCTAATTAATGGAGCAAAGAAATGCAGGTAGGTTTTAGCTCTAGTGCTGTGGAAATAGTTTCTATTAGCCTTCTGTAGGAATCAATTTGCTGGGGATGTTATCACTTGCCACAAGGCCACTGGCTTTCTTCTTTAAGGGAGGCCTGCCTTGTTAAAGGATAAAAGTATGGAGAATATGGGAGTCTGGAGAGAAAGAGCAGTGAAATGTGAACTATGAAACCGGTTGGCAAGAGATCCTTGCTTTACCTTCTTCCTGACCCTGAGTATCTAGGGCTCCTGCTTTTCACCTTTCATATCAGCCTACCAAGTGGGAGAGCATCCATGGACATGCCATTTTTGCTTGGAGTTCATCTAGACAGGAAAACATAAGGAGGCTACTTCCTTCTGAATAACCAAACATGAGCTCTGCTTTACTGTTTATCTTTGATGCCAAAGGCTAAGATGTCAACAGTTTAACAATTTGGAGAGCCAGGGTAGCATACCTTCACTAAATGTCATGTATGTAAAAGTTTATAGTTTAAAAGACTGAGGAATTACATCTCTTGCTACAATAATTAATGTGAAATTCAAATAGACTAGATTAGACTGAAGTAATTTATCAACAAATAGGAGACTGAAGAGTTACTATTACTCTACAAACCTTCCACTTCCAAGAAGAAAATCCTCTTAGTTAGTGGTTTGTAAGTTGTCCCTCCTGGTAATTGTAATTATCATTTAAACACAACATTATGTTTAATATTTCATAAAGCTTCTTCATATGATTTAGATATTATTGTCTTACAGTTTATAGATGAAAAAGTCTAATGGAGAAACAAATCCTTGGGGAATTGAAATGGTGCCCTAGACTTCAGGCCCAGGAATAAGGATGCTCAAAGTCAGGGCATTCTTGAGGTTACCCTGACACATGGGGATTGGGAGGGATGGTTGTGGAGGGAAGCCACTTTCTGCTCAGGCTGCATCACCATAATGCCCTGGTTTGCAAACATGATGGGCCCTTAGTGGACACTCAGCACTTTCCCCAGGGTTCAGTGACATCCAGTAACTCCACCATGCTATATCATTCAGGATCATCAGTCCTTGCCTATGTCTCCAAATTTGGTCTCAGAAGAGTAATTTAAGGGCATCAATACGTGGCGTGAGAAAAGGAGCATGAAAAAGAGGTTATAAGAAAACCAAGATTTTGCAAGTTGAGAACTAACTGGCATGGATTTCCAAGCTAGAATCAAAAGTTTAGTCAGATTTTCTAGTGTTCTTCTTTGTGCCTTTAACCATTCATTCCCTAAGAAAATGGGCCTTAAGGATAGAAGAGCTAAGAGCATGCCTTTCTGCTCCCATGAAGCTGTAAGGAATGTTTCACTTGTGGATTTCTAATTGTTGATAGGTAGTTCTTCTCCTGCCCCTTCCTCCTCTGTGACCCATCCTTTGCTTTAAAAGTGAAGCAGAGTGAGTGTTCAGCCCATCTTCTGCCCTTGGCCTGAAGGGGTGCTCCTTTGACTAAGCAGTGAGATGTTGAGCATCAAGTGTGATAATTCAGTGAGAGTCAGAAAGTAGAAGCAGCTTCAGGAAATTACAAGCTGCAAACTTGACATAGTTAAATAGGGGGAGAAAAAAAGAGCAAAAATATCAGAAATATATTTTTTCTGGCAGGCTTTCAGCTCCAAACTGGGGCTAATTCTACCTTTTGAAAGAAGATAATTTCAATGTTTCTTTTTTCAAGAACACATAATTGAAGTTATTTTCCCTCTGAGAGAAGGAACCTCTTGTACATCATTGCAAATGGACAAGAAAAATGAACAGCTCTGGTACCCAGAGTGATAGAGCATTCATTATCATGTAATCTCTCTGAATATCTTGGCTGCCTTTTCCTGGTGTCGTATCTGCCTGGGCGGTGCTTTTCTGGTAAGGTTAAGATTTTCACTAACTTCAAGTTACCCAGCCCTCTGTAAGTAGGAAATCAACATCAGGGAAGGACTCATGGAAGAAAAATAGCCTATGCTGAGGTCAATATCAGAGAAACTCAGAGTCTAATATGATGACTGATTAGGTAGCCATTTTGTAACATGGATCCTTAGCACATGTTTTGAAATCATTAAACTGGTGATAACAAAGATTCAAGGAGGCAGGTATTCTCCTAGAGCTCTCTGCTGTTTGCACCTTAGTGTAGGCTGTTTACCATGCTTCCTTTTCTCTTTAGGAGGGACGGAATTCTGCTTTCTCTACTCAAGAAGGAGTGGTGGTAGGAAAGGGTGGTTAGCCTTTGTATGTTCTTGATTTCATGCCCCACGTGTAGTGAAAGTTCTGTAGGCTGCAGAAACCCTGTGACCTGCCAGCTGCTTAGTCAGATTCAGAATGCTGAATGAAGTTCTAGATTGTTTCAGGAGATGCTGACAGGTAGTTTAAGTCCTCCTGTAAGTGGAAATCTCTGTAATAATGAGGTTTCCACTTACTCAGTGTGTGTCTGTTTTCATAAACTACAAAGTATCCGTATATATGAATATCTGTGATTTCACTATAAGTATCTGTAATGATATGTGCCTTTCATATTATAGGCGCAAAAGTGTGATAGAGTTAGACTCAAAGGAATCTTTGAAAACACCATTTTACACATAAAGATACCGAGGTTCAGGGAATAGAAATGATTTGATCAAAATGACTGGACAAGTTAAAGGTGGAACTAAGATTAGAGAGATAAATAGGTCTTTTGTACTTAATAGGTTTTGATGTAAGAAAATATAAAACATTTCAAATACAATGAAGTGCTATACAAATATGATAGATACTATCATTTGTGTTGTTCTTAATCTGGCAGAGGTTTTTTTTTTTTTTCCCCATTTATTTTTTTGTTAGTTGGAGGCTAATTACTTTACAATATTGTAGTGGTTTTTGTCATACATTGACATGAATCAGCCATGGATTTACATGTATTCCGCATCCCGATTCCCCCTCCCACCTCCCTCTCTACCCGATCCCTCTGGGTCTTCCTGGTGTACCAGGCCCGAGCACTTGTCTCATGCATCCAACCTGGGCTGGTGATCTGTTTCACCCTAGATAATATACATGTTTTGATGGCAGAGGGTTTTTTTTTTGCTCACCAAGCAGATTCTGTCCATGTGCATTTTGTTTGCAGAAATTGTCCTTATTTTTTCATAGTGTCATCCATGGCCTTTACCAGGGGCCTAGATCCAAATTTGGCTACCATATTCATATTAAGCCTTTCCTGAAATGATAAGTAGTTGGGCTCCTGGCAAGACAAGAACTATGGCAGAGAAGAGCCTGATGTAGGACATTTTCTGTTTCCTGACACGTTTGTGTCAGGGGAAGGAAAAAAACACAACTTTTTTTCATATCTAAGGAAAACATTTTCATTGTAGAGAAATGGAAAATATAAATGAAATGACTGTAAACCACTGGCCCATCACTTTTTAACCATTAACCTCTTAGTGTAAATCTTTCCAGTCTTCCTTCTGTAAGTTGGAGGCAGGCAAGCCTAGTCAATGGATGATTCTCCTCCAGGAGTGAGCTCCCCTCCTTCCTATCTTTCGTATGGCCATATCTAACTTCAAGGGAGAATGGAAAGTAGTCTAGCTGTGAACTCAGAAGGAAGGGGAAACACATTTTGGTGAGAAGTTAGCAAATTTACTTAGTAAATACCAGTTCTTTTAAGGCATATTAACCATTAAATTGCTCAGAAATAGCATGACATCTGGTTGCAATTTTTAAAGAATCACTGGCTTTGGTGTTTGAGGTGTTCACCAAAGACATACTTCAGAAGCATGACTTAAGTAAAGTCAACCCACCATTTTTAGTTCAGTTCAGTTCAGGTCGGTCACTCAGTCGTGTCCTACTCTTTGTGACCCCATGGACTGCAGCACGCCAGACTTCCCTGTACATCACCAACTCCCAGAGCCTACTCAAACTCACACCCATTGCGCCAGTGATGCCATCCAACCATCTCATCCTCTGTTGTCCCCTTCTCCTCCCACCTTCAATCTTTGCCAGCATGAGGGTCTTTTCCAATAAGTTGGTTCTTCACATCAGGTGGCCAAAGTATTGGAGTTTCAGCTTCAGCATCCATCTTTACAATGAATATTCAGGGTGGATTTCCTTTAGCATTGACTGGTTTGATCTCCTTGCAGTCCAAGAGAGTCTCAAGAGTCTACTCCAACAACACAGTTCAAAAGCATTAATTCTTTGGTGCTCAGCTTTGTTTATAGTCCAACTCTCACATCCATACATGACTACTGGAGAAACCATTACTTTGACTAGACAGATCTTTGTTGGTAAAGTAATGTCTCTGCTTTTTAATAAGCTGTCTAGGTTGATCATAGCTTTTCTTCCAAGGTGCAAGCAAGCATCTTTTAATTTCATGGCTGCAGTCACCATCTGCAGTGATTTTGGAGCCCCAAAAAATAGTCTCTGACTGTTTCCATCATTTCTCCATCTGTTTTCCATGAAGTGATGGGACCAGATGCCATAATCTTAGTTTTCTGAATGTTGAGTTTTAAGCCAACTTTTTCACTCTCTTCTTTCACTTTCATCAAGAGGCTCTTTAGTTCTTCTTCGCTTTCTGCCATAAGGGTGGTGTCATTTGTGTATCTGAGGTTATTGATATTTCTCCTGGCAATCTTGATTCCAGTTTTTGCTTCATCCAGCCCAGAGCTTCACATGATGTACTCTGCATATAAGTTAAATAAGCAGGGTGACAATATGCAGTCTTGACATACTCCTTTCCCAATTTGGAACCAGTCTGTTGTTCCATGTCCAGTTCTAACTGTTGCTTCTTGACCTGCATACTGGAGGAACAGGACGGGGAGACCACTTTTTCCCCCACAAATTCATCAAAAGATCATTTGAATGCTGAGAGCAACTTCCAAAATACAGCTTCTGAACACTGGCAGAGGACACCAGGCACCCATAAAGGCAGCCCATTCTCTTTGAAAGGAGGTAGGACGAAATATAAAAGACCAAAAAAAGAGAGACCATTTTAAATCTCCTCAGTTCAGTTCAGTCGCTCTGTCATGTCCGACTCTTTGTGACCCCATGGACTGCAGCATGCCAGGCTTCCCTGTCCATCACCAACTCCCGGAGCTTGCTCAAACTCATGTCCATCAAGTCGGTGATGCCATCCAACCATCTCTAATGGTTGTCTGTTGCCTGAAACAGTCTTGAGTTTGACCACAGTCCATTTCTCTAGCCTCATCCTAGTTCTGTTCTTCCTCTATTAACATTTTTGCTAATATTCATGGTCTTTTGTGCATATTGTTCCTGCAATAGCTTTACTTTTTTCTCCTTTTTTCCTTTTCTTTTTTTCTCTCTCTCTCTTTTCTTTCTTCCTTTCTTTCTCTCCCCTTCCCTCTCTCCTTTGTTTTCCTTTTTTTTTTCACTTGGTGAAATCCAGTTTATCCTTTAATCTCAAACTAAAGTCACCTCCTTTCTGGTACTGTTCTGCTATCTCAGAACACTGAATTCATACTTGTTTTTTCATACTTACACTTTACTGTAATTGCCTATTTTCATGTCTCTCTCTTCCTAAACTGAGTTGTCAGAGGCATGAATCCTGAATAATTTGACTTTATAATGATAGTGCTTAGCACTTGGCATTTCCTTAGGAAAGGTATGTTAAGAGAATTTTGAAGGAGTTCTCTGAAGTTTACTTCTCAATAACTCATCTGTGGATCATGTCGTTTTTTTTTTCACCTTTGCTAGGAGGTCCAGGCATTTCAAAGAACACACATGTTAGTGATTAATATTGATACTTATAAGAATGTCTTTTCCCTAGAAAAGATTAAAGACTGTGTTTATACCTGTTTTGCAGTGCTTTTGTTTCACTATTTAGCAGTAAGCCTCCACTCTGAAAGACATGTTTGCTTATTAAATAATACAATCAGTAGATTAAAATCCAAATGACTAGAGAATAATAGAGCTAGTAGTGCTCGGAGACAACAATGTCGAAGCCCAGAGAGGTTTTGAAGTGGAGCTGAAACACCCCTGGTCTCAGTCAGGGCTCTGCTGTCTTTCAGAGCTGGTACTTCACACAAGGTTGCTCAGTTACCTTCTCTGAGCCTCAGTTTCCTCATCCATAAAAAGGGATCATATATCACAAAAGCCTGTTGTATAAACATTGGAGATTACATATACGTGGAAGCAGGCACTTTGAGAATGGTCATATAGATACAAGGAATTATTATGTCACAATGAGTATACCGCTGATACTATTCACATTTCTACTTTTGAAGACATAAAAAACAAAAAATGCATCACACACCTTGCCAGCCCTCTCTCACCCCTAGTTGAAAATTTTCAATTGTGGTCTATTGCCCAGACACAATTTTAGAAGCTGCTTATTAAAAAAAAAAAGATGAATCAGACAGTTATTAATTTTTCCTAGGATGTGTTGAGTTCTAAGCAAGATAGAAATTGAAAGGAGTCACTTCATCCCAATGAGAAAGGTACTATAAACTACTACTTTGAGACTTGAGCCCTGAAGAAAGTCCTGAGCTGTATTTTTCTGACTATGAGAGACAACTTGGAAGAACCTGAGGTTTTACCAGTATGTTTCCACAGATGTTGAACATTACCCACTGGATACAGCATATGTGGAGAGCTCTATAGCCAAATAAGGCCCAGAAACACTGAAAGAAATGATCTCTTGGGGTCTTTAATCATAAGAAGAAAGAAAGATAGTCTTAAGTCATGTCTAACTCTTGCAACCCCATGGACTGTAGACTGCCAGGCTCCACTGTCCATTGGATTCTCCAGGCAAGAATACTGGAGTGGGTTACCATTTCCTTCTCCAGGGGATCTTCCCAAGCCATGAATTGAACCCAGGTCTCCCACATTGCAGGCAGATTCTTTACCAACTGAGCTATGCGGGAAAATACTTTATTCATAAGAAATACTAGGATTCCAGGATAGCCATTATATGAGATTAGAATCTAAAAGAAAAGAACCTTTCCAAATGTGTTACTTCAGAAAAAGTATCAAAAACAAATAGGAAGGAGTATTTGTAGAATAAAAGAAATAATAACACATTTTTTACCCCTCAAAATCGGTGAAACACTAACATGGTAAGTACTTTGAAATTAGACCTCTGCTTGAAATGTATGTTCTTAAAGGTAGAATCTGAACTGCTGGCTTAGATTTACAGAGGACAAACTTGGTTTTCTTTCTTTGTTTAAATGAAAAGGAAAGCAGGGAGGTATTAGGGCCAACCAATGATAAACTCTGTCCATTTTCTGAGGGTTGGGCTGGAAACAGGAATTATTAGATTTTCTTTACTAGCTGTTGATTTAAATTAAAACAGCCACCACCATTAATATTTCATACTTTTCTAGCATTTTTCTCTCTGGAAAGTAATGTTTGGTTTAAAAAAATGCATAGAGTTTTAGAGCCAGGTGATACCAAATTTGGTGTGTAAGTTCTCTCTTAATTGCAAAAAAAGGATATAGATAATTTTCCTATCTCATCTTCATTGTTGTCACCTGTATGGGGATAGTCCTGTCCCTCTGAGGCAGGTAGGGGGATCCAGAGTTCCTTTGTTACCATGGTTTGAAAGTAGTAGTTAAGCTCTATTTAGCATGAAAATCAAGTTGCCTGCATGAATCCTCAGTCACATCAGTTGTGTCCAACTCTTTGTGAACCCATGGACTGTAGCCCACAAGGCTCCTCTTGTCTACGGGATTTTCCCGGCAAGAATACTGGAGTGGGTTGCCCCTCCACCAGGGGATCTTCCTGATCCAGGGATCGAACCCATGTCTCCTGTGTCTTCTGCATTGCAGACAGATTCTTTACCACTGAGCTACCAGGGAAGCCCAAAAATCAAGTTATCTTCATTCTCACAAAGACTGTGAGGTAGCATTCCCAAGCCCATTTTACAGAAGAAGATCTGAGGTTCAGAAAGGTTCACAGGCTCACTTTGGTAAAGCTCTGTCTCCAACCATAATGCCACTGCTATGCCATATAGTCCTTCACTGTCATTGGCCACAGTAACTTTATGTTCTTCTATGAATATTTCTATAAAATTTTCCTAAAAGTTGATAGCAAAAATGAGCGTTTTGAAACTTAACAATACTAGCAAATCACTCCAATGTTCATATCTGCATGTATTCCCACCAATATTGCATGCTTTTTGTAAAGAATCATCTGTGTGTGTTTCTCACCCTCACTGGACTCAAGTCCTCTCAAAGGCAAAGACTGTGTCTTAACACATCTTTATGCTTGTGGAGGGTACACAAATAGACCCTGTAAGAACGTGTGGATAAACTAATAAGCAAAAGAAATGTGAATGGGTCAAGAGCTTCTTTACCCTCACACTAACTCTGTAGGAAAGACATTGTTTGCAGTTTAGAGGAGGCCCTGAGATTAATCTTTAATGTTTCTAGGATAAATGAGTAAATCTAAGATGGGCTCTTGTCCTGACTTTACCTTAGTTAGCCCTGCCCTGATCTTTTGGGGCATCAATTTCTTTACCTCACAATGAGTAGTGAGGTAATGATTCTGCAGGTGCCAGATGAATGATAATTATAGAGTAAAAGGTCCAATAGGTACCAATCAACAATTTCACATATATATAGTTTAGAAGGCATTTCATGCCTTAAACATAACACAATTAATTAATAGCCCTCTTGGTTGTTGAAATAAATTCTGGTAATATTACAATAATGAAACTTTTGTACAGGGATATGTACTTCAAGGGATTTTCACATCCAAGAACTCAATTTGGTGTAGTGAAGACAATGGGTGAATGAATATGCAGCTTCAAATTTTGTTGAACTGATTCTTGTAAACTATTCATGAAAGGAGAAACTTGGTCAACAATTTTAAGGCTGGATAAGCATCAAGGAACTGCATTCCCTATCTCAGTTCTTTCCCTTAGCCACAGGGAACATCATCACCATTATTTCTAAACTTATAACAGTCTTTCTGTTTTTAATACTTTGATTGAAGATACTGGGGTATGCTATCAGAAATGGTCAAAGTTAGAATATAGGCAAAGGAAAATATAAGAAATTCCCTCTTATTTACATAGTGCAAGCTATTTTGCATCTGGTAGATTCTTGGCTGATCACCTCAAGTATTCTTTCACTTGACCTTTGATTCCCTCACATTGCTTTCATTCAGGTGCACCCATCTATTGAACACCAATCCAGTGTTTAATGCTGGTTATTTACTTTCTCATTTGATTATGTATGTTTGCAGTGCAAGAGTGGTCTAGTCGGGTGGGGGCTGGGGGGCACTTAACCTCCTTAACTGGAACACAAGTTCCTTCACATTCTGGACCCCATGTATCCAATAATATTCATCTTCTTTCTTATCTCAGGCTTTACATATGGTCTCAAAATATACAACTGCCTGGAGCTCCTTAAGCCACCTGTTTTTTTCCTCACCTGAATGTAAGATACTTCAACCTGTGTGTTTCCTCTCCTTCAGCTGAATAAGTCCTAACCTGTGTTGACACCTCTCCCCTGGAATTCTTCCTCTCATGCCAGAGTCCCCTTTGTGCCCCAGTTGGGCACTTTCTACAATTCTTTATCGTTAATTATTAGGGTGCCTATATCTCTCACTTGACTGTAGGCTGAGTAAGGGAAGAGACTGAATATATTCATCTTTTTTTTTTAAATATACAACTGGCATATAGTGACTGCTTACAATTGTTGAATGAAATACAGCTATATTCTTTGTAAACATGAATTTCTAAAGCCTGATAGATGGCTTATCTAGATAAGGCAAGTGAATAAAGTGGTACCTCCAAGGTCAGACCCTGAGTAGTTGATAAAACCAATCAATCCTAAACCCAGGCCTTCTAATAACCCTGTCCAGTGCAAACACTACCTGGCTGCCTTGGTTGATGTCTAGATTGCCCTGAAAGAACTCTGTGTTTTCTGCCTTTCAGGGTGGACAAACAGGGTCCATGGGACCTCCAGTGGCACCCTCCTCATTCCGCCCTGAAGATGAGCTCGAGCATCTGACCAAGAAGATGCTATATGACATGGAAAATCCACCTGCTGATGAATACTTTGGTGAGTGGGGTCTAGGACTGACTTCTGAAGTAAAGGTTCTATTCTGTTTTCCTTAATCAGTATTTAGGAATAGTATCAGCTCCACTGGTAGAGGCTTTGAGTCTTGATGCATTGGAGTTGGTACACATGTGCACATACCTGAGTGTTCTGGAAACTGCTTTGTGAAACTGCTGTAAATGTGATATCTGTTTAGCTTGGACTAAATTTCAGGAGTTATGCAGAGTTTCTTGACTTCAAATTTTACTTTAAATGTTTAATATTTGACAATTTATTAGCTTCTCATTAGGCAGAGATGGGGTTTCTGTGTGGGTTCAGGGAAATAGAAGACGTTCATTTACAAGATGGGGAATTGGGTGGTATCTAAACTCTTTGCTCTTAATTATTTTTTCCCTATTTAGGAAGAGTTTATTTCTTTGTTTTTGTTTTGTTTTGTTTTATTTCTCCTCAAAACCTATGAAGAATTATCAATGGTTAATGCATCCAGTCCATTAGTGTAATGTCAATTTATAAATTATATGCCAATTATGAAGTATTAAAAATACATAACCTGTCCTCAAGGAGGTTGGAATTATTCAGAAAAGACAAAAAAAAGCACACAAATAATTGCTAGTCTAGGTATACTAGGTAGAGTTATAAGAGGGACTTAGGTCAAATGTTATAAAATGTAAAAGGTCTCTGTATCAAGAACATCAGGAATGTTTTTGAGAAGAATTAATGGTTCTTGAACCTGGACTTGTTAAGGCAGTGCCTTTCAAATTTTCCATTTCCTTTCTAATCTGTTGGAGATAAATATCTCCACAGAGTATAATTAAAATTAGTTACTAAGAAAATGAAATAAAAAGAATACAAACTGGAGGACAGAGTTTTAGCATTATTATTTTTAACAGGAACAAATTATTAAGCTGCTATAATATTTTATAAATACTGTCTGCTTCTGAACTTCTCTCTTCACAGAGTGTCTCAGTCAACTAAGCATCCATCCACCATTCTGAGTAACCCTGCTCTAAGAACTTCTAGAGAGAGGATATTACATTTGGGGAGCAGCAGGAACAAAGGCTGGAGAAGGCAATGGCACCCCACTCCAGTACTCTTGCCTGGAAAATCCCATAGACGGAGGAGCCTAGTAGGCTGCCGTCCACGGGGTCGCTAAGAGTCAGACAGGACTGAGCGACTTCACTTTCACTTTTCACTTTCATGCATTGGAGAAGGAAATGGCAACCCACTCCAGTGTTCTTGCCTGGAGAATCCCAGGGACAGGGGAGCCTGGTGGGCTGCCGTCTATGGGGTCACACAGAGTCGGACACGACTGAAGTGACTTAGCAGCAGCAGCAGCAGGAACAAAGACAGAGAGGTGGGAAAATTGCCCAGGACTCTTACTTATTCAAATATTTTCTATTTTTATGTCTTCCCACTTCTTATTTGAGAATATTTAATAACAGGTAAACTGGGGGCACTGGTCCAAACCCACATCATAAATGGACTGGATTAAAATATGAAAAATGTGGCATTTATTTGTATTCAGGAGACAGTGTATCTTAGCTAAAAGAGCATAATAGTGGGATTAAAGAGTCATTCTGATTCCTTTTCTGCCTTCCACCAGCTAAACATATTGGCCTGTTCCTCCACTGCCTCATTTCCTTTTCCCAAATCAAGAGTGTGAAGCAAATGTTATTTAGTGTTTCTTTCATAGTAAGTTCACTATAGAAACAACATTAATGCAGAGAAGTGTACAAAGCTAAAAGTTAAATATAAGTTGACAGAGATTAGCACGTGTGCATCTGTGCGCTATCTGCTCAGTCGCTTTGGTCGTGTCCAGCCCTGTGGACTGTCGCCTGCCAGTCTCCTCTGTCCATGGGATTTGTGAGGCAACAATACTGAAGTGGATTGCTATGCCCCCCTCCAAGAAATCTTCCCAGCCCAGCAATTGAACTCACATCTCCTGTGTCTCCCGCATTGCAGGTGGATTCTTTGCCCACTGAGCCACCTGGGAAGCCTAGCACAAATGGACAGAGGATGCTATTAAAAAAAAAAAAAATCTCTAGTTATATTGAAACACACTAAAAGTATATCATGCTCTTGTCATTGATGTGGGAGAAGATCTTATATTGCAACCTAAGATAATGTTTGAAAATAACTTATTAAAAGTGAAAAATAAGGCCCTTTATTATTTGTATTAAGGTATATCAAAAACAAAAAAGCTAACATGCCATAATGTATGCTTCAATTATAGCAACAAAATAGATAGAAATAAACAACATTGACCATAGGTTGTGACTGTATTAATGAATATATAATAAGGTACTCTGGGAAACATTTAATTAAATATTATCTTTGCCTTTAAGAACTGTCCTAACTCTACTACTTCCTAGCTTAGACAATGCAAACAAATTGTTTACTGTCTACATCATTTTGTTTTGCTGTATTTATAACATGGAAATAATGGCTGTTTTATACTGTTACTGTGAGTATTGAATGAAATATTTATAGAAAACAGTCAAGTTCTGGCATGTAGAAATATACTCAATAATCAAAGTTATCCCATGCTTTACTTAAGAAAACAAGATATGCCCATTAAAAATCCATTAATAATGCTTGATTTAAAATTAAGTTCCAAGCAAAACTAGAACATATGTCACAAACTGATAAATAATCATTGCCAAATGAATGTTACAAACCACAAGAGGGAATGTGGAATAACGATTAAGTTTTATTGAGTGCTTACAATATGGCAGGACTATTATATGCCACGTACTTTATAAGAATTTGTTCATTTCATCCTTACAGAAAAAGCTATAATCCTGTGAAGAAAATGGTATTATTATTTCCAGGTTAGAAAACTAAGGCTCAGAAATGTTAAGTAATCTGCCCAATGTCAACAGCTAATAAGTTGAAGGAGTGGATTAGAATCCAAAATCCAGGTCTATACATTTTTTTTTCTTCTAAAAGCTTTTCCCACAGCTTTACTGAAGACACAAAGAGCTTCACATAATTAATGTATATAATTTGGTGGATTTGGATGTATGGATACACATGTTTTGCTATCACAGCAATTCAGGTAATAAACACATCCATCCCTTCCAAAGTTTAGTCTGGATATTTAGGAAAGGTTTTATGGAGGAGATTAGCTTTGGACAAATGGAAAATAAGAGAAGATATTCTCTTGTAAGTTTGTGTTAAGTCGCTTCAGTCCTATCTGACTCTTGGTGACCCTATGAGCTGTAGCCTGCTAAGCTCCTCTGTCCGTGGGATTCTCCAGGCAAGAATACTGGTGTGGGTTGCCATTTCATCCTCCAGGGGTTCTTCTTGATCCAGGGATCAAACCTGTGTCTCCTGTTTCTCCTGCACTTGTAGGCAGGTTCTTTACCACAAGTACCACCAAGTAGATAGAATGAGCAAAATATAAATTGAGCCCAGGATGATTTAAAGAAAATTACTTTCTATGGAAAACATCCACCAATGAACAGCCTATTATGTGCAGGCTAGTCTGCTGGGTCGGTGTTAAATGCACATAAAACAATATAGACATGGGTCTTATATTTAAAGAAGCTTATTTTCTAATAGTGGAGAAGGCAATGGCAACCCACTCCAGTGTTCTTGCCTGGAGAATCCCAGGGACGGTGGAGCCTGGTGGGCTGCTGTCTATGGGGTCGCACAGAGTCGGACACGACTGAAGTGACTTAGCAGCAGCAGCAGCAGCAGCATTGTCTAATAGAGGATGTGTACAGTGTTGTGGCATTTAACAATATATAAGGCAAGGCAGAAAGTGACAAGTAACTTATTCAAAGTTCAGCCAAATTCCTTTGAGAGTATAGAAGAAAGAGAGAGCAAATTATGAGGCAGGAATGTAAAGTGTTTATAGAGTAGATAAACTTGCAGTTGTTTTTTAAATTATGGTAATAGAGCCTTGGAAGTGCAGTGATAATAGAGAAGTGATGTAATTTCTGATGAGTAGAATTTTAACATAAAAGGGAATAAAATCACTGGAGTGAAGCATCCATGTGGGAAGGAACAAGATATTGGGAATAAGGTTGGAGAGGTAGGCTGGAACCAATAGCCTAAAGACCGAGTATTTTATCTTATGTAGTGAGTCCCACACGTTGAGATAAAAGGTTATGAGAACTATTTCATGAAATGTGGTTAAGACTATGGTTTCCAAAGTCAGAATGCCTTTTCTACCTCTTATGGTAGGTAAAAGCAGGAAGCAAAGGATGAGTTAACAGGACTGTGGTTTACTCTTCTACTCTTTAAACATTAAATATTTCCCAAGCACATTGTCCACGCCTGCCTCTGTGCTGGGTGCCAGGGACAACCAGATGCAGGATCTCTGCCCTCAGGGGACCCACAAGTTCCTGGGAAGGATGGGCGAGAGGCAAGCATGTTAGGGATATCAGTGTGGCAAGGGGTAAAGCACTGTGTTGGGTCTGCCAGAGACTCTATGTGAGCATACAAGACAAAGTCTGTCTGAAGATAAGGGGAGGAAGGCTATGTCTCATGTGTTTGCAACAGAAGGGCCTGACCCATGAGAGATGAATAAGAGTCATCTCTTGTTCTCTATCAGAATTTTACCTTAGTTCCAATCTGGGCTGGAAATAGCATTGTTAATCACCACCTTAAAAGAATTTCTCACTCTTGCATTAACATTGCCAGCCTCACCTCAGCTGCTCACTTTTTCTATCACTTTGCCGATTTAATGCTGAAATTTTCATTGGCACTATAGCTGATTTGCTGAAGGTCATAAAGAGCTTTCATGTCAAAGATCTCCTATTAGATTATGAGCTATACCAGTGAGTGACAGGGAACAAAATGTAAATAAATGGCATCAATGGAAAAGGTTCCCCTGTGGTCATGTTGGTTTTTCTCTGTGCAACTCTTAGTTTCTTTTTCCTTAAGTGGAATAATTTATGAATATATTTGGGTTTTTGTTTTGTTTTGTTTTTCATTATGGAGTTTCCCATCAGTCTTAGCATGTTTTCTTTACTTAAAGAACTGTAATTATGGTACGTTCAGAGTAGGGGAGGGATATCAAAAGGTTACCTCACGGATGACTTGAGTACAAAGGAGAAAAGATACCTTCACAAATAGAGTTTGGAAACTTTCTTAATTCAAACGATGAAACTTAGCATCACCAATACTGGGACAAACTGACATGTGCCAGCTGATATGATGTAGTAGAAAGTATACAACACTGTCTATGTAATAGCCTTGCTGAAATATGTAACCTGAATCTAACCATTAGGAAATAGACAAATTTAGATGATAAGCCATTCTTAAAGACAATTGTCTTGAATTCTTTAAAAATGTCAGTGTTATGAGAGGCTATTTAAGATTAAAGAAGATGAAAAATACATGTCATTCAAATGCAGGGCATACATCTTGATTGGATCTGAATCAAAAAACAGGGCATTTGAGGAGAGGTTAGAGAAATTTAAATATGAACTATATATTAGATAATAATACATCAGTGTCAATTTTGTGGGTATGGTAATGGCATTGGTATATAAAACAGTATCCTTGTTGTCAGGAGCAAATATTGAAGTATTTAGAGTGAACCATCATTATGTCAGCAAATTATTTTGAAACAAGGTAGATAGATGTAAAGATACTGTGAGGAGGGCAGACTCATTTCAGATTACAACAACTAGAGATAATATAACTACACAGTGCACCCTTTCTCCCCCCAAAAGTATTGAAGCCGGCCACAGATGAATTATCTTTTTATATACATGCCATGTGGCATGTAGGATCTTAGTTCCCCAACCAGGGATCAAATCCGTGCTCCCTGGTGTGGAAGCAATAGAGCCCTAACTATGGGACCACTTGGGAAGTGCCATAAATGAATTATCTTAACACTCCCTCCTTGGGCAGGAGGAATAGAGAGTCATTCCTGTGTCTTCTCAATTTGACTGTTTGAAAATTCCTCTTTCTTATGTATCTGTTTCTTTCTATACCCTTTCTATTGTTGGTGAGATGATAAGCATTGTGGTGGTGATGACCAAAGCTGATGTTTACCTAAAGCTCTCCAAGTTTAAAAAGGCTATTCACAGTCATTGTCTGACTGATAGACCTGGTCATGACCTGATGCAAAGAGCCAACTCATTGGAAAAGACCTTGATGCTGGGAAAGATTGAGGGTAGGAGGAGAAGGGGGTGAAAGAGATGAGATGGTGGGATTGCATCACAGACTCAATGGACATGAGTTTGAGCAAACTCTGGGAGACAATGAAGGACAGGGAAGCCTGGCGTGCTGCAGTCCATGGGTTTGCAAAGAGTCAAACACGACTGAGCAGCTGAACAACTACAATAAAAATGATGTTTTTATTTTTCTGATGAAGAAACCGAGATTGAGAGAGACTCAATGAGTTCAAGTTACACAGCATAACTTTTAGGATTTGGACTTACTCGTCTCATCTTAAGCTCATTCTGATTCGTTACCATTGCAAAAAGATGTGAGCTGTCCCTGTAGTTAACTACTCTTGTCTCTTATCATTCTTTCCCAGGGCTACTATAGCTCTGACTTCATTGTCACTAGCAATATACTTTAACTGTCTTTAACTCCTGAATTAACTGATGTGACTCTTAAGCATAGACTTTTTGCCATGGCTCAGATACATACTCTGGAGAGATAGCCCACCTAATACCACTCTATCAATCACGAGTTGACTGTTGACCTCGGAGGAAGCAAATCACTGATAGCTACAACTCATCTTGTTTTCTCAAGCCATTTCTTGATAAAATATTACAAGCTAGAACCTTCCACTGATCTCAGCTGATTTTTTTATGATTTCATCTGAAAAGGTGCTAGTTTTAGTGTTCCATTGCCCTTTCTTTTCCATCTTCATCAAAAGTTGTAATTGTTACATTATAGTATTAGTTAAATGCTACCAAAGATGAATCTTAAGAGAACAGTATGATCAGTCCAGATCTTTGAAGGGAAGATAGCCTCGCATATTCTGAACATTTTGCATCTACTGGGCTTGAATTTTGGCTTTATCAGATTCCCAAGTGTCTTTCTATTAGCAGGGGTGTACTTGAATAGGCCTTGAACACTATTTGGTAGGGGAGAGAGAGGAAATATAGAAGAAAGTTGAAGATAGGAGAAGGTCTCTTTTAATTCAGTTAACCACAAACAGATCCTTAGCTCCAATCATTTGCAAGGCTACAGGCCTTGGTTCAAGTGCTTGCATCTTGGAGCAACCTGTTTCCCTGGGCAACTAGAAAACCATGTTTATGCTAGAAGAGACTCTTAGTGCCACGGGTAGATACACAGAAAGAACAAGGGGTAATGAACTATAAATTACTATAATTTAAGGTGAAGTTCAGAACTTAAAATAGAGGGAGGATTTTTAAAAGATATTGAAATTAATGAGGGAGAAAGTTATTGCTAGAAAATTGTGGAACTTAACAGGGCTAGTGGCCAGCATTGGAGCTTATATGTGTGTGCTAAATCGCTTCAATCCTGCCCAACTCTTTGCAACTCTATGGACCAGAGCCCGCCAGGCTCCTTTGTCCATGGGATTTCCTAGACAAGAATACTGGAGTGGGTTGCCATTTCCCCCTCCAGGGGATCTTGCCGACCCAGCGATTGAACCCATAACTCTTATGTCGCCTATATTGGCAGGTGGGATCTTTACCACCAGTGCCACCTGGGAAGCCCTAATTGGAGCTTATGTTTTTCAGGTATTTTTGAGGGGGAAATGTAAAGGACGGTTGAGTTTGTCTCTAGATATCCTTCAGCCATGTCTGTGAATTTTTCCAGGTGTTCTCCATGTTGCTTGGTATACCCAGAGCCTCTAAGTTTTGTGCTTTCATTCATTTTGAAAGAGAAAGGGTGTTGTAGGTAAGAGGTTCCATATCTCAGCCTGTGACTACAGCATGATTCCCTCAAAAATAATGATATTCTGGCTGCACAGACCCTAAGGCAGAAGGCAATAATCTTGGAATACAGAATATCTGGGAGTGAATAATGTATCTGAGGATGGACTGAAAATATCTACCTGCTTATTTTGAAGCATGAAGCTGTAATTATCTTGGCAGTGTTTACATGGTGTTGTCTTATTCTTTCTTCAAAAAAACAAGACTGAAGTGTGTGAGTCTTAAGAATTGTTTAGTGAGCTATTTGAAGAATCCCTATGCCTTTAGACAGCACTAGGTAAATTCTCTTCATAAAATTTGGCATTTATCTAAGTTTTGTTTTTGCTTATCTCTTGAGTATTGTTAGTGAGACATATTGAGAGTTTTTGCATAAAGCCAGAAGTTGGTTCTAGGGGAAGTAGCCTTTATTGCTTCAAAGGACAGTTGGACAGGAGTGAAATATGTGAGGCAGTGGGGACCTGGCATGAATCAAGCCGTAAAAGAAGAAAGACTCAGATGGGCATTGCTATGATTACTTTATTGATAAAACCACATCACCGTATTTGGTACTATGTATCTCCTCAATTGAAAGCAAGATGGAGGTCCCATGGATGTGCATGAGTAGAAGTGAAATGCCCCAAACAATGGGAAGATGGTCTATTTCTTTTCTATACTAGTAAGAGCCAAGGATAAATGAGCATTTCTAGAGGACTTAGACTAAGAGGCTTAGGAAACTGGAAACCACTATTTGAGCTACAGTTGAAGGAGTGGAGGAAAGAAAACCTAAAGCCTTGAAACCTATTGGAGAACTGCCATGTCAAAAAGAAATTAGGCTTAATATGTATTATTCCAAAGTTCGCAACAAAAGCAAGTGAGGGGAAGCTGGGAAATTTACAGTCCATATAATGAATTAACATGTTTAAGTGACAGAGGAAATTTTTGGATGAGCCTAGGTCAAAGCCCAATAATCCCTTGTTGGGAAAGCGGTGATAGGTACTCAAGCATTCACTGGACTATCAGATTAGATTTCAGAAATATTATCCAACTCTGACATTCTGTGACTTAGGCATCTCAGCTTGCCTGGGAATCAAGCTCTTGCATCTAATTTCCAGTACTACCCAGTTTATCATTATTGCTACATGATTACAACTAACATTTATATAATGCTTTGTAAAGCACTTTTATATTGTATTTGTTTTATCATTTAAGCTAGACAAAAAAAGAGACAGTTGCTCAGTCGTGTCTGACTCTTTGCAATCCCATGGACTATAGCCCGCCAGGCTCCTCTGTCTGTGGAATTCTCCAGTTAAGAATACTGGAGCAGGTTGCCATTCCCTTCTCCAGGAGATCTTCCCAACCCAGGGATTGAACCCAGGTGTCCTACACTGCAGGCAGATTGTTTACCATCTGAGCCAATGGTGAAGCCCTAAGCTCGAAGCAGCCCTGCAAAACAATGTGTTTGTTTCCATTTGGTATATGAAGAAATAGAGGATCTGAGTGATTAAGGCGCTCCCCACTCCACCCTACTCATAGCTCCCATAAGCAGCAAGCCTACTGATTCCAGATTCTGCTCTCTCCACCCCATTACATTCACTCAGCACCATGTTACTGGATTGGTCATTGCTGCTGCTGCTGCTGCTGCTAAATTGCTTTAGTCGTGTCTGACTCTGGGTGACCCCATAGATGGCAGCCCACCAGGCTCCCCCGTCCCTGGGATTCTCCAGGCAAGAACACTGGAGTGGGTTTCCATTTCCTTCTCCAATGCATGAAAGTGAAAAGTGAAAGTGAAGTTGTTCAGTCATGTCAGATTGGTCACTGACTATGAGAAAAATCAGTGAACATACTCTTTTTTTAGCTTCTTCATCAGTACAAGGAGAAACATGATTACTTTGAAAAGTTTTTAGAGGGTCTCAACTGGCAGGTTCTAAATAATTTGTGTCACTTTTTTTTTTTAATCATTATTATTTTGTGTCAAGAAAATAAAGTGCTCCTGTCAATTACAAACTAGAAAGTGATTCCGAGTGGGAGCCTCTTTTAGTACAGATGGAACCTGGGGCCTTCAGGACCTTATTTTCACAGAAAAATGGCCTAATTAATTAAAAACCCCAAAGTCACAATGGAAGAATAAGTAGAAAATAAGTGGTTTAGAGAAAAGGTGATATTGATCTGGGGAAAAATGGATTTCTTGATTTCGTTTCTCTCCATCTTTTCGTTTAAGGTCTCTGTGGGTCGTGGGAATAAAACGTCTTCTGTTAATGAGACATATTAGATATACTTCCTTTTGTGGTAGTGATTTCTGGTAAAACGTTTGCTCGGGGCAATATATAATTACAGCACTAAATAAATAATAATCCTAAGCATTTTATGTGTTCTATCTTAGTACACGTTAATTTTTAATTAATTTGGCTACATGGTGTATTTTTAAGCATTGATTTGGAAACCTAGACTTGTAGTATCATAAAGAATCATTTAATCATAGAAACTATATAGAACAACCTTTCATTTTCCCGAAAACTAAAGCCTCAATGACTTGTGCAAGGTTGTGAAGCTGAGATTGTTTTGAACTCTTATCGCCAAAATCCCCTTTCTGAACAAAGGATAGAAACTAGTCTCTGCTAGTGAGTAAAGGAATGGCAGGGCTGTTTCCAAAGGTGAGGAAGTAGATTGGGCCTGCTGTTTTTGTGAACCCAGACTGGGTTACACCTTATTCAAACTTCGGTTAAAAATACATTGCCCAGTGGGGAGTGGAGGGAGGTGATAGATATATAATCATTGCTGATTTGAGTAGTTGTATGGCAGAAACCAGCACAACGTTGTAAAACAAATTTCCTCCAATTAAAAAAAAAAAGAATCCACTGCCCATAAAAATGATAAAATGATAATACTTGTTAGAACCTATGTATATATACTGATTTTCAAATATAAATGAACCAAAGAGATTGCCTATATATTTTTCTCATACTCATCAAGTTACTTACTTGTAGCATTTATTGTTTACCTCATTAAGATGTAAGTCTGATTGAAGGTAGTTTTGGTTAGTATACCGCTGTGTCTCTATCTTTAGTCACGGATCAATTCCTGATACATAGGAGATGTTTAATGTTTAATTAATTAACTAACCCATGAAAAAAAATTGTGAGCAGACATTCCATATCCTCTGGGTCAGGACATGGTATAAACTACAAAAAAAAAAAAAAAAAAAAAAAACTTCATTTATTTAACCTATGTTTATTTAGCACCTTATGGAATCATAAATTGCTACAGCTAGAGGGAATCTTAGAGGCTATCTAGGAAAATCCTCTCACTTTTAGAGATTACAAAAATAAGAGAGTTTTTTAGTTTCAAACTAATTGGTGACAGAGCCATGGATTATAACTCAAGCTTTCTAATTCCTTCTTAAATCACTTGAAGTCACTAGAGAATGTTTTAGGGAGGGTAACACATGGTTGCTACAATTATTGAACTTCAGTCAAAGTTAGATTGATACCCTTGAACTTGATTTATCTGTTTGCATGTATTTTCTGTGAAAATTAAAGATTGAAATTGGCCAATGGGTAGGTTATATAGTTAGGATTTTCTGTTCTAAATTCTATATTACATTTCTTTCACTCTAGGGTTCCTTTGTGGTCCCTGGAACCCAAGACAATCTCTTACCTACTCAATTTTCTTCTCTCCTAATCCAAATGGGTCAGATGAGCAGGGAATCACATTGGAAAAACATCCTTTCTCCATGTTTACTTGTGTTTTCCATAGCAAACAGTTGTGAAAGGTTGTTCTCTTATATTTCACCCCTTCAAGACTGGGAAGCATCACCCAGGATCCATGTTTCATACTTACAGTAGATACCTACTCATTTTGTTGCATTGGGATCAACATTCTCTTTATCAAAGAATGAAAAGAAAAGTAGAAAAGAAATTTTTGCTTTATAATCAAGCATCCTTTGTCTAATCACATGGAAATAAGCTTGATATCTTGAGAGAGAAAGGCTGATGGGACACACATTGCATATAGCAAAAGAAAGTTTCAATTCGTAGATTGTCTGTGGTTGTGTATTGAGACGTGGCAGAGCTGATACCCAGACCTACAAGTGCTTATTTTGCATTTTCTGATCTTAAACATACCAATACAGATAACTGTGAACTCAACTCCCTTTCCCCTCCAAACCACCCTCCTTTCCCCCAACCTGAACTTTCCCCACAACTTTCTCTAAAGCACACAGATAATCATCTCCTTCCAGACTTTGAAGTGACATTAGAATTGTCAGAAGGCATAATTAATTGACTGTTAGCAAAGCCATTGTTTGAACATCTGCAGAGTTCTACTTGGTAGACATCTGTTGTAGTTTCAATTAAACAGATTCACTCATCTACAGATATTGATCAAGTGCTTACTATATACCAATCACAGAAGTGTGTGCTATGGGAGATAAAAGAAATAAGGTAACATAATGACCAAGGAAAGAAAGCATTTGTTCAGTCCTTTAGCAAAAAAAGCTATGATAGGAAACAAATTGCATGACTGGCAGTGGAAAATACATACTTTTTCACCCAGATTCAGGGGTTTTTACCACTATTGCCACCTGATCTGTGCCAGATTAAATGCCAGAGGAGTCCACCTATTGCTGGGGAAGAAAGAGATTTATTGGTGCTGCACTATTTGTGGATAGAGTTCTCAGTAAAGACAATTGAGTGCTTTAAGAGGAAAGTAAGCAGACAATATCCAAGGCCAGTAAACTGAGAAGTTCCAGAAGCAAGTCCAAATTAATGACCATGTCCTGATTTTCTTCCTAATTTTGACTCTGATGCCAGTCATGTTACATTAAAGTCTCCCAGTTTCATTACTGCACTGCACAGTTCTGGTCTCAGTCCCCATTTGGTTCTCTATCAAAACTTCAATTTATCTGAGTCCTGGACCTGGCGTCATTCCTACCTGGAGGTAAACATCACTTATTAAAATTCAACAAGAAAGGACACAAACCCTGTGCAGGAGTGACTTGCTGAAGGAGGTTAAGATGCTGCAGTCGGCAGGAGGCAACTGAAAGCAATTATTCACTGCTACATCTTCAGTCTCTCTCTGCATACCCAGACACGTCATCCAGCCCTAGGATCATGGCACAGGTAAAGAGCCAGTTACTAATCTCCTAACTTGAAAGCTTCCCATTTCTTGGTCATTGGAAGTCACCATCATAATTTTCACCAAATATGCAATATATCGGAGAAGGAAATGGCAACCCACTCCAGTACTCTTGCCTGGAAAATTCCATGGATGGGGGAGCCTGGTGGGCTGCAGTCCACGGGGTCATAAAGAGTCGGACACGACTGAGCGACTTCACTTTCTTTCTTTCTATAGTTCCTTTTGGAGAAGGAAATGGCAACCCACTCCAGTGTTCTTGCCTGTAGAATCCCAGGGACAGCGGGGCCTGTGGGCTACAGTCTATGGGGTTGCAAAGGGTTGGACACAACTAAGCAACTAACACACACAACACATGCAATATATCTATATCTATTATTTGCCTATCATTTTTGTTTAAATCAGCTCATTTATTTTTTAACCTATTTTATCTTCATGTCAAGAAAATAATTTGATTTTAAGGACTAAGTACTTGTTGCTTTCCCCATAAAAGACATGAAACTAAACACCATGATTAAATTTAGAATGTTCATCCATGAGCCCTCTAATGTTCAAAATATTGAGAAATGTGGATATAACTCAACCAGAAGATAAACTGATGGAACATTATGGTGGAATGATGGCCTCAAGGTTATTAATTGAGTTGTGTTTTATTTTTTAAAAAAAATTTTTATACCCAGCATCATCATATGATCATGAGAGGCAGTGTAGTTGTATAAAGAGTCAGGCTTCAAGTAATCAGAGGCCAGATTCTGGGCTGGTCTCTGTCCCATAATCTTGTGACATCTTAGGCCAGTCCCTTTTCCATGGACCTCATCTCTCATAGACTTCACGATCTCTTGGGATCCTTTGGCATTTTTCTTTACTTACCTCAAATACTTTTCATATATTGTTGTCTATACACTGTTAAAACATAGGCGGGTAGGAAAATAGGTGCCCTGTGTGAGATTACAACATTGGTTGCCTCAGAAGAATTGCCAAAGAAACTTGAGAATTATATTTCCTACGCTATCTTGCACTCTGCTCAGTACTGTTCCTCATTTCCTAAGGTTTATGAGAAGGTTCACATCACATTGTCAGTGAATAAACATAAAATTGTAGAATATAAGGAATACTGTGTACTGAGTTGAATATTCAGGCATCACTGTTTAAGAATATTCTGGACTTAATAAGTTGTTCACTAATTATACTTGGAGTACATAAATAATATTAATATTTGTAACCATTAGTGTGATAATGGTCTTCAGTGTATAATATAGCACTGTTATTAAAATAAATAATTCATCTTTTGTTACATGGCATAGTGAAACCAGAATTGGACTTGGAGTCAAGAAACCCAAGTATAAGTCCTGTATCTCTGTGTGACCCTAGAGTCTTTTGACATTTGTATTGTGCTTTAGAACATATGCATCATTTAAAAACATTCTTTCATCAATTTTAAGGCTAGAGTATCATTTTGCCAGAGAAATCAGCTTATCCAAGGACTGGTTAAGAGATGGAACCTTTTTTTTGATTGTGCTGTGCATCATGTGGGATCTTAGTTCCCCAACCAGGGATCAAACCCATGCCCCTTGCATTGGAAGTGCAGAGTTTTAATCACTGTACCTTCATGGAAGTCCATGAGCCGAATTCTTATTGTAGGTTTTCTGGATTAAATTATGTGTACTTTAAGCAACTTTATAGAACCGCTTAGCCTTTTTAAGTTTCACTTATTTCTTTTAATAATAAACATTGTCCCTATCTATTTTATATAATTGTTGTGATGAGTAAGTTGAAGAAATAGATGTGAAAATGTATGCTAAACCATAGCAACTCAAAAATTTAAGAGACGTCAGTATCACTTCCCAATGCAGCATCTAACTTGATTTATGCCACTTATGATTAGTGTGTAATAATCAGCTGCTCTGAATTTTTAATGTCAGTGTTTGTCCCTATTTGAATTAACACTTTGTGTTTTCTTATGATGTCCTCTTGTTATTGGAATAACATTACAAAAAAATGTTTTTCAGTCATTGTGTGAGAAAGCAACACACAAGGCATACCACAATATTCTCATTTGCTGAGCAAACTACTCTTGCTTTTTAATGTGGAATGCAGAAGAACTAATTGAAAAGATACAGAAATGAATTTTGACTCAGATTGTGCAGGATGAATCATAACCCACTTTCTCATCTGAGATGTGAAGAGAAAAAATTAAAATAAAGCCAGCCACCACACAGCTTTACTGTCAGTGTCAGCATAATCAATATAGAATGTTTTTCAGCAGAACAAAGAGTATATTACTACTAGGCTAAGAATTGCAGATAGTAGAAAACATGGCTAATTTTTTTTTCCTTTATCTGCTGATGTTTTTTTTTTTTTCTTCCTTTGCTTAAAGCATTCTAATCAGGAGAGCTTGGGACTCATCAGAAGTTGTTGTCCAAACCATTCAGAAATGTACGAGGCCAATCAGAGCTGGTACAAGTTTGGACCACATCTGATCCTCGTTTCCTTTGTCAGTTCAGTAGGAAACAAGAAGACAGCAAAATAGCAAATACCTGGACAGTGTAGAATTGCTGTTTCCTTGAGTTTAACTTACTTGGGTTATGATGTGAATGATTAAAGAAAAATGAAGACTTTGTCCTGCTGGAGTCCAGGATCCAGATATATAATCTACCTTACTTGCAAATGGAGCTTTTTTGTAAAATGGTTTTGTACAAATAGAAAGGTACTATAACCTACCTTAGGACATAGTCTCCAATTCTAAAGTCAGCAGTAATTTCATATAAATGTTTGTTACTCTTGTATTTTATTCATAACTTTTTGGCCTTTTTTCTCATCTATATAAGCACACACAATTTGTATATATGTTGCATATACTATATAATATACACAAAATATGTTTGTACCTTCTACTTTATTGTAAGATCATTATGAAGAAAGACCACATCTTCCTTATCTTACTCTTCTCTGAAGAGCAACACAAAGTGATAGAGCTAGATGAATCCTTAAATCTCTCTCTGCCACTCATCAAGACTTTTGCTTGGAGCAGAGGTTCTCTAGTCTGACTTGATTCTAAATATCCCCATTAATGGTTCTGTTTACAATAAAACTACCATACACTGAGCACTTATTATATACTGTATGTATACAGGCTTTACATGTATTACACATATTTCATGACTGTAACACAGTAAGGTATAGGCACTCTTTTTTCTTACAGATGAGAAAATTGAACCAAAAAGAAGCTAAATAATTTGCCCAGGATCTATTAATTGTTGGAGCTGTAATTCAAACCCAGAGTCTGCCTCCTAACCACTGTATGTACTTTGTCAATGACTATAGCTTGCAAAAGGTCTGCTAACTAAGTCTGACAGAAGATTGGGCCACAAAGCCTGTGCTCATCATATGGCCTTTCTACTAAATCCCTTTCTATTTCTCCCTCTGCTTCTTTTGGGGGACTTTTTTAGTATGATTTGATTTTCTCTAGTTGAAGAGTCCCTCCACTGGCCAGGCAGCGGGTCAAAATCCTCGCAGATCAGCCTTCTGTTGGCACGCTACCAGATGTCTGCAGTGGCACCGTCTTGGCTCCCCTACAAGCATAATAGTGCCCACATGGGCCGCTTACTCCAGACAGTATAAGGCAAATGCTAAATGTAAAACTACTTCTGTTAACAGCACTTGAAAACTATGTTTCT
Source organism: Cervus canadensis (assembly GCF_019320065.1). Lineage (NCBI taxonomy): Eukaryota > Metazoa > Chordata > Mammalia > Artiodactyla > Cervidae > Cervus > Cervus canadensis. The sequence goes on along the minus strand of NC_057392.1, from coordinate 54,543,975 downwards.
ATTCCTCTGTTCCCTCTTGAGTTTGAAACCTGGTTCTTGTGATTTTAACACTGTCTAAATGCAGAAACTCCCTTCTCCCAACATTTCATCCCAATCGATGAAGTTTTCTTTCACACGTGGGAATAGTTACTTGTAACTTTCAACAATCCATCCACAATGACATCTTCTAATCCAGTGAGCCTTAGAAAGAGCCAAGTTCAGTCTCACTGTCAAAGTAGAAATGAGAGAGAGCAAGGAGAAGGGAACTTATCTTGAAAATAAGGTCATCCTATTGACATACCATCAGGTAGAAGAGTTCAGTGCAATAGCTAGCGATTGGCTCACTCAGTCGGAAGCTGATGCTATTTTAGGCTGTCAGCAGGAGTGTCAATGTATCTGTGAATTTTGGCATTTTATTTCATTAAGGTGGTTCAGGAAGCCAGACACTGATTAACTGATTCTTCGACTATTCCCACTCCTAATTTTGGATGTGTGGTGTCTTCAGGCAGCTGTTGTGACACCCTGATGCTAAAGAAAACTTCTCTTGTGCTTCTCAAGCAATCCTGGGAACAGTCTACCCTACATCCTACTATCCTGGAATCTCCCCTGAGCTACATCTCTGGTCATAGGTGGTATAGGGATACAACTGCTTCCGGATCTCCTCTGGCTGACCAAGGAAATACAACTCAGGTGTGTGCATCCAGTTGCCTTCCATGTTGTGTCTGTCATAGCAGCATTCTCACAAATATGTTAGGATCAAGGTGGATTTTCATTTGGAGATCACGTAAGAAGATACTTACGGAAGAAATGGCCTCAGCACTGTGGTTACTGTCAAGGTCAAGAGATACCCTAGACAGGCCACAAGATGTGTTTAGGTAAGACTAGGCAAATTATAAACTTTGTCTTGTTGGTAGGGATTTGAAATTTGATTTATTTGTAAACTTGCTTTAAATGAGAAGAAGAATAAGGATTTCTAAATAGTGCATTTATGGTATTTGCTTGTTCATTTGTTTATTCAGTAGTTATTGAAGCCCTACTAGGTGCCAAGCACTGTGCTAGGCATTTCCATTAAACACTGGTCTACAAAATAGAAACAATTAAAAAAAAAAACAACTGAATTACAATATGATAAATGTATTACTAGAGTTAGGTGAAAAGTCTTACAAGAGGAACAAAGTCAGAATGGCTTACTGTGATTGGAAAAGTGGGGAAAGGTTTTCCACCTTAGGTAAAGTTGGGACTGAATGTGGTATAATTTTGCAGGTAATCCTTGAATTTAAGGGTATTTCAGATGAATGCTTCAATGATCTCAGTACAAAGAGACCAACAGAGAATTACAAAATGTGCAGACTAGGTATTGGAGTGGAGAAATGGGACTAAAAGTCTGATCAGATCAAAAGGGATTTTTGTTTCCTGCTAAAGAGACTAAGTTCAGTTCAGTTCAGTTCAGTTCAGTCCCTCAGTTGTGTCCAACTCTAGTCTGTGCTAAAGTCCCTGAGAATCCATGAAGGATTTAAACAGGGGAGCAACATTATCTGATAGACATTAATTAAAGCTCATGCTGGATTCTTTTGGGACGTGGGCACTAAACAGGAGGTGATTTGGGTGACTGAAGGTCATTTGTATTTGTTTAAGAGGATAATAAGCAGCCTGATCCAAGATAGTCATGTAGTGAGGACTCAGAGGAGAGTGAGAGGGTTGTGTGAAAGCTTATTCCTGAGCTGTCTTCAGTGGATAATGACAGTAAGTGAGGTGAGAAAACAGAGGTTCAATACTGACATGCTTCCGGTCCCCAAGATCCTCCTTATCCGGAAGCAATGTGGTTCTATTTGTCGGTGCTTTCTGGGCACCTACCTTGGGCACCTACTATGTGAGCACCTACCGTTGTAGGCATTAACACAAAAGCGGAAGACAGAACAGACATAGCACCTCTATTATAGGCTTCCATTTTAGTAAGGGAGACAACACATAAATAAGTCAAACACATCATATATCAGATAGTGATATATCCAATAGAGGAAAACTAAGAGGAAGAAGGGGGAGTGAATACATCAGTGGTGGTGGGGGTGGAAGTAACACAGTAGATAATGTGACAAATGTAATTGTGAGGTTCCTCTTGCTGGTGAAATCTGGTCTGCCTAATTTTGTTTCCTTTCCATTTGTGTTTTATAAATTATTATTTCTCCTAAACAAAGCAAATAAACAGCAATAGCAACATAAACATTTATAAACACAGAAATGTAGACACAATGGTTTGTGTTGCCAACATAACACATGCCAGGAACAACAAAAGAAAAGAGCAGCCAAAAAAAGTAATTTTTTTAAGTTTAAAAAAAAAAAATGGAGGCTCCCTCAGACAGTAATTCTTGTCATTCAAAACGCTGGATAGTATGAATTAGACATTCATAGAAAGGGTGGAGATAATATTTGAACTGGGATAATAATTCTGATTTTTAATGCTGAAGAATCCTGGATTTAATCCAAATCTTTTCATTTAGATGGAGAAAGAAAATGACTTACTTGAGGACACCCAGGTAGGTCTAGAATTTAAATTTCCTAACAGTTCATTTAGAATTCCTTCCAGTAACCACCATACCAGACAGGCCCAAAGTTTGGGATCTGGGATGGGCTCTGGCTTGCTGGCTTTAAATTTCTACTTTTCGCTGTGGCCGTAAGCAATTTTTACCTCTGCACCAGTTTCCTCATTTGCAAAATAGGGATGATTATAATAGTATTTATGATAGCATGTTTCAGGATTAAATAAGTTACTATTAGTTCATGTGAATTATTCGCAGCACTGCCTGACACATAGTTGGTGTTCAGAAAAATATTCACTGTATTATTACAATACTAAGGGTATTAGAACAGGGTATTAGAACAGGTTATTTAGGCTTTGTGTGTTTGGTTATACACTTAAAGCCAATCTCTGATGATGGCCACACATACGCTCTTCCGGAACTTCCAGTTAAGATAGTAAAATATCAACAAGTTCCTCTGGGTCACTGAGTAAATATGGAACACATGAAAATAACTTTGATATTCATTTCACTCACATTAGTTCTAGATAATTCATTCTAGAGCTGAGTTATATGAGACTCTAAGCCTGAAATGGCACCCTAACCTTTAAAAACAGGAAAACATCTGATCCATTTATGTGCATCTAGCGTAGATTAGCCTCATAACCATTGACAGCCATTTAATAAGTACTGACAATGTCCCAAGCACTATGCTTGACTGTTTTACACAGTTGATCTTACTTAAATCCCCCTACAGGCAGGCATGTGTATGTGGATTTTACAGATGAGAAAATTCAGTCCAAAGGCAGTTCATCAGTACCTTGCCCAAGGTAATGCAAATGTGATAGTAAGAAGCACAGACTAAATTTTCATAAGCCAGTCTCCGATCTTGTATGCTCAGCACATGACTTTTTGATGATGATACTTTTTCATAAAGTCGTTACTTACGCTGCAGGCAGTCTGCATCTTCTATTACTCTTCTTTATAGGTCATTCATGCTATTCATTCATAAAATTATAAAATCATAGGTTGTTTTTGCTGGCGGGATCTGGAGGGAGTTTCCTGGTTCTCAACTCAAGACTAAGAATCACCTGAGGGAACTTTATCACTAAACTTACACACCCACACACACCCACCTTGTACATACATTGTGATTCTGACATAACCTTAGGGCCACCTCTACTGAGAAAATGCTATTACTGTGAGAAAATTTAGCTGATGAAGTGTGCCATGTTCCCCAGGAGGTGGAAAGGAAAAAAAAGGGGGGGGGGAGGGTTTGAGAATCACTGATAAATTTTCATGCAGTGAACATTGAGAATCAGAAAATGACAGTAACTCTCAATAACAAAATTGAGAATCAGAGAATGCCAATAACAATGAGCTGACATAATAGCTCATTTATGTCACATCGGCCATTAGAACCCAGGCCCCCTGATTTTTCAGGACTACACAATTTTCTTGTTTATTCCTCAAAACTGCCTTTGTGGAATGCCCTACGTCCTCCTTAATGGTTCTAGAGGAATATAAATAGGCAAAACAAAAAGAGTGATTAATTTGTCAGAGTTCCCACAACAAATCAGTTGGTCAAGAGAGGATAAGTTTGTTATACTATGCTGTTCTCCACCTATTCACTTGGTTCTAGTTAAATAACAGCTCACCAATGTGGAATGCACATTTTCATAATAGTAGGTTTGTGGGTTACATAGCTTTTTTGTGTGTATGTTTTCAATTTCTGTTCCTTTGATAACAGAACAAATAGCAGAGATGACAAAACTCAGGAGAACTATCTCCTAGATTTTCTGTGATCTTTCTTTTCTATTGAATCAGTATATCTAGTAATGACCCAGGAGATTATAAGGTTATTTGGTTTATTTGTTAAGTAGATATTTTTGAGAGCCTATTATATGTCCATCACTGACATAGGTGGGTTGAACTATAAGAGTTGTTGTAAATCCTTTCTGGGAAAAAAAAAAAATGTATTGTAAAGAATTAAATTCAGAGACCTCTGCCCCCAAGAAATTTGTAGACTACTATAGGCTGAAGAGTCAAAAATATGTAATAATTCTGTTTGTTGTTTTGCCCAGTCCCTCAATCATGTCTGACTCTCTGCCTCCCCATGTATCAAAGCCTGCCAGGCTCTTTTGTCCATGGGATTTCCCAGGCAAGAATACTGGAGTGGGTTGCCATTTCCTTCTCCAGGGGATCTTCCTGACCCAGGGATCAAACCCGTGTGTCCAATCCTTTTACAATGTGACAAATGTTATAAAGGAGCTTTCTGTATGTGGCTATAAGAATGTCTGGGAGTCTTTGGGTGACTGGGGAGATTACAAGATTCACATCTTCAAGGCGGCACAGAATTTTTCCAGGTAGAAAAGGAGGGGAATGATGTTAGAGAAGAAATAGCATATTTAAACGAGTAGAGATAGGATAGCAGGGTGTATTGGGAACAGTAAGTGTCATAGACTTCTTATCAGAAGTTCTCTGGGACTCAAGCCGAGTTCAGTTGCATGAGAAGTGTTGGGACATGAAGGATAGACAACCAGAGGTCCCTGCTGAAGTATCTGCTGTAATTTTTCATAGAAAGGATCTTTTGTATCTTTTTCTGTGGAAAAATGGGAAATTGTTGACTATTGTTAAATGGAGGACATTATCAGATTTAGTGATTTATAAAAAATTGAGGAAAGAGCCACGTTTATTTCCATGTAACACTACTAGTGGCCTAGATAATTTTATAGAGGCAGTTCACAAGGGATAATGGGGCTGTAAATTTCATGAGAATAGATTTAAGTGACTTGTGGGGTGAAAAAAAAAGATATGGCTATCTTTCTACTTATAGTTCAAAACAGGAAGTGCCTAGGTATGCAAAAATGCAAGTCTAGTCAATGATGTGTTTGGTATGTTTTGTGTGTATTTTGCTTTTTGCACATCAGCAGTACTGCTGCTGAATACTGCTGTGTGACTGCTTCACCACATTCAACTCGTGGAGGACCATCAGGTTTGAAAAGTGCATCATATGAACCTGCAGATTTAAAGGTGACTCTTAACTTTCAAAAAATACACAGATCTACAGAGAATCATTCCATGTATCCATGTGTGTGTGCATGTCTATTGTTTATACAAGTAGAAAACATTTCAAGGTCTGGATGCCTCTAAGAATTTAGAATAGATGCATCTTTAGTGTAGAAAGTACCTTGAAGTCATCTCCTAATTCTGTCATCTTTTTTTTTATTAAAAAAAAATTATATCCAGTGAGAAGCAGGAGTCTAAGCCACAGCCACCAAGTAGCCATGCCCTGACTAAAACTTGATTCTTTCCATTATTATATATCCATTATAAAAATGGAAGTCTCACTTTTGTATCATTTATTTGCAAAGTATTTGGTAGTTATGGATTGAGTGAATTATCTAAGGTAACATATCTTGGTACTCTTTGTAAATGTAGAAACAGTAAGAATATTTGAAGAATTTGGTAAGGAAGTATGTTTTCCCATAGCAGCCTTAGTTCAAACCACCTTTCACAAGGGAAAGGAGGCAGGGAATGGGAAGAGAGAACATGAAGCCATCTCCGCCCCTCTTTGTTCTCAAATTGATTTGATATGACATGAGAGGGGATTTTGTCAACTATAAGGGTTTGTGTCAGTATTAGTTTATGAAGCCTATATTAGTTTTCTATTGCTGCTGTAACAAAGTACCAAAAATGTAAGAGCTTAAAACAATACACACTTAATTTTCTTAAAGTTCTGTAGGTCAGAAGTTACACAAGTCTCAAAGGGTTAAAATCAAGATGTTAGCAGGGCTCCAGTCTCTTCTGGAGATTCCAGGAGAGAACCTCCTTGCCTTTTCCAGCTTCTAGACGGTGCTCACATTCCTTAGCTTGTGGCTTTCTTTATCCATCTTCAAATCCTGCAGCACAGCATCACTGATCTTTTCTCCATAGTCAGATCTCCCTCTGACCACAACTGGGAATGGTTCTGTGCTTTTAAAACCTCTGAGATTAGATTGGACCTACCTAGATAATCTCAGAGAGTGTCTTTATTTCAGGATCCTTAAACACATCTATAAGTTCCCTTTTGTCCTACATTATATTTTGTTATTAAATATTCATAGGTTATAGGGTTTAGGATATGGAAACCATTATGCGAAATTCCCATCTGGTAAATTTATAATTGTCTTCTAGAGATTACAATGCTGGGCTTCATGGAAGTGCCCCCCAAAGCTCATCTGTTTAGGGGCCCAATTCTTCCTTTGGATTCTAGCTTTGGAGTAAAGGAAAACTTAAGATTTGTCTACAAATTTTAAAGTTCTGGTATCTCCACTGTGGGGGGTGGGGTGGGGAAGGTCATTCTGACATAAACAACCATATAAAAGTCCTGAAGTATTTAAAACCAATTTTCTGATTCCCCAGTAAGCTTGATCCTTTTGATGGAACATGTAAGCTTATAGATTAATAGAAACCCAGCTACTGTTTATCTCAACACTGATCACTTTTTTCCAACCCTTCTCTTACTGTATCTAGGCTCTTTCCTTTCTCCATCCCTCCCTATCTCTCTTTCTTTCCTTCTTTTAATTTACAGAGAAGTAAAGAAGGAAGAAAGGAAGGAGAAGAGTATAGGAAGAAATATGAGAGGGAAATAAATGTGTTAAACAGTATCTGGGTAAAGAGAATAGGTGAGGGGGAAAGAATCTCTATCCTCAACCCTATGTCAATCTTAGGTAATCCTATAAAACTGCAGTGTTTCTTGGAAACAGTTAAGCCAGGAGTTGCAGAACTGAGTAGTAGCTATATGGAAGCCACTAAAAGTAAATAAGGAATCTTATGCATGTATCATGGGAAAGGGTATGTTGATCAAAGCAAAGGTTCTTTCTGAATTAGAAAACAAACATAGCTCTCAAGTGAAAATGTATATATACCATCATAAGAATCAGGTTAGACACAATTCAGAATGAGTAAAGTTAGTCTGAGACCTGGGTAGGAGGAGAAATAAGGAAATGTGTTCTAATAGTCCTCAAGGTCCACTTGCATTTACATCCAAAATGCCCTCTTCCAGGAACCAATGCACGGTAAATTGCTATGTTAATGCTAGCTGTGACAATTAGACAAATCAATATTGATCATAAAAGCATATACTCCTGAAAAAAGACACAATTTTTAAGGTGTCTGATTCGTATTTCTTCTTCATAAAATAATTAAATGTGTCTCCTATTCAGATTAGATCAAACTAAATACTATCAGTGAAAATGTCCTTTAAACTATTAGAGTTGTAAATTTTCTTCTTTCCGCTCCTCTTTATTCTATTGTTTCACGTTAGAGATCATTTATCTTCTCTTACTTGAGCCACAGAGAAAAGTTGGACTAGCCCTACTTTAGCCATTGGTATCAAAGTGAAAGAATATCAAGTGGAAATCAGATCAGTGAAAAAGTGCCAGCAATGGGTATCTTTGAGCTCCTACTGCAATAGTTGTGTGCACAGAGGGTTTGAACTTTGTTGCTTTAGGGATGATTACCTTTACAGCAGAACTAAATTCTAACCCAAATCTCATTATTACTGTTAATAGGCACAGCCTAAAGGGAACACATAGAGTTATTTACAATCCAATGCTATAAAGAACAGTGTTGGATAGGAACCTGTAATGTTAGATCCATGAGTCAAGGTAAATTGCAAGTGGTCAAACAGGAGATGGCAAGAGTGAACATCGACATTTTAGGAATCAGTGAACTAAAATGGATGGGAATGGGCGAGTTTAATTCAGATGACCATTATATCTAATACTGTGGGCAAGAATCCCTTAGAAGAAATGGAGTAGCCCTCATAGTCAATAAAAGAGTATGAAATGCAGTACTTGGGTGCAATCTCAAAAACAACAGAATGACCTCAATTCCATTCCAAGGCAAACCATTCACTACCACAGTAATCCAAGTAGATGCCCCAACCAGTAATTCTGAAGAATCTGAAGCTGAACAGTTCTGTGAAGAGACCTATAAGATCTTCTAGAACTAACACCCACCCCCCCCCAAAAAAAAGATGTTCTTTTCATCACAGAGGACTAGAATGCAAAAGTAGGAAGTCAAGAGATACCTGAAACAGGCAAGTTTGACCTTGTACAATATGAAGCAGGGCTCAGGATAGCAGAGTTTTGCCAAGAGAATGCATTGGTCATAGCAAACACCCTCTTCCAACAACACAAGAGAGGACTCTAAATATGGACATCACCAGATGGTCAATACTGCAATCAGATAGATTATATTCTTTGTGGCTAAAGATGGAGAAACTCTATACAGTCAGCAAAAACAAGACCGGGAGCTGACTATGGCTCAGACCATGAACTCCTTATTGAAAAATTCAGACCTAAATTGAAGAAAGTAGGGAAGTCCACTAGGCTGTTCAAATCAAATCCCTAATGATTATACAGTGGAAGTGACAAATAGATTCAAGGGACTAGATCTAATAGACAGAGTGCCTGAAGAACTATGGAGGGAGGTTCATAACATTGTACAGATGGCAGTGATCAAAACTAACCCCAAGAAAAAGAAATGCAAAAAGGCAAAATGTCTGTCTGAGGAGGCTTTACAAATAGCTGAGAAAAGAAAAGAAGCAAAAGGCAAAGGAGAAAAGGAAAGATAAATCCATCTGAATGCAGAGTTCCAAAGAATAGCAAGGAGAGATAAGAAAGCCTTCCTCAGGGATGAATGCAAAGAAATAGAGGAAAATAATAGAATGGGAAAGACTAGCCATCTCTTCAAGAAAATTAGAGATACCAAGGGAACATTTCTTGCAAAGATGGGCATAATAAAGGACAAAAACGATGTGGACCTAACAGAAGAAGATATTAAAAAGAGGTGGCAAGAATACACAGAAGAACTATACAAAAAAGATCTTAATGACCCAGATAACCATGACAGTGTGATCACTCACCTAGAGCCAGACATCCTGGAGTGTGAAGGCAAATGAGCCTTAGGAAGCATCACTACGAACAAAGCTAGTGGAAGTGATAGAATTCCAGCTGAACTATTTCAGATCCTAAAAGATGATGCTGTTGAAGTGCTGCACTCAATACACCAGCAAATATAAAAAACTCAGCAGTGGCCACAGGACTGAAAAGGTCAGTTTTCACTCCAATTCCAAAGAATGGCATGGCCAAAGAATGTTCAAACTACCACTCAATTGTACATATGCAGATATTCAGATGACAATGCCCTTATGGCAGAAAGTGAAGAGGAATTAAAGAGCCTTTTGATGAAAGTGAAAGAGGAGAGTGAGAAGTCTGGCTTAAAACTCAGCATACAAAAAACTAAGATCATGGCATTTGGCCCCATCACTTCATGACATATTGATGGGGGAAAAATGGAAATAGTGACAGACTTTATTTTTTTGGACTCCAAAAACACAGTGGATGGTGACTGCAGTCATGAGATTAAAGGACGTTTGACCCTTGGAAGAAAAGCAATGGCCAACCTAGACAGCATATTAGAAAGCAGAGACATTGCTTTGCCAACAAAGGTCCATTCAGTCAAAGCTATAGTTTTTCCCGTAGTCATGTCTGGATGTGAGCATTGGACCATAAAAAAGCTGAGTGCCAAATGCTTTCAAACTGTGATGTTGAAGAAGACTCTTTCAAGTCCCTTGAACTCCATGGAGATCAAACCACTCAATCCTTTAGGAAATCAACCCAGAATATTCATTGGAAAGACTGATGCTGAAGCTGAAGCTCCAATACTTTGGCCACCTGATGCAAAGAGTTTACTCTTTGGAAAAGACCCTGAGGCTGGGAAAGGTTGAAGGCAGTAGGGAAGGAAATGACAGAGGACAAGATGGTTGGATGGCATTACCGACTCAATGGACATGAGTTTGCACAAGCTCTGGGAGACTGCAAAGGACAGGGAAGCCTGCAGTCCATGGGATCACAAAAAGTCAGACATTACTGAGTAACTGAACAACAGCAAAGCTAACATTCCTGTATTTTCTGGTGGTGGTAATTTAGTTGCAAAGTTGAAACTCCATGGACTATAACCGGCCAGGGTCCTCTGTACATAGGATTTCCCAGGCAAGAATATTGGAGTGTATTTCCATTTCCTTCTTCAGGGGGTCTTTGCAACCCAGGGATCAAACCTGCATCTCCTGCTTTGTTGGTATATTCTTTATTGCTGAGCCAACAGGGGAGCCCATATTTTGTGCCACAGAGTGCCTGTATCTGTAGTAAAGTATCATCATCCTATCTTAGGAATGTTGTTTTCCCTCATGAAAGATGTATGTATGTAGGTATGTGTCTGTGTGTATATCTATCTATATATGTACATATGTCCATTTTAATATGCATCAAGACACAGAAAAAAAACCTCTACAAAAAACTAAACAATTCTATAGTGCTTCTGAAAAGTCATTTACTATTTGCATGTTGCCCCATAATGCTATACTAGAATCACTTTTTGAAATTAGGCTTCCTCATGATATTTTCCCCTCTGTTTAAATTCTGTTTCATGCCCTTCAGTACATTTTTTAAAATAATTTTCTCTATCTAATTTGTGTACCTTTCCTCTAAAATAAAGCAACTTTTGTTGCTATTGTGAGTTTTTTGTCGTTGTTGTTCATTTGTTCCCATTTCTCAATGGTAATTGCTTGTTTACTTACCTACCCAAACACATTACTGAATTATGTTATTCTCTAATTGTTTTGTTGGGATTACTTGGGTTCTTTTAAGCATGCAATGTTATCCAATTTTGTCTCCTCTTTCCCAGTGTTTATTAATATATCATTTATGTCATTTTTTTGTCTTATGGTTTCACTATAGTTTTTTGAAATATTGTTGAATGTATTTGTCAGGGAGAAAGTGGTCTTCCCATCCTGTTCCTCTGCCATCTTGGGACCTGGACATTTCTTCCTTTTAGTTCTTTCAGTATGACTTTAGCATTTCCTATTTTGCTATAATGGTTTCCGGTAGCTTCAGTCAAATACTTTTTTATTATAGGACATTTCATTCTATTTCTCTGTTACTTGGATTTTTTTCAATTAAAAATGGTCATTAAACTTTATTAAAGTTTTAGATTTACTCAACATTATTTATACTTTTTTCTTTTATTTACTCATGTACATGAATTATGTTAGTAGAATCCCTAAAGTATATCCATCCTTACATTGTTGGTTTAAATTTTACCTTATACTTTTTACTATTTAATAAACTGATGGCTTCCCCAATGGCTCAGTGGGTAGAGAATCTGCCTACAATGCAGGAGACACAGGAGACATGGATTCCAGCCATGTCTGGGTCAGGAAGCTCCCCTGGAGGAGGAAATGACAATCCACTCCAATATTCTTGCTTGTAAGATCTCATGAACAGAGGAGCCTGGTGGGCTCCAGTCCTTGGGGTAGCAAAAGAATCGGACACGACTGAGCACAGCTCACAACAACAATAAACTGATAGCTTAAGGTTGTTCATGTAATTCATTTAGAATCCTGGTTCCTCATAGCTCAGTTGGTAAAGAATTCACCTGCAATGCAAGAGACCCTGGTTCGATTCCTGGATTGGGACGATCCCCTGGAAAAGGGATAGGCTATGCACCCCAGTATTCTTGGGTTTCCCTTGCGGCTCAGCTGGTAAAGAATCCACCTGCAATGTGGGAGACCTGAGTTCGACCCTTGGGTTGGGGAGATCCCCTGGAGAAGGAAAAGGCTACCCACTCCAGTATTCTGGCCTGGAGAATTCCATGGACTGTATGCAAAGAGTCGGACACAACTGAGTGACTTTCACTTTCATTTTCACTTTCACAGATTGAGCTATACTTTTCTCTTTGAACAATATTATATTTTGGCATTAAGCATAGACTAACCTTCTAAAAAGGTTTCCCAGATGGCTCAGGGATTAAAAAAAAAAGTCTGCCTGCCAATGCAGGAGAAGTGGATTCGATCCCTGAGTCAGAAGATCCCCTGGAGAAGGAAATCGCAACCCACTCCAGTATTCTTGCTGGGAAATTCCATGGACAGAGGAGCCTGGGCGGGCTACAGGCCTTGGGGTTTCAAAAGAGTCAGACATGACTTAGCGACTGAACAACAATCTCCTAAAATTAGTTTGAAAACGTCCCATTTTTTAATATGGTCTAGAATCATCTGATTGATACAGAAATGATATCCTCCTTAAACATTCAAGTGACCTGATCTTCATTTTTTTGTCATCTTTTTTTATTGGCAAGTCTTTAACAAACTTAAATTTCTTCAGTGACTATTGGGCTGCTGAAGCGTTTGGACTCCTCTTGGAATTCATTTGGTAGTTTATGTCTAACGCTATAAAAATCATCCACTTCATCAACATTTTTAACTGCGTTAGCATGATGTAAGCATATTACTCACTTATAATTTTTAAAATATCTTTGTCTATATTTATCTCTCTCTTTAAAAATTTTGTCTAATTTTTGTGTTTTGCTTTTAGCTAAGCTCTTCTAAGAGTTTTCTTATGTGTAGGTGTATGTGTATGAGGAGTTTTTCTTTTTCTTTTTCTAGCTCATTACTTTTTGGTGTGTAGCTTTATTAACTTCTACTTCCTACTTTGTTTTAATTCATTTATTTATTCATCATTGTAGCAGCTTAACCTAAATGTTGTTTCATTTATCATCTATCTCTTTTGTTTCATAATGAAAGCATTTAATTTTATAAATACTCTCCTTACTTCATCTGCGTCCCATGAGTTTTTGTATGTCTTTTTAGATTTATTATAAATATTTTGTAATTCACTTTTTCTTCCCTCTAAGAATTAGTTATAAATTTATCCCCAAGTTATTTTCATCTTTTTATTTTTCTAGTTTTTTTAAATCAAAAGAAATTAAGCCTTGAAATTTATTACTGACATTTACATTCCAGACTGAGCATTATAAAAATGTACCCAACTCATTGCTGGATTTGATATTTTGTCAGCTGGGAACTCTAAATACCCCCACTTAACTTGCTATTTGTAAAGCATGGAGTAGCATTGGGGTTCCTGTTCACTTTGGCAATTGCCCTATGGCTAATTTGGCCTGTTTCCAATTCCTCAAAGAGAGACAAAGAGTTGTCTCATTGCCACCTGCTATTAACTAAATACTTAGCATTCAGTGTCCTACGGGTGACTGGGAGACATGGGATTGGATTATTGTGGCAGCCTGCAGAACCTCCTTCCCTGGGGAATTTTGAGAACAGCAAAGAACCATCTGTCTTGGGTGGTTTTAAGAGCAGCCCTGCCTAAAGGCAGGTGCATGGATTAGATGACCTGTGAAGATTGTCATCCATTCCAATGACTTCAGTGGAAAGGATGCATTTGCTGAATTTGAAAAAAGTCCAGGACAAACACTGATAGGTTTGGGGAGCATATGGTCAAGAGCCTGAGGGTATTCAGCCCTTCTTGAAATTGGAGCCACCCAGTGTCACCCTGTACCCTGAATTCAAGAATGTCATCCTCTGCAAGTGAACCCAGCATTCAGTTATTCCACCCTTGAAAGTTATATGCATATGTAGTTCAAATTAGAGTAGTTCAAATCTTTAATCACAAGCAGAATTCTTTTTTTTAAAGCAGGTAGTCCAACTCATCCATATGTATAAATTTAAATATACTGTTGAGCCTGATTCTTGTTAAGCCGCTAACCTTAACTTTTCTAACCTTGTTCCTCAGAGGTTATCATGTGTTTGTTTTAAGCAACTAAATAGCCTGATTAATTCTTTAGCAGATCTGCCCTATATATGTGTGTGTGTGTGTGTGTGTGTGTGTGTATAAGGTACAAAGGCAAAATGCTTAAATGAATCGACCAAGTTAAATCACCTTAATTGTGATCTAATTTTCATTGTTTAAAATGTCCTTATCTATTTTAAAGTCATAGAGGAAGAGAAATGCCCCCAAATCTTTTCAGACTGATATGTCAGATGTAAGGATTGGAGTTAAAAACCAACAACGGCCAGTTTGTAAAAGCAGACGTGTCAACTGATTGAGTTAACCATTCTAACAGAGTTAGAGGGATTATGGCGTAAGGTTACCAGGTAACCTTGCATGCCAGAGGTAGTTTGGATGAGCTGAATTAGAAGAGGTAGAAAGGACCTGTCACAAATGTGTCCCAAAAGTTTAAACTAGTTTAAAAATAAGAGTTGACTGGGAGGGCTACTCCATTTCTTCTAAGGGATTCTTGCCCACAGTAGTAGATATAGTAGTCATCTGAATTAAAGCTTTAGCATCCATTTTTGCAATGAATATTCATAGTTGATCTCCTTTAGGATTGACTGCTTTGATCTCCTTGAAGTCCAAGGGACTCTCAAGAATCTGCTCCAACACCACAGTTCAAAAGCATCAGTTCTTTGGTGCTCAGTCTTGTTTATGATCCAACTCTCACATCCATACATGACTACTAGAAAAACCATACCTTTGACTAGATGGACCTTTGTCAGCCAAGTCAAGTCTATGTCTTTTAATATGCTGTCTAGGTTAGCCGTAGCTTTTCTTCCAAGGAGCAAGTGTCTTTTTAGTTTCATGGCTGCGGTCACCATCTGCAGTGATTTTGGAGCCCAAGAAAATAAAGTTTGTCACTGTTTCCATTGTTTCCCCATCTATTTGGCATGAATTGATGATACCAGATGCCATGATCTTCAGTTTTTAAATGTTGAGGTTTTGTTTTTTTTTAATGTTGAGTTTTAAACCAACTTTTCACTCTCCTCTATCACTTTCATCAAGAGGCTCTTTAGCTCCTCTTTGCTTTCTGCCATAAGGGTGGTGTCATCTGTATATCTGAGATTATTGATATTTCTCCCCACAATCTTGATTCTAGCTTGTGCTTCATCCTGCCTGGCATTTCACATGTTGTACTCTGAATATAAGTTTAATAAGCAGGATGACAATAAACAGCCTTGATGTACTCCTTTCCCAGTTTGGAACCAGTCCATTGTTCCATGTCTGGTTCTAACTGTTGCTTCTTGACCTGCATACAATTTTCTCAGGAGGCAGGTAAGGTGGTTTGCTGTTCCCATTTTTTTAAGAACTTTCCACAGTTTGTTGTGATTCACACAGTCAAAGGCTTTAGCGTAGTCAATGAAACAAGATGTTTTTCTGGAATTCTCTTGCTTTTTCTATGATCCAATGGATGTTGGCAGCTTGACCTCTGGTTCCTCTGCCTTTTCTAAATTCAGCTTGAACATCTGGAAGTTCTCGGTTCATCTACTGTTGAAGCCTGCCTTGGAGAAGTTTGAGCATTATTTTGCTAGCATGTGAAATGAGTGCAATTGTGTGGTAGTTTGAGCATTCTTTGGCATTGCATTTCTTTGGGATTGGAATGAAAACTGACTTTTTCCAGTCCTGTGGCCACTGCAGAGTTTTCCACTTTTGCTGGCATATTGAGTGCAGCACTTTCACAGCATCATCTTTTGTAGGGGTAATGGCGGTAATGGCAACCTCCTTCAAAAGGACTTATGTCAGCACATCATGGCTCTCAGGATTTTTATAGTCAGTGCCACTATAGACTGTGGCAGGCCACTGTCAACCCACACCTCCAATGGAAACTCCTGGACACTCACAGGCAAGTCTGGCTCAGTCTCTTGTGGGGACACTGCTCCTTTCTCCTGGGTCCTGTTGTGCACAAGGTTTTTCTGTGCACTCCAAGAGTCTGTTTCCCCAGTCCTATGGAAGTCCTGTAATCAAATCCCACTGGCCTTTGAAGTTAAATTCCCTGGGCATTCTCAGTCCCCTTGCCAGATCTTCAGGTTTGCAAATCTGGGCCCTAGAACTTGTGCAACAGTGTGAGAACTTCTTTGGTATAATTGTTCTCCAGTTTGTGGGTCATCTGTTCAGTGGTTCTATAGTGGAGCTAATGGTGCCCTCCTCCAAAAGGACTTCAGCCACACGCCACACCACCCAGGTCTGCTGTAGCCAGATCCCCTGTCTCCGTGGTAGGTCACTGTTGAGTGCCTCTCAAACACTCAAAGGCAGGCCTGGCTCAGTCTCTTATGGAGGTCACTGCTCCTTTCCCTGGGTCCTACAGATGCTGACTGCAGCCATGAAACTAAAAGACACTTGCTCCTTGGAAGAAAAGCCATGGACAAACCTAGGCAGCATATTAAAAAGTAGAAACATACTTTGCTGACAAAATTCCTTCTCATCAAAGCTGTGGTTTTTCTGGTAGTCATGTATGGATGTGAGAGTTGGACTGTAAAGAAGGCTGAGCACCAAAGCATTGATGCTTTTGAACTGTGGTTGGAGCAGACTCTTGAGAGTCCCTTGGACTTCAAGGAGATCAACTCTGAATATTCATTTAAAGGACTGATGCTGAAGCTCAAGCTCCAATACTTTGACCACCTGTTGCTAAGAGTCTATTCATTAGAAAAGACCCTGATGCTGGGAAAGATTGAACACAGGAGGAGAAGGGGATGACAGAGGACTAGATAGTTGGATGGCATCAAAGACTCAATGGACATGAGTTTGAGCAAACTCTGGGAGATGGTGAAGGACAGGGAAGCCTGGCGTGCTATTGTCCATGGGGTCTCAGAGAATCGGACATAACTGAGTGAGTGAACAAGAACAACAGCAAAAATAAGAGTGATGGCTTATCCAAAGAATAGTGCTTTTAGGGAAAAAAAGGCAGTTCCTTAACTCATGCTGTAGTCTCAATACAGATCAATTAAAGAAGTCAATATTTAAAAACTAACAACAATTTTAAACTAAACTGTGGTGAAATGTAATCTGAATGAAATATAATCAGATCTGAATCTGATCTAGTTTTGAGAAAGGATATTTTTTAAATTTTATGCCTGTGAAGCAGTAATGGCAATAAAAAATTAGCAATAGGTTTGAGAAAAAATTTAAAGTATTTATAAATGTCAGAGATTAAAATTAAGAATCAAATGAAAATCATATTTGCAATAAATATGATAAATAAGTATTTGCAATATCTATAATATGAAAACTTTTTTTAAAATTAAAGAAATCCCAGTAAGGAAACACAAAGAATGTAAACAATTCTTAACAGAATAAATTCAGTGGATGATTAACTTAAAATTTTGTCACTAAAATGAAATGAAAATTAAAACAACCTAAGTCTAGTTTTCTGTGTGAAATTAGCAAAGATTTAGGAAAAACCTCTTCCCATTTGCAGCTGCTAAGAATAAATTAATCCAGTATTTCTAGAAAATTATTTGGCAATATTCTTTAAGAACTTTAATTGTTTCATACTTCTCAATGCAGATAGATGATGGACATGCACATAGGGAGATAGATGTACATATAAACAGTTATGTCATCAATATATCCTAAGGACATAGAAATTTGAACAAAACCTGCTTGCAGAGATTTTCGCTGAGGAACGATTTATAATGAGAGATAAATGACCAAAAGTAGGGAACTTGTTTTATAAAATATTATAGATCCCAAATGATGAAATATTCAGATACTGTATTTGAAGAATTTAATATATTTAGCAAAAAGCTCTTCTGTAGGGGAAATGGTTTAAATCTGTGTACTTAGTATGATCAAAGTTAAGTTTAAAATATGTATAGAAGGTCTTTAAGAAGACACATTAAAATGTAAACAGACTAGTTATTTCTCAGTAATTAGATTATTATTTTCTTCATAATTTTTCTTAATTTTCAAATTATCTGCAGTGAATATGTGTTACTTTTATAATAAAAAATATGTTTAAAAATGAAAAATAGAACCAACTAGCAAAATAAGAATGAAAGAACAAGAAGGGAAGTTAGAAATGGGATAGTGAAAAAGCCCTAGATTCGGAGTGGGGGACCTGGATTCTAGAATCCAGAGAGATTTGTTGAAATGGTCACTTCAGGCTCAAAGATTCTACAGGCCAGTGTTTTATCCAAGAGCCCCTTCCCTGTGTACTGGTGGGCCTGCCAACCCTGGCAGAAAGTAGGTAGCCCAGGCTAAATCTCCTGCGTGGATAAACTTCCCAACTCCTTCCCATTGATTATCCTTTTTCACTCTTCCTAAAGGGAAGTAAGAAATTACTGATGCCAATTGTCCTTTTCCCACTAGACTTCAGCTATGAGATGGGAGGAGCAGAGTACATTTTCGATAATATCCATGGTCTTAGGTAGTTGTAGACCCACATACCATTTCAGCATCAGAGTGATTGCTTTTGACTGGTTTTGACTATGGTTTATTGCTGAATATACCTATATCGATTTTTGAAGTGTTTAATAGCCTTAGGAAATGTGGCAGCACCCTCGTAGTATCAGTTGAGTTCAGTTCAGTCGCTCAGTCATGTCTGGATTGCAGCATGCCAGGCTTCCCTGTCCTTCACCATCTCCCAGAGCTTGCTTAAACTCATGTCCATTGAGTCAATGATGCCATCCAACCATCTCATCCTCTGTCGTCCCCTTCTCCTCCTGCCTTCAATCTTTCCCAGCTGCAGGGTCCTTTCCAATGAGTGAGTTCTTTGCATCAGGTGGCCAGAGTATTGGAGTTTCAGCTTCAACATCAGTCCTTCCAATGAACACCCAGGACTGATCTCCTTTAGGATGGACTGGTTGGATCTCCTTGCAATCCAAAGGACTCTCAAGTCTTCTCCAACACCACGGTTCAAAAGCATCAATTCTTCAGCGCTGAGCTTTCTTTATAGTCCACCTCTCACATCCAAACATGACTACTGGGAAAACCATAGCTTTGATTAGATGGAACTTTGTTGGTAAAATAATGTCTCTGCTTTTTAATATGTTGTCTAGGTTTGTTATAACTTTTCTTCCAAGGAGCAAACATCTTTTAATTTCATGGCTGCAGTCACTATCTGCAGTGATTTTGGAGCTCCCCAAAATAAAGTCTGTCACTGTTTCCATTGTTTCCCCATCTATTTGCCATGAATTGATGGGGAAATGGTCGGATGCCATAATCTTAGTTTTCTGAATGTTGGGTTTTAAGCCAGCTTTTTCACTCTCCTCTTTCACTTTCATCAAGATGCCTTGGAGTATGGGACTGAAGAAGCCTAAATCCAGTTTTCCAACCCTGCGATTCAGATTGAAATTGTAGTCATCATGTCCCGGAACCCCTTAGTTTAGAATGGTCTGGAGTTTAGCCTTCATTTTACCTCTTTCTCAGCTCCAGCCTACCTTATTCTAAGACGTGGCCTGTTCCACTCAATCAACCTGTTCTCAGTTGCTTTTTTTAAATTCCAGAAATAAATAGAAATGTCTTGTCTGTTATAACTTTTCTCCCCAACATATTCTCTTTTTATTCCCTTTCCTACCTCCCCCACTATTTGCTTTTATTACTTTTGGTACCTGTATGCCGTCATTTCAGTAGAGTCAGGGGATGCATTTTTTTCTTAGTTCTTAGTCCAGCATCTTGATCTTGTTATTATAAGGAAATTAAATTTTATAACAAAGAAGTCCTCAGCAGTGTTATTTCCAAATGATAAGGATCAGTCATGTAGGGAATCCACAGACTCTTTGGCAATAACAATAGCAGTAAAGTAGTATTTATAGTTGTGCTAGGTGCTATGCAACGCTCTCTTCGTGCACTGACTTGTGTAATTCCCACAGCAACTCTGCTTTACAAGGTATGATTATATCTGTTTAAGATATACTTAGTAATAATAATATTATTATATAATAAGACATTGTATGTGCTTCACCAGGGGAGGAAACTTACACCCAGATAGCTTAGGTGATTTGCCCAAGGACACACAGCAGTGAAGTGACAAAGCCAGATCTTAAAGGCAGATTATCTGACTTCAGAAACCTTGTTCCTAAGTGTCCCTTTCTAAATATAGTAACGTGACTGAGACTGTCTGGAGGATTTTAGTCTATCTTGGTGATGAGTTTAAAGCTCTTTATTTTACTGTGGTCATTTCTATAGGTACAAGGGATCCCATTCCCAAGCATAGTCACTTGATAGAATGTGGGTCGCTTTTAATCACAAATGTAACTAGTTTCTTAGTTGCTAAGCTAAGCTTTCTGGTGTCCTCTATCTCTTAACTTTGTACATTTAATTGGATTCCTGGTGCTTTGTCTATTTTACTTTTGTTGTGAAAGTTATCTTCATTATATTCCTTCCTTCGGCGCTGTCAAGACATAACTCTTATAAATCAAGGTGGCAGAGTGGTGAAGAATCTGCCTGCCATCGCAGGAAATGAAAGAGAAGCAGTTTCGATCCTTGGATCAGGGAAGATCCTCTGGAGTAGAAAATGGCAATCTGCTCCCATATTCTTGCCTAAAAAATCCCATGGACAGAGGAACCCACGAGATAGCAAAGAGTAGGGCATGGCTGAGTGACTGAATGGAGCACACACAGGAACAATGTACTTTTCAGCTCTCACCATGAGGGCATTAACTGACATAAATATCCAGTGTCTTTCTTACAAAGATTTGCTGTGCTGATTGTTTAAAAAATTCTCTTAAAAATGGCAACTTATCACTGTATGTACTTATTTGAAATCTTTCTGATATCAGACATTGGCTGGTATCGATTGGGAATACATAAATGTTTTTGCTGTAAAGGTTCCTCACGATCTTATCATGGGGATCAGTCAGTTATGTAAATCCCTGTCACAGAAACTGAATTAATATGATTGCCTGAAAAGAGTCAAAATTTCTACAATAATTTGAAGAAGAGAGAACTTTGGGAATATAAAAACAAGGTTTCCTGAATGACCAGACAGAAAAAAATGGGTCAAAATTTTAAACAGGTTATTCACAGAAGGGTAAATATTACAGTATTTATTAGAAAGAGAGAAGGAAAAGAACTGGTTTTTGTCTGGCTTCTGTCAGAAGGCAGCATTTGAGACAGGCTTTGGATGATTATTTGGTCTGTGATTGTAGAAAAGGAGATGCAAGGCGTGGAGAAGGAAAAAGTAACTTCAGCAAAGGCATAGAAGTTGGAAAACATAGAACAATTGGGAAACAGAAGTCAGGAGAGAAATTCGTGTAATTCCCTATAATGTTGAAGGATCTATGATGGTTTTTAGGAGATGTATAAGGATGACTTTCTATAGTCCTATAGTGGAAGGATTTTCATTTCTAATGTGTCACTGCATAATTCCATGGGAGATGGATGCTGAGGAACTGAGGAAGGGGTGATAAGATAAATCTAGAAGTTCCTGAAAATCTGTTCCCATTGGATTGAAGCAGTTTATAACTGAAGATGGGAGTTAGTTACTTGAGGTCCACAAATGATTCTTGATTAACTAGCTCTGCATGGACATAACAGTGTTATCTATAAGCCTACTAATTACCAGGAATCTTTTTCATACCTTATTTTTTTCTGGCTGCACCCTGCAGCACTTGGAACTTCCCTGATCAGATTGGAACCTGTGCCCCCTGCAGTGGAAGCATGGAGTCTTAACAACTCGACCACCAAGGAAGCGCAAGACCAGAATTTTTTAAAGCCCTTTTGAATTGCCATCATCCTATCTTTATCTCCTGCTAAAGGCTGGAATGGGAGTAATCCCACTCTTGCTTGATGATAAACAGATTGACAACAGAGCCTTTTTATAATAATCTCTGAAAGTTGCTTCTGAGGGCCAGTTGCTTCATGAAGGCCAGTGAATGATTATCATTCAGTGGCCATCATTGTTTTGAGTTTGTTGATACTGAAAAGTAGTAAGAATGTTGCCTTTTGCTTCTCAGGCTGAATGTCTACAGAACTCTGCAAGGGTACCATCTATGTCCATCCAGGGCTAGAACGTATTTCCATCTGCACTAACGGACTCTAGAAGGAGATTTCCTCCAGGTTGTCGATAAGAGAGCTAACATGGATATTAACACAGGCATCATCAAGCCAATTACTCTGTTTACTAAAGGTTGCTTTTGCAATAGGCACTATGGTATCTAATGGGCTCTGGGCCTATTTGCTCATAAATATAACAATGAGTTAATGGAACTACCTGCAGACTTCAGAGGGTACTCTTGCATTTTAGGACTGCAAGAAAAAAATAATATAGTAATCTGTTTTATGCTCTGCTACATTCATATTTTCTATTAAAGCATACCTATCTAAACCCAATATCTGACATCAATTTTAATAAGGAGAAATTACATTTAATTGTGTCTTTATACTTTCACATTAATCCATTATGAATATTTTATTCCACAGACTTAGAAAAATTGAATTCACTTTTTAGGAAAGAATATTCCTTTATAAGGAGTGCTTTATATTTCAGGCCCTCACTTTAAATATTTTAGGCATGATAAATGGTAAGAAATGAAAAATAGGCCTGAATTCATAGAGTAAGGACCATTTAGAAGTCTTTTGTCTTCAGATTTTGATTATACAGTTAAACTTATTTGATGTGCTCAGCAGGTTGTAAAATTCATATCTTTATATAGTGATCCATAAGAAATAGCTCCATAGTAATGAAACACCTTTAAATTTGATTCTTGTGAGTTGCAAAATGATTATCATCCTTCCCACAAAGAAAAAAATGTGTATTTTTGTTTGTTTAACCTCAGATGAGGTATTTATCATCTCCTAACAAAATGTAAAATCTCTCTACTGATCATATGCCTTGTCTCAGTTTCCATGACCATACAGTTTTTTAGCAAATAAATCTAAGGGATAATAGTAGTTTATTTGATAAGATATGTACAAGTGTTCTTCTCGAGGAGAAAATAAAAAGACATTAGTATGTTTAATTGATATGAACCATAAAAAATCAAAATACTAATTTTTAGTATCTTGATAGATAAAGGAAACATAATGTTTTCCTAAACATTGTTTAAACAAGCAAACAAACAAACAAACAAAAAAACCTTGAAATTTTATGGAAAATAAATATAATAGAACCTTCTTCAATGCATTTGGGTCCACTAAACTAATCAAAGTACATTTGGAATTGGAGAAATCCAAGTTCAGAAAGAGATTATATAATTTACTTTTAATATTTTTACCTTTATAGCTATCCTTATACCAGTATTCCTCTGTCATACTTACTATAGCTTTAGATCAAATCTTGATATCAGATAACATGAGTCCTCCAACTTTGTTCTTTTAAGAACTATTTGGACCATTATTCATTCTTTGCATTTGCATGTAAAATTTGCAATCTGTTTGCCAATTTGTACCAATAGAATCTGATAGGATTTATATTTAATAATTCAGATTGAGGAGAAATGAAACCTTAACAATATTGTCTTCCAGTACATGACCATGGCATATTTATCTCCTTATTTAGATCTTCTTTAATTTTTCTCAGTAATGTTTTATGCTTCTCATTATAAATGCGTTACACATACTTTGGGTCATAGACTTAAATGTCAAAGCTAAATTATAAAAATGTTACAAGAAAACTTAGAAAATCCTTATGATGCTGGGAGAAGCAAAGATTTCCTAGAGAAGATATCAAAAAAAAAAAAAGTCAAAACAATTTTAATGACAAATTGGAGTTTATGAAAATAGTAAAACTATGACTTTTCAAAAAAATCCATTTTAAAAAGGAAATGAAGTTGCAGCCAGAGGATGACAGTGTACAAAGACCCTGCACTTACCTTCTCCCACAGACACACTAAATCTATCCTTGCATATAGAGCAATTCCAAAGATGCCCGCTCTTACTACTTTTACTCAACATAATATTGGAAGTCTCAGCCATGGCAATCAGACAGGAAAAAGAAATCAAATACATCCAAACAAGAGGAGAGGAAATGAAACTATCACTCTTTGCAGATGGTATGATGCTGGTAAGATCCCCCAGAGAAGGAAATAGCAATCCACTCCAATATTTTTGCCTGGCAAATTCCATGGACAGAGGAGCCTGGTGGGCTACATACAGTCCATGAGGTCGCAGAGCCAGACACAACTGAGTGACCAAGCACACTCATGACACAATATATAAAAAACCTAAAGACACCACCAAAAGACTATTAGAACTAATACATTTAGTAAATCTGCAAGATACAAAATCAACATACAGAACTTTGTTGCATTTCTTTTCACTAATAACAAACTATCAGACAGAGAAATGGGGAAAATTATTCCATTTATAATTTCATTCAAAAGAATAAAATACCTAGAAATAAATTTAGCCAAGGAGGTGAAAGACCTGTTCTCTGAAAACTATAAGACATTGGTAAAAGCAATGATTATAGAAGAATATGACACAGATAAATGGAAAGATATACCTGGCTTATGGATTGGAAGAATTAACATTGTTAAAATGTCCATACTACCAAAGCAATCTACAGATTCGGGACAATCCTTATCAAAATACCCATGGCATTTTTCACAGAACTATAACTAATAATCCTAAGAGTTGTATGGAACCACAAAAGACCCCAAAAAAGTCAAAGAAATTTTGAGAAAGAAGAAGTTGGTGTTATCACACTCCCTGATTTCAAACTCTACTACAAAGCAAAGGTAATCAAAACACTGGAACAAAACAAAGAGCCTATCAATAAACTGACACTTACCTGGTCAATTACTGTATGGAAAAGAGACAAGAATATAACAATGGGGCAGACAGCCTCTTAAAGACATGCTTTTGGAGAACCTGGGCAGCTACTTTCAAACACTATGTACAAAAATAAGCATAGGCACTACACTCTTTGACATTGATCTCAGCAGTGTTTTAGGGGGATCTGTTTCCTCAGTCAAGGACAACAAAAGCAAAAATAAACAAATGATACTTCATCAAGTAAAACAAAAAAAGTCTTTACACAATGAAAGAAACCATTAACGAAGTGAAAAGCCACTTAATGAGTTGGAGAACGTATTTGTAAATGGTGTTCTTCTAAGGAATTAATTTCCAAAACATATAAAGAACTCATACCATTCAACATTAAAAAAAAAATTCCGATTGAAAAATGGGCAGAGGATCTGAATAACATTTTTCCAAAGAAGAAATACAGATGGCTAAAGGGCACATGAAAATATGTTCAGCATCACTAATCAACAGGGAAATGCAAATCAAAACCACAGTGAGAGATGTCACCTCAGATATCTCAGAATGGCTATTATCAAAAAGACAAGGAATAATAAATGGTGTCAAGGATGTGGAGGAAAGGGAACCCCGGGACACTGTTAAGTGAGAATGTAAATTGGAACAGCCACTTACGGGAAACACTATGGAGTTTCCTCAAAAAATTAAAAATAGAACTCCCATACAATCCAGCAATTCCATTTGAGTGTTTAATCATAGAAAACAAACACACTAAGTCAAAAAGAATTATACACTCCAATGTTCATTGATGTGTTATTTATAAGAGCCAAGATATGGAAGCAACCTAGATGCATTGATTGATAAATGGATTAAAAAAAAAAGAATGGAATATTACTCAGCCATAAAAAGAGTGAAATCTTGCCATTTGCAGCAGTATGGATGGACCTAAAGGGTATTATGCTGAGTGAAATAAGTCAGAGAAAGACAAATACTGTATGATTTTACCCCTCTTGTGACCAGCAGTAAATTTTCTGTGGTAAGCATTCTGTATGGTATACAAATGTAGAAATATAATGTTCTGCACATGAAACTTATATAATTTTATAAACTAGTATTAACTCAGTGAATTTTTAATGAAATGACCATATACTGGGAGAAAGTAAATGAGATATATGTGTATCTGACAAAGTAGTTGTGTTCAAAGTGGTAATAAGAAAGAACTCTTACTACTTGAGGCAAATAATTGAATTAAAAATTGGCAAAATATTTGAACATACTTATTGAAATAAAATGTACAAACCAATAAGCAAATACAAAGTGTTCTAAGTCTTTAGTCTTCAGAGAAGTACATATTAAAATATGAGGTACCTCTACAAGTTGATTAGAATGGCTAAGATTTGAAGGAATGACGTTGCAAAGTGTTAACTAATAGATGAAACAACTTGAACCATCTTACATTTCTGGTGAGGATATAAAATGGTACAACTACTTTGGAAAACACTTTGGTAATGTCTTAAGAAGTTAAACACATATTTACCATGTAACCAAGCATGTTTCCTTCTATATATTGATCCAAAGGAAATGAAAACTTGTACACAAAAATTCATAGCAGCTTTATTTGCAATAGCTAAAATCTGGAAACAACTGCAATACCCATCAGATCCAAGGACAAATTGCACTATAGTTAGAATGGAATGCTACCCATCGGTAATAAGGAAATGAACCACCAATAAGTACAACAACATGGGTAAATTTCACAAACTTTGCTGGATGAAATAAGTCAGACCTCTCACTTCCCCCAAAAGTGTCTACTGTATAATTCAGTTTCTATGAAATCATAGAAAAGGCAAGTTTAATCTATGGAGAACAGTGAATGCTTTCCTGAAATTAAGGGAGAGGATTAACTCTTATGGAACACAAGGGACATTTTGGGGGTAATGGAAATATTTTAAGATGTGATTATGGTGATAGTTACAACCCTATGAATTTCCTAACATTTTTCAAAATGCATATTTAAAATGGGTTCATTTATTACATGTAAGTTACATGTTAATAAAGTTTATTTTAATAAGTAAGAAAACACATTTTTTACCTTTTTAAAAATACAAACAAGACATTTGAATGAGGCATGTTGGCTTTGTGTCTGATAGATCCTTGTTCGTAATGTCATCATTTTCAGTTCAGTCAGTTCAGTTTCTCAGTGGTGTTCGGTTCTTCACGACCCCATGGACCACAGCACGCCAGGCCTCCCTGTCCATCACCAACTCCCAAAGTTTATTCAAACTCATCTCCATCGAGTCAGTGATGCCATCCTCTGTCATCCCCTTCTCCTTCTGCCTTCAATCTTTCCCAGCATCAGGGTCTTTTCCAATGAATCAGCTCTTCGTATCAGGTGGCCAAAGTATTGGAGTTACAGCCTCAACATCAGTCCTTCCAATGAACACTCAGGACTGATCTCTTTAGGATGCACTGGTTGGATCTCCTTGCAGTCCAAGGGACTCTCAAGAGTCTTCTCCAGCACCACGGTTCAAATGCATCAATTCTTTGGTGCTCAGCTTTCTTTATAGTCCAACTCTCACATCCATACCTGACTACTGGAAAAACCACAGACTTGACGAGATGGACCTTTTTTGGCAAAGTAATGTCTCTGTTTTTTAAAATGCTGTCTAGGTTGGTCATAATTTTCCTTCCAAGGAGTAAGCATCTTTTAATTTCATGGCTGCAGTCACCATCTGCCATGATTTTGGAGCCCAAGAAAATAAAGTCTGCCACTGTTTCCACTGTTTCCCCGTCTATTTGCCTTGAGGTGATGGGACTTCATGCCATGATCTTAGTTTTCTGATTGCTGAGTTTTAAGCCAACTTTCTAACTCTCCTCTTTCACTTTCATCAAGACGCTCTTTAGTTTTTCTTCGCTTCCTGCCATCAGGGTGGTGTTATCTGCATATCTGAGGTTAATATTTCTCCCAGCAATCTTGATTCCAGCTTGTGCTTCATCTATCATGGCATTTCACATGATGTACTCTGCATATAAGTTAAATAAGCAAAGTGACAATATACAGCTTTGATGTACTACTTTCCCAATTTGGAACAAGTCTGTTGTTCCACGTCTGGTTCTAACTGTTGCTTCCTGACCTGCATACAGATTTCTCAGGAGACAGGTAAGGTGGTCTGGTATTCCATCTCTAAGAAGTTTCAGCAGTTTGTTGTGATCCACACAGTCAAAGGTTTTGGCATAGTCAATAACGCAGAAGCAGATGTTTTTCTGGAACTCTCTTGCTTTTTCGATGATCCAACGGATGTTGACAATCTGTTATCTGGTTCCCCTGCCTTTTCTAAAACCCAGCTTGAACATTTGGAAGTTCATGGTTCATGTACTGTTGAAGCCTGGCTTGGAGAATTTTGAGCATTTCTTTGCTAGCGTGTGAGATGAGTGCAATTATGTGGTAGTTCGAACATTCTTTGGCATTGCCTTTCTTTGGGATTGGAATGAAAACTGACCTTTTCCAGTTCTGTGGCCACCACTGAGTTTCCATGTTTGCTGGCATATTGAGTGCAGCACTTTCAGAGCACCATCTTTTAGGATTTGAAAAAGTTCAACTGGAATTCCATCACCTCCACTAGCTTTGTTGGTAGTGATGCTTCCTAAGGCCCACTTGACTTTGCATTCCAGGATGTCTGGCTCTAGGTGAGTGATCACATTGTAGTGGTTATCTGGGTCATGAAGATCTTTTTTGTGTAGTTCTTCTGTGTATTGTGGCCACCTCTTTTTAATATCTTCTGCTTCTGTTAGATCCCTACCATTTCTGTCCTTATTGATCCCATCTTTGCATGTAATGTTCCCTTGGTATCTCTAATTTTCTTGAAGAGATCTCTAGTCTTTCCCATTCCATTGTTTTCCTCTATTTCTTTGCATTGATCACTAGGAAGGTTTTCTTATCTCTCCATGCTCTTCTTTGGAACTGTGCGTTCATATGGGTATATTTTTCCTTTTCTCCTTTTTGTTTCACTTCTCTTCTTTCCTCAGCTATTTGTCAGCCCTCCTCAGACAACCATTTTGCCTTTTTGCATTTCTTTTTCCTGGGGATGATCTTGATCACTGCCTCCTGTACAATGTCACAAACCTCCATCCATAGCTCTTTAGGCACTCTATCAGATCTAATCCCTTGACTCTATTTCTCACTTCCAACTGTATAATTGTAAGGGATTTGATTTAGGTCATACCTGAATGGTCTAGTGGTTTCCCCTACTTTCTTCAATTTAAGTCTGAATTTGGCAATAAGGAGTTCATGATCTGAGCCACAGTCCGCTCCCCGTCTCATTTTTGCTGACTGTGTAGAGCTTCTCCATCTTTGGCTGCAAAGAAGATAATCACTCTGATTTTGGTGTTGACCATCTGGTGATGTCCATGTGTAGAGAGTCTTCTCTTGTGTTGTTGGAAGAGGGTGTTTGCTATGACCAGTGTGTTCTCTTTGAAAAACTCTATTAGCCTTTGCCCTGCTTCATTTTGTACTCCAAGGCCAAATTTGCCTGTTATTCCAGGTATCTTTTGACTTCCTAGTTTGCATTACAGTCCCCTATAATGACAAGGACATCTTTTGGGGGCATTACTTCTATAAGGTCTTGTAAGGTCTTCATAGAACCATTCATCTTTAGCTTCTTCAGCATTACTGGTCAGGGCACAGACTTGGATTACTGTGATATTGAATGGTTTGCCTTAGAAACTGTCAGAGATCATTTTGTTGTTTTTGAGATGGCACTCAAGAACTGCATTTCAGACTCTTTTGTTGACTATGAGGACTACTCCATTGCTTCTAAGGGATTCTTGCCCACAGTAGTAGATATGATGGTCATCTGAGTTAAATTCATCTGTTCCAGAAGAGTGGAGAAATAACTCCAGAAAGAATGAAGAGACGGAGCCAAAGCAAATATAGTTGTGGATGTGACTGGTGATGGAAGTTAAGTCCGATGCTGTAAAGAGTAATATAGCATAGGAACCTGGAATGTTAAGCCCATGAATCAAAGTAAATTGGAAGTGGTCAAACAGGAGATGGCAAAAGTAAACATCGGCGTTTTAGAAGCCCGTGAACTAAAATGGACTGGAATGGGTGAATTTAACTCAGATGACTTTTATGCTAATGTTTTTCAACTGCTTTTCTGTTCCAGTTTTGCTGTTATCCCATGGACAGCAACTTATTTTAACGTTTTTATTTAATAGAGATCTTCCCTTTTCTTTAAGATATACCATCGCTTCCATTTGTACCACCTGGACCAAGCTAAATTATTCCTCAGCATTTACACCTTTCAAATATTTATAGACCATCATCATGGCACTCCTTAGTCATCCTTTAGCCTCGTTATATGTACATATATAGCTTCTCTAATCTTATTGTACAAGTCAGTCTTTCTAGTCTTTTCATATACTGTTCTTCTCTCTAATGCCTCTAAGAGAACAGTTTGAGAATATTCCAGATGGGAAAAAAAATAACCCCAACATGTTGTAACAGGGGGAAGAAAAACACACTGACTAGATGAAAGGAGCAATCTACAGGTTAATTAGTATTATGGCCACAAATATGTGCACAGTTCTGTTTCAGAAATAAAGCAAGCTGTATTTGTTGTAACTCTCTCTTCTTTGAACTTAACAGAATGCTGATAATGCCAAGCTGTGTTTACAGTCCAAATTTTTGCTAAAGACCTTCAACTTTGCACTCCCCTTGTGTGGTATCTCTTGCCCAAGATAGAATTACAAATAAAAGTACATAAACAGGAGCTGATGCAAGAACCCACTACTAAGCTTATCTGGTTTTGTGCAGTTTCCATGGATTTACTTGGTGTCTGGGATCTCCCTATACTCGTCTTGCTAAGGGAGAGCCCTTGACTTATCTCACTAGATATTACATGCTTGGGTATTAGTCATTCTATAAAAATTAAGTGTTTACTGAATATGATAATGTAAAAATGGAAACTACATTATTACAAGAGGAATCACCCAGAAATACTCTGCTGACATAAACAGAACATGCCTATTGCCTGGTTTTCTTATGTTTTGTTTTGTTTTGTTTATAGCTTTTATAGTTTTTCAACAAGTTTGGGGTCTTGAAAAGCTGTCCAAATTTTATCATTGACAGGCAGACTTAATCTAATTTCAGTTTGCATAGTCACCTAATAAAATTTATCTTAGAATGAAAAACTGAATAGGAAGGTGCTTAGAAAAACACTTCAAATCACTTGATTCAGTGTATTCATTTTATCGCAAGAGATAGAACGTATTCAATATATGCCCCAGCCCAGGTACATTAAGGAAATGTTCCATTATTGCTCAGACTCTCATATGAACCTATTCTTTCAGTCCCAACCAAATCCTTTCTGTAGAACTTTCTCTGCCTTTCTTGTGCTGCTCTTCCATGATCTCACAGGACCATAAGCTTCTACCAGATAGATACGTGATTTCTTGCTTTGTTCTTTTTATAAAACATTGCGCTGCACCTCAGAAATGATGATGGCCAGTGGGATTTGTTAGAATGGAATTTAAGCTTTTATACCTTTAAACCCAGTGATTGTACCATTTTGAAGGTGGCAAAGAAGGGTGACTATTTCCTCTCTCACACAAAGCGAGGTTGTGAAGGGACTTGTTCTCTGAATGAAAGAGGAGAGGGGTAAAGTAGGAACCTTCTCATGTTTTATTCAGATGTTAACAAAGAAAGTTGAGAAGTGTGTTTCCTTAAATTTGACACCATTTTTATCCCAAACATTTTGGACAAGTGATAGCAGACAATTGTGCAAGTTTTTTGAGACAGGGGAATTTTTCCAGGAGCGTAATCTCAGTTGGAAGTATTACCTAAGAGTAATGCACTAATCACTTTCAATCTTGCGTGTTTTCACATACTGTGGGTAAGCATACACGTCACTTCAGTGCCCAGAGAGCTCAGTGTTGCTATGCAAGTGCTAGAGATGGAATCCAAGCCTACTGCAGTTTAGCAACGAGGATTTTACAGACACACAAGGCAAAAATGGCCTAAAGATCTAAGACTTAGTGCCTTGGTCTCCCTCTGAGCTCTGATGTAGCATCATGTGTCAGATATTCATGGCATCCCTATGCCCGCTCCACTGGGAAGATAAATGGCACAGCCAGCATTTCCAAGAAGCTTAGCTCCTCAAAATCTATCTACTCACATCCAATACTGCATTCCATCTTGTAGTTTTGCATAGGAATTCCTCAAAATATGATCCCCAGATACAAGCCCCAGATATATAAATATTTTATGCTATATTGTGCATGTGATTTGCATTAATATTTATAATAAAATTTATTTTACAGTGATATAGTGTTACTTCCAGTAACACTTTGAGTCACTGAGTTGCTTGCTCAAAGTCACAGATATATAGTAGAACCAGGACTAGAACTCAGTTCTTCTGACCACAAACCTGCCACTTAATTCACTCAAATGGTTTTTGGCCTAATATTAACAAATAAAATAAAAGTGGGAGCCAATCAAGTGAATATTGAATACATTAACTCCAGTGGACAGATGGATTCAGACCAGCTTTGTTTAAACAGGAACCAGAAACTGACCTTTTATCAAATGGTACCTCTGCAGAACCCAGCACCCCATATCCTGCTGCTGCTTTTTTTTTTACCATTTTCAGAGCATTCAGATATAGAAATCCAAAGTGTAACAGGTGTTTCAGACATAAGTGGAATGGTTGTGCTAGTTCAGAGGGTAATGGCATTACCCTTGTTCTGGAATCATCCTTGTGGACACCATATTTTATTTACAATGAAACTTTACCTTATGCTCAGGCCACAGCACCTACTAGTGGAAAGAAGCTAATATTTGATGCAGCCACTGGGAAATAATTTCATGCAATATAAGTGTACGTTCCCTGATAGCTCAGCGGTAAAGAATCCACCTGCCAATGCAGGAGACTCAGGTTCAGTTCCTGGGTCAGGAAGATCTCCTGGAGAAGGAAATGGTTACCCAGTCCAGTATTCTTGCCTGGAGAATTCCCATGGACAGTGGAGCCTAGAGGGCTACAGTCCACGGGGTCACAAAGAATGGACAGGATTTAGTGACTGAACAACAACAAACAAGTGCCCTATGCTGAGAGCCTGAAGGCCTGGATTCAGGTCTCACCTTTGCTGTTGATTTGCTGTAGGATCTTAATCAAGGCACTCCCTCTGTCTGAGCCTTTGCTTTTTCA
This sequence comes from Cervus canadensis, assembly GCF_019320065.1. Lineage (NCBI taxonomy): Eukaryota > Metazoa > Chordata > Mammalia > Artiodactyla > Cervidae > Cervus > Cervus canadensis. The sequence continues at coordinate 54,510,963 of NC_057392.1, read as the reverse complement.
TCTGTAAATGAGGTTGGACTGAATGGTTTCTAAGTTTTCACATACTATTACATTTTAGGATTTTTAAAATCCTTTAACAATGTATAATGAGCATTTCAGCACTAAGTAGAAAATTCAAAACCCCCAAGTAAGACTGCTTGGCTTCCCTGGGACATAGTATCAGGTGAAAATATCACCCATCTCTAGGCTCATCACCAGGCTTGCAGGTTATGTGGGCTAGCAAGATCACTAGGACTTGGGGTTAGATGAAGTGGGGTTAAATTCCAGCTCTGTTATCTACCTGTCAGGTCATGCACAACATTATTCCTAGGTTAACTTGTTAAAAGAAGATAGTTGTCTGCTCTGGCCTTTATTATTACAAGATTCAAATAAGAACATGGAAATGATGAAGTTTTATGTGAGCTTGCAGGATTTCTTTCAATCTTCGTATACGGGAAATCTAAAAGAAGTAGCCTTAATTATAGGGTTCACTTTGCTGTTTTTGGTAGCACTGAATAAGTACATTTACAATTATAAACCCATATATAAATATAAGGAGTGTTTGTTATTTAATAATATTGCAAAGAGAATATTATGGCTGTTGTTAGATATTGAAATACAACAACTTCAGGAACACTTATTGGTAGATTTGCTCTTAAATAACCAAAAATACATGTGGAGATTTTCCACCTATAAAACTATAGAGTAACACGACACACTTACAGGTTTTTTAGCTTTGAGTAGAGCCTGAGGGAAATGCAGATTCTCATGGTAGATACCATAGAGCACATTTTAATCGTTAAGTCAGAAATCATCATTGCAGTCACAGTTTTCTAACTGTACTAGTAAACATTGATTTTTTTTTCCTGTTAACAGATCAATCATGAAATGAATTTGAAATATAGAGCAATAGATTAAAATTAAGAATCGGAATATGAAAATGCCTATGTGTAAAAATTAACTTGAAATAATGCTTTAGCCAAAATAGATACTAATATTCCTATTAGGAATTTTGTAAGGCTTATGCAAGTTTACATCTACCAGGCCAGAATTTTCAAATTCTAAAGCCAAAAGCCAGGTTAGAGGAGGGGTTTAGTGGATTTTAAGTCCAGACTGATTGGGTCTCAGTTCCAGATTCAATACTTAGCTCTGTGGCCTTGGACAAGTTACCTAATCTCCCTAGGCAGCCATCTCTTATACTCTAATGAACATAATGGGAGGACCTATATCATGAGGGTGTTGGAAGTATTACTTGAGATAAAATATTTAAATCCTTAAAATAGTGCTTGGCAAATAAGTGCTGAATAAATCTTGACGATTATCATCATTCTGGGGTCCACAAATTTTTTCAAGTTTGGGATTGAATTTCTAGCACTAAATTATACTAGTACCATACTGGTAAATATCTTATAACTGCCTCACAAATGCAACTGCCTTTTACCCCCACATGGACCACTATCTTCAGAGGAGGATTCAGAGCATCTGCCTCTGGTCCTCTTCATTTTAAGTTGTTCTCTGCCTCCTGTAGTTGGAGGGAGAAAGAAGCAAGGTCTGTACTTGGCACTTTGTAGCTGTTCCTGTCATTGAACTTGGTGACCAGATAGTCAAGGCAGTCATTGTCATGGCCTTTTTTAAAAATTTGTTTAATTGAAGTATAGTTGAGTTACAATGTTGTGTTAATTTCTGCTGTACAACAATGATTCAGTTCTCTCTCTCTCTCTCTCTACACACACACACACACACACACACACGCATATATATACACACACACACACATACATATTTACAGTATATTTATGTATATATTACATTCTTTCCCAGCATGATTTATCATAGGATGCTGAGTACAGTTCTCTCTGCTATACAGTAGGACCTTGTTGTTTATGCATTCTTTTTTATAGAGGCTGACTAAAGGTTACCACTGTCACGGGACTTAGAACACAATAGAAACTCAGAAAATGTATCTGTTGAGGGGTTGGAAGAATAACTGGATAGATGACACAACTACCTATTTTAAAAACAAGGGACTTCAGGCTCAGAGAATTTAGGAAACTTGTTTAGGCTCCCATAGCTAGTGAGTAACAAGGCAAGATTTGCAGTTCTGTCTGATTGCATTTATACCATGGAATACCTAATTTTGTTCAGAGGGTAACACGTATTGTATCCCAAATTGCAAAGCAGTGTTTTTTTTTGTTTTGCTTTTGTTGTGTTGTCTGGTTTTCATTTATGTTTGTGCTGCTCCTCCTGAGACTGGAAGTTGTTGTCAGAAAGTGATTGTCCTTCCCACCGTGCCTGTGCATATTAGTTTAGTGAAGGTTAGAACCAGAGTGGCTGGTGGCCAACTCACTCCCTCTGCAGTTTCCTAGGATGTAGCTCCTGAGGGCCAGGACTTTGGTCCCAAACATCACCGCTTTCTAAGAATACTCTAGGATAAACTCCGCTTTGTGGAACACATGAACACGTGGTTTCCTTTAAGACAAAGGTCCCCAACCCCTCTGCACATTAGCATCATGATTTCAGTCCCCACTCCAGACCAAATGAATCAGAATGTGTCTAAGTGGAGTATGGATATCTGTATTATTTTAAAAACGTGCCTGGTGGGAAGCCAGAGTTTGAGGTTCAACATTTCAGTCTCTTTTCTGAAGGATCCTTACCTGTACTGATTTCCACATGTGTAGCAAATCCTGACGCTAAGCTCTTCTGAGGCTTGAGGGATTGGAAAAGTGATGCTCTACTGGTTCTTTTTTCCCCGAGAGTGGGAATAGATCCTGCTCCTCAGCAATGCTGAAAACATCACAGTTATGATTGAATAATGCAGTGTGTTCCTAGAAAACCATGTGCTGATTAAAAAGATGGGCTTTAGAAGTCTGATCTGATTCCCATCCCTGTCTCACCTCATTTCCACCGTTGAAACCTTGACCAAGTGACTTAACCCCTGGTTTCTTATCTAAAAAATAAGAATAAAGAAAGGTTGATGGCACTAAGTGAGATAATGCATATAGAATACTTAAGGCAGTGTCTGCCCCAGAGGACAAAATACAGTCATTTTCTGTCTTTTTTATGCTTCTTTGCAATGCAGTATATTCATTTCAGTGAAACATGCTTGCTTTTGCAGCCCTATGTGGGACTCCCCCTCCCAATTTACCTCGTTACCTGAAGGTCCAACCTAAGCAAATATGTGAAAGTGAAAGTTGCTCAGTCATGTCTGACTTTAGTGACCACATGGACTATACAGTCCATGGAATTCTCCTGGCCAGATTACTGGAGTGGGTAGTCTTTCCCCTCTCCAGGGGATCTTCTGAACCCAGGGATCAAACCCAGATCTCCTACATCACAGGCAGATTTTTTTACCAGCTGAGCCACCAGGGAAGCCCAGGAATACTGAAGTGGGTAGCCTATCCCTTCTCCAGTGGATCTTCCCAGTCCAGGAGTCGAACCGGGGTCTCCTGCATTGCAGGTGAATTCTTTACCAGCTGAGCTTTCAGGGAAGCCCAAGCAAATAGGTATCTTTAAACAAATCACCTCATGGTTAGACCCTGTAATGACTTTTACCAGTAAGTCACCAGGTTCTCCATCTCATCAGATTTGTTACCCAGGCCTTGGTTCACCCATTCCTGAACCATTCTTTCTGATGAATTTGGGGAACCTATTTTGTTTTCTTGTTACTTAGCTTAATTTGTTTTGTACTAAAATGCTTTTTATTGTGTTTCCTTCCAAAAGCTTTATATATTTACCACTGGTTCTAGTACTATTACAGTCATTGCTCCTTTTCCTGTTGTCTATACATGTGTGTGTAAGAGAGAGAGAGAGAACAGGGAAGAGAAAGAGAGAATAGCCATCAGCCCTCTGCTTCTCCTTCCCATCCATGTGCCCATCGAATCTGCAAGCTGTCTCTGCAAGGACCATTTAAGCAATAACAGTGAAGTAGTATAATATAATTATTTATACACAAGCAGTGACAAAGTTAGATGTGTCCTCAGTCCAGCTTTTAATACATGATAAGGACTTCAGGATTCACAGAGCTAAATAGCACTGACAATAGGAGACTGAATATTGGTACATTATTTAAAAGTAGAGTCCAAAAATAATAGTAAATCTCAGTTTGCTCTATGATGTACAGAATGTGATATCACACCTTAAATGGCTATTGGTTGACATTCTTTGTATTTTCTAAGCCCATATAGCAGTGCCATATGTTAAATTTATTTGCAGAACAAAAGAAGCCTGTTCTATAGGCGGGCTTGTATTTAATACATGTGAATTGCTTTCTCTGGCTTAATGCTGGCAAATTATTTTATGGTAACTTAGCTGATTCTCTTCATGTATGTTATCAATGGATGGAAAGCCACTGAAAACTCTTCAGTCAAAGACATAAAGAGACAGCATTGAGGAAATTACTGTTGTTCATGAAAAGTAAGATATATTATGATGCCACAGAAATTTCTTTTATTTTTTCAGCCAACTCATGGTTAACAGTCTGTCCCCTAACTGTCTTGCATGCAGATGAAGTGTTTGGGCAATAGCTATCAGCTATTATCCTGACGAGCAATATAAAAACATACACCCCTTGGAACAGTGGCATGACATGCCTGAACATTGTAATCACCTGAAGAGCTTTTATTTTTTATTTTTTTTGGGGGGGGGCATTTACTTTTTTTTTTTTTCCTTTTTTTTTTCTTTTTTTCATTTATTTTTATTAGTTGGAGGCTAATTACTTTATAATATTGTAGTGGTTTTTGTCATACATTGACATGAATCAGCCATGGATTTACATGTATTCCGCATCCCAATCCCCCCTCCCACCTCCTCTCCACCCGATCCCTCTGGGTCTTCCCAGTGCACCAGGCCTGAGCACTTGTCTCATGCATCCAACCTGGGCTAGTGATCTGTTTCACCCTAGATAATATACATGTTTCAATGCTGTTCTCTCGAAACATCCCACCCTGGTACATATACACCATGGAATATTACTCAGCCATTAAAAAGAATTCATTTGAATCAGTTCTAATGAGATGGATGAAACTGGAGCCCATTATACAGAGTGAAGTAAGCCAGAAAGATGAAGACCATTACAGTATACTAACACATATATATGGAATTTAGAAAGATGGTAATGATAACCCTATATGCAAAACAGAAAAAGAGACACAGATGTACCGAAGAGCTTTTAAAAAGTCCAGTCCTAAGACATCCCAACACAGACCAAGGAAATCAGAATCTCTGGAGCTAGGACCCAGACATCAATGTTTTTTGTTTTTTGTTTTTTTTTAATTTTCCAGATTATTTCAACATACTATCAAGTTTAAGACTAAGACTTAAGCAGTTTGCAAAACTTAAGCAGCCCTAGGACAAGGACTGTCCTAGGACTTAAGCAGTTTACAAAAACAGGTTGTCTATTATTACATGCATTAGTACTACATGGCTCCATAAAGTAAAAGCTATGCTGGATAGAAGGCGCCATCATCCTAGAACCTTCAGTGAATGGCACATGGACCTGTCACATGAAGAGTACAAACTTGTTCTATGATCTTTTTGTACCTTCAGTGGAAGATAATTTCTGAATAGGCTTAACAGAAGCTGTACTTTAGGAAGATAACTCCAGTGGGTGCACAGAGGGTAAAATGAAGCAAGCTTTTTTCTAGGAATAACTTGCTATCATTTCACTACCCTGGTATAACTTTATTGATTCAACTTTTGGAACAGGACTTTGTTCAGAATATATTTTAGAAGGTACTTAGTAAGAAAGCTGATACATCACACAATTGCCATATAGAGTTTCATTATAATATTTTTAAATGGAATATTAATTTTGCTTATGCCTGAAATTTCTAAGTCAGTTAGCAAGAATGATATGAAGACAAATATGACCTGGCTTCATGTCTGCATAAATATACTAGTTTACTTTTTTCTTTTTTAATTTTTTATTTATTCTTTTTGGGAGTGCCACATGGCATGCAGTATCTTACTAATAGTTTCCAGGCCCAGATCAAAACCTACCCCCGTGAAGTAGAAGTGGAGTCTTAACCACTGGACTGCCAGGGAAGTCCCAGCACTAGTTTACTTTTGATGTTGAATAAGGCTTCAGTTTGGGAGTATGTTAACTTCTTTTGCCATGGCACCAACTCTCAAAAGTACTGTGGATATTTTTGGTCTCACCTCGGAAACAAGCAGGGTTTGCAGAAGATGGTCTATGATCTACTGTATTAATTCTGTACTTGTCACAAGTACCTCATTTTAAAATGAAACTGTATTTTCATATTGGGCAGGAAATAAATTCACATGATGAGAAGAGAAAGCTGAAACCATTAAAAAGGAAAATCCAGATCCCACTAGTTTACCTCCCTAGTTTAACTAGATTTGCCTGTAATATCATTCTGTACCCATGCCATTCCTAAAATGACTTTTTCAAAAACTAAACTTGTAGACTTAGCTCAAGTGGTTCAGTTCAGTTCAGTTCAGTCGCTCAGTCGTGTCCGACTCTTTGCGACCCCATGAATCACAGCACGCCAGGCCTCCCTGTCCATCACCAACTCCCAGAGTTTACCCAAACTCATGTCCATTGAGTCGGTGATGTCATCTAACCATCTCATCCTCTGTCGTCCCCTTCTCCTCCTGCCTTCAATCTTTCCCAACATCAGGGTCTTTGCAATTGTGCTCAAGTGGTAAGACTACCATAAAGCCTTTCCATTCCCTGTTGTTGCTTAGTTGCTAAGTCATGTCCGACTCTTTAGTGATCCCAAGGGCTATAGCCCACTAGGCTACCCTATCCATGGGATTTCCCAGGCAAGAATGCTGAAATGTGTTGCCATTTCCTTCTTCAGGGGATCTTCCTGGTCCAGGGATCGAACTTAGATTGGCAAGAAGATTCTTTGCTGCTTAGCCACCAGGGAAGCCCTCTTTACATTTGTAAGAGGGACTAAATCAGAGAGAGCAAACAATCAAGAATTCATTGCAATGGCCCATGAAAGATAATAAGCCCAATGTGGTCAGCAGACATGTGAGGAAAAAGAAGCATTTCAGAGATTTTGCAGAGATTGTGATAGTTGCTGGGGTAAGGGAGATGAAGGGGGAGAGGTGAGAAGAATCACCAACTGGCTCCATGGTTGATTTAAAGCCATATGTACAACAAATAAAAATACAGGGACATGTTTTTATTAGTTCAGGCATCTCAATTCACTGACAAAATTCTCCCCAGGCTGTCTCCCCTTTGCCATTAGGTTACTCTGCTGAGCTTTGCCAGTAAGCTCCTCTCTCCAGCCTTGGGTCTGATCTTGACCCTTAACTTCCCATTGGCCCCTAATCAATTACGTTTCCTTCATGCTCTGATGCCTCCAAGTCTGGTACCATTCCCCTGGTTTTTCTCCTTTAAAAGCACTGAGATACTTCTCTCTAAGATGGGCAGCAAGATCATGGGATGCTTTTAATGGTGTGTAGCACCAGCCCCTCTAGGAGCAAGAACTATGCTAGAGTGACTTTCTTTCCATTGTGAATGCCTCCGTAAAAGGCATAGCTTGTAAATTTTTGTTAATGCAAAAAGGGAACATTCGGGCACCTTTTCTGTCCTGCTGATGCGTAGGGCTATTTTTAATTTTTGTTCTTCGCTCTTTTTCTGTGCCTGTGATTTTAAAGGTGCCAGACGGACTGCCCTCCAGCCTGGTGTCCCCAATTTCTCCCAAGAATAGGAAAAGTACAGGAAGCAGCCGTGCTGGTCATGTCTGGGTCTAGCATATTAGCCTGACCCACTCTGGAAGAATATTCTCCAAAATATAAAGGAGAAGACTGTTCCTTGTGAACACAGTCCATCTGCTTTCATGGCTGCGACGACAAAACCTTGCTGTCCTGCCACCCAGCCACTGCAGAGGGTTTGGATCCAGGAAGCCTAGCCACTCATCCCCTCTTGTGGAAAAACTAGAATGTTTTTTCTCTTCCATCCCTACCTGTCACAATTCCATCCCTTAAGGTTGGACTTAAATGCCTCTTTCTCCACAAAACCTTTCCTGAGCCCTCTCGGGTGGAGTGTTCCTTCCAAAGCACTTTCTCAGATGACGCCGCATTTTGTCATGTGATTGTAGGATGTATATAGTCTCACAATTAATGTGGAAGGCAGTGACCTGGTCTAATTCCTTTCCAGGTATCATACAGATTTTGTGCTGTGTGCTAAGTCACTTCAGTCATGTCCAACTCTTTGTGACCCTGTGAACTGTAGCCTGCCAGGTTCCTCTATCCATGGGATCCTCCAGGCAAGAATACTGGAGTGGGTTGTCATTTCCTTCTACAGCATAAAGATTATAGAACTGGACAAAAAGTGAATAGCTAAGGAATGCCTATTAAATACAGTGAGAATTCCAAACCTTATCTGACCTTCATCCTGACCTTCAGGGCTCTGCTCTGACCTTTCCCGTTAATCAGTGATTGAGATTTTCCCCTAGATCCTCATGGGCAGCTCTCAAACTCTCCATAAACCATGTAAGCTCAGGCCTTTGGATTCCAGATTTGACACTTTGGGCAACCATGCTCTGGAATCATAATTGCTACCTCTACCTGCCTCATCGACCACCATGACTAATAGTCAATAACATTTGGCCAGAACAAATTTTTTTCCAAAGTGTGGTCTACAGATCACTGGTAGCCCCTGATGGAGTCTCAAGAAGTCCAGTTTGGTGTCTAGAAAAGGAAAGAGTAGTAAATAATTATTTTGTTGACTTTCATTTAATGAATATAAAATGTAAAATTATAATATTCACAGGAATCCAATATGCCTTTAATGAATCATCACATTCTTAATGATTGCATATGTACCATGAAACTTATGTGGATTGGTGGTGTTTAACTGATGTTCACTGACAGTGCCATTCAGCTCACAGTATTTTCATATTATTAGTATTTTTTTTTCTGCTGCTGCTAAACATACATTTTAAAAGGCTTATTATTATTTCATTACACTATTTGTTTACTTTTCCAGACTAGATCAGTTATTTGAATTATTCTTTTAAAGTGGAAAAAATAGTCATAAAGATAATACCATAAAGATCAGTTCAGATAAATATTAAAAATGTGTTAGTGAACATGATTCCAGTATAAATACTGGAAATGAAGCTATATACACTGGAGTAAATGTGATTACTTTGCACAAGTAGTCGAGAAAAAAATTTTTGAAAGCTGTGATTATGATGTAATTTTTTAAATTATATTTTATGGATTGGTGATCCATTCACCTACAATTTCCAGTATGTTCTTTGTAATGAAATATTATCAGATAGTGGCATAAAGTCTCAAGACTTTTAGCATCCTTTTCAAACACAGTACAGTGAACTTTCTAGTAAACCAGTTGAGTTTTTTTTTTTTTTCCCTGAATAATCGCAACAGTGGTGCCATATGGTAGTCCTAGCTTTGTTACTGAAGGGAATGACAGTCTAAAATTTTAAAGTACTTTTCTTAGGTTATACATCTTATAATAAAAACAGATACAAGTTCACACTTGGATATAAATTTGTAAATCAAGCCACACAGTTTATTAAAGTATATCAAATGTCAAAAATATGATATCAAGACTTCAAAAAAATATCAAGTGCTGAAGAGTTTGACATTTTTTTTCAGCATTTAATATTTCTTATTCTTTAGGAGGAAAATGTTCTATAGTTGGGTCTATTCTTTAGTGGGGAAATGTTCTATAGTTTGGGCTATACTTTAAAGAGGCATTCAAATTCTGCAACAAAATATATTAAGAAATACTTCCCAGGACCAATGCAACCAGAAGGAATTAGAAACACCTCTGACTCTTTTCTCCTGAGTTGAAATATTTAACCCCCCTCCCTTTTAGGTGTTAAATCCAATGTGATGGAGCACTGAAAGCAGTCTTTAGTAAGAGATTTATCCATAGTGTCAGCTTCTGGGTACAATCCTGAAGCACAGAACTAAGCAGAGGCAAGACAGCAGAATGGTTAGGACCATCAACACTGAAGTTAGACTGCTTGGGCTAGAAGGTAGTTAACCACTTTTGTAACCCAGTTCCCTCATCTGTAAGATAAGAATAGCAATAGTACTTGCCATATAAGTTGTTGTGAATATGAAATAAGTTAATATATATAAAGCACCTAGAAAAGAACTAGGTTTGCTAAAGTTTATTTGTAAAAGTCTGTCGATTCTTGCTGACATTTCCAGTGAACTTGTAATAACCTGTTAAGACTTTTTGCCTTCATAGAAATAAAGAATAAGAAGGGGAAAATGAAAGTGACTGTGGCCTCTGGCTTAAGATTCCCAAAATGAAGCCAGTTATGGGATATAGACTGTAGCCAGCACAATGCCTTGCAATGACATAATTTTTTTTTTGAAATTACATTTTAATGTTCTCATTAAAAACTTAATGCAGCTTTTTTTTCAAGCTAAACACATGTCTGTATGTGGTCAGGAGCCCCAGGAATCAATGTAATAATGCTGAAAATTTACAGAACAGTGGGCTGGACAATGACAATCAAGACCATAAGGGACTCAGAACCCTACAGTCTGTGGAACTGTTGCATGATTAAGGGATATTCAAACTGTAAACAGATTTAGAGGCAACGCTGAGTTGTAATATCTTAAAGGGTGTCAAATGTAAGAAATGAGACGTATTTCTTGAGGCCTTAAAAGACAGAACTGGGACTATTGGGTAACAATGAGGAAGCATTCCAGCTCAACATGAGAAAAAACAATCAGTACTGTCTGGAAATAAAAGACACTACTCTTTTTTTTTTTTCTTGTCTGCCTGTCACTAAGGACTGGACGCAGAGGCTTTGCAACCCAGGCTTTTGTAGAAGTAGCTGAGGTTTGAGTTTGGACCCAGTTTGCTCACAGTCTAACTGGTAGCTCCTCATAGTAGCTCCAAGGAGAAAGAATTCTGTGCTTTCCACTCCCACCATCCTGAGTCGAGTTCCTCTTACGTTTCTGTGTGAAATCAGAGGCAGAGCACTGGCCTCCACATCAGAAGACCTGAGTTCTACTTGGTCACTTCCCAGGGGACCTGGTCTGTGAGAGTCAGCTCTCAGCTGATTGTAAAATCCCCACAGCGCTGGCCTCATGGTGGCTGCCGTAGTCCCTGTGATCCTGATGATGATGGCGGTGGCGGTGACCCTGTAGCTGCTGTTGACTTGATAAATGTAGTGTGTCCCCCATGCTGTCCTCTTTAGAAGAACTAAAGGTGTTCTTACAGCCAATCCCTTTTTTCTTCCAGGCCGCTGTGCTCGCTGTGGGGAAAATGTAGTTGGGGAAGGGACAGGATGCACTGCTATGGATCAGGTCTTCCACGTGGATTGTTTTACCTGCATCATCTGTAACAACAAGCTCCGAGGGCAGCCCTTCTACGCGGTGGAGAAGAAAGCCTACTGCGAGCCCTGCTACATCGTAAGTTCAGATTTGGTCCTCGGGTAATTTACTAGAATGACTTCTATGGCAAAATATCGATCACTCCAGATCAAATGTAGCCTCAGGTCTTTGCTTCTGATTAGATTTCAAACTGTGCTAGTGTATAGATTGGCATATCTTAATTTTTATCCCTATGTCCCTTGTTCATTTGCGGTCGAAGGGTGCATTGGCTGGGGCTACCATTCAGTTAGTGGTCTGCCAGGAAGATCAGTGCCCTGGGGCTTACAAGCATGTATGTACAAGCTAACATGTTCCCCCTTGAAGTATCAGGTTTCCCAAGTAACAGAGTCACACCTCTTAATATTAAGCCTCACTCTATATTTGATGTCATATTTGTAGATAAACATGTTGCAAGGCCTTGGGAATTGTAAGTACTCTTTCAAACTCCTGGGTCGCTTGAATCACCTTCTTTCCACCCAGAATTTCTCTTACTTGTCATTGTTATTTAGCCGCTAAGTTGTATCTTTTGGGACCCCATGGACTGAAGCCCCACCAGGCTCCTCCATCCATGGGATCTTCCCAGGCAAGAATACTAGAGCGGGTTGCCATTTCCTCATTTCCTTCTCCAGGGGATCTTCCCGACCCAGGAATCAAACCCATGTCTCCTGCATTAGCAGGTGGATTCTTTAACACTGAGCCACCAGGGAAGCCCTTTACCTGTCACACCCAGCAAATTTTCAATGTTCAATTAGATAAACTATTGATATTTTAGGGTACCTTAAAGGAAAATAGTTGTGCTCTTTCCTTTTTTTAAATTCACAGTTATATTTTAATAACATAGTTGAGTGACTATAAAATACTTTTTGTCCCATTATCTTAGCTGTTTGCCAGGCTACTTAAATCTACACATTAAGCTGTCTTCTGATAGAGCAGTTTGGTAAATGAACATAAACTTTTTTAATCTAAAGTAAATTTCCTTGCGATCCTTCTACATGATTTTATCTCTCTATTGAATGCTTATCAGTGGAAAAAGTAGTGCTTTTTTGCAAACCCACACAAGAGGCATGATTTGGCCCTCAGCCCCCACAGCATTTCAACATAAGAGAAACCTCGGGTGCAAGGTATTGGAAGCTATACACAGCTTGGCGGAGCCCTGAGGTTCAAGTTTATTGCAGAAGTTTCTGGCCTCGTTGGGATTTTCCCATAACCTGACAGCTCTAACTCATTGCAGCCCTGGAATCTGTAGCACAGATCTGAAATCTTTTTGAGATTAGGATCTTGCAAGATGAAATATTGTTTTGCATCTCTCCAGTTCAATTTTATCTCACTTTCCTCCCTAAAGGCAACTTAGTCACATATAGCATCATTATAGTGCCACACAATGTCGGAGGTGAAAAAAAAAACTTAAGATCGTTTGTCTAACTCGTCTCTTTAGAAGTGAGAATACAGAGAGGAAGAAAATGACTTATGTCATTTTATTAGTGTCAGAGCGGAGATTAACTTCAGTGGTTCACACTAATCTCATATTCAGTGCAGACAAAATAAGGCTTTAGTTTATTCAGAATATAAATACAAACACAGTGATGTCCCATTGATTTGGAAAGAACAATTACATATCAGAAAAAGTCTAGTGAACAAAAATTTACGTCTTTAAGAAATAAGGATGTTTAAAATATCACTCTTAAAAACCTCTGTTGAAAGAGAAAATCACAAAATCCCCTGTAAATAAGTGGTGTGGATTGTCATTCACAATGATCTAGGACCACAGTGAAATTATTTATTGCAGTGGGCTCTGTGGCAATGTCAGCAGAGCTTCCAGAAACACCTATGGCTGTTTATCCATACACTAAGTGACCGCAGAATACTGGTTTTTTTTTTAGTTTTTTTGTCTGTTTTTCACCCTTTTTTTGGAGTGCACTGTTGATTCTCATTACTTAGCTGATGCTCCCGTGGCTGCCTCCTTCAGTTTTCATCTCTTCCTAGCTAGGAATCACATGGACAATATTGGGAAACAGTATAACACAGTATGAAGAACATGGGTTTGAATCTGGTTACATCACTTAAAACTTTGTCTCCTCAGGAAAGATACTTGATCTTTCTAAGCCTGTTTTCTCATATATAATGGTGATGATTGCAGGATTTTTCCCAAGACTTAACGAATGTGAAATGTGGCGATTCTTGTAAAGCACACTTGGCTGGCTCAGGGAACAGTAGTGGGATGAATATTGCTCTGAAGTTAATTTTGATAAAATTTCTGGCCTATTTAGCACTTTTGAAAGTGAGCACCTAACATGTGCAGTGAGATGCATCATGCTTGAGAAATCTCAGACACACCCCTCTCCCATTTTTAAATGCTTTGCTTACTCTCCTGAGTGTGTAGTAAAACTGAAGAGAGTCTAAGCTGGCTAATACGGGCTTTTACTCTGGTAGACAAAGGTTTCCGTCTTCGTTTCAGGCATAGCAGCTCATTGATTCTTGAGAATGTGTTTCCTTCAGCCTTGGTTACCTGTTACTATAATATGCTCATGACAGTGAACACTGGGTGATATTTAATCACATCCTTGGAAAAAGTGAATGAATTCAAATAATGGAAATTCTTACCATCCTTTTTGACTTCATTCCCTCTGAAGAAACTTTAATCAGAATTTTTCTTTAATGAGATCTATCCGTGGTGACTCTAAATGTAATTTAATTTTTATCAGAATTCAGTTAAGCTTTACTCAAAGACCCCTGTTCGATATTGATTTCAGAGTTCAGCACAGCACTCAAGCCCTCAGATGGATGTTTTAGCATTTTAATTTCTTCTGAACTTTAATAAGACCAGTAAGCTGCCACACTAAAAAATGTAAAGAGTTCTCTTCAGTGGGATGGTGGGGGAGCTGGGAGGATAAAACAAAATATTTGTTTTGAAGATGGCTTTTGTATGAAGGAGAACCGTAGGGCTGTGTGTATCTCTCTGAGCCAAAGCCCTTAGAACAGGAAGCACCAGCAATGTCATTCATTCAATTGCCTCTTGTTCCATTAGTGGAAAGGAGATGTCTGAAAAACGTCCTGTACAGAACAGAGAAAGCTTATCGCTGGGCCTCAGTCTGTGCCTTTTGTTGTTGTTATTGATGGAGTCAGAATAGTGAAGATAGTGGTTTAGTTAGATAATTATTCCTGTGTCAGGACCACCCTGTTTGATGTTCTGAGTTCAGGAAGGAGACCAGTCTAAAATAATTTAATTTATTCTTGCCTAAATTAGTTATCAATTATTTACATAATTTAGGTAAAAATGCACCAGTTATGGCTTTATGTTTGATTCAATGGTTATGTATCTTTTCCAATGATTTCTTAAATCCTTAATTCTTACATGTATATAGCTGTAATTAAACAAGTTTGATTCATTAAGGCACTATAATCCTCTTTACTAATTTTATACATGCTTTCTTTTGTATTTTCTATTGATTGATTTAATATAAATATGCATATAGCTTTCCATTGTAATAATTTCCATTTTTAGCTTTTTGTTTGTTTAGTTTTAAATTATGTTTGCATACTATATTTTAAAAACATTTGCCACTAGAAAGACATTGGGTATTTTCCAATCTTTTAGTCTTGTATATAACATGCCTATAAATAACTGAGTAAAATGTTTTATGTTATTTTATTTTGAATTATTTTTTAAACCAAAATCCTTTGATTTATGTTACCAAGTTTACAGCAATTTGGAGAACTTTTACTAGATTTCTTTAAGAAGATTTTTTTCCTATTTTCAGAACTGGGAGCAATAACGAGACCAAATGTTAAACTATAACCTTTATCCGCTTTTGAAGAGGTTTGTTCACATTTGTTTTGAACCAATTTAATAGGTACATTATGTACTGGTTTTTAATTTGAGTTTTTATAATTAGCAAAATCAGTGAGATTCTTTTCTACTTTGATGATAGATCTCTTAGTTTTGGTTATTCTTGTGGGTTTATATAAATGAACAGATTAAAATTAAGAGCACTAAGCTTCCTAGGGAAGAAAAGTAGTATAAATAAGTATACATGGTTCCAGTCCTTGCTCTCCTGGTGTGATGTTAGAGAAGTAATTTAATTTCTGAGTACCAGTATCCTCACTTGTTAAAGGGAGGTAATAACTTCTTCCCTGTCTTCAAAGGGAAGGAGTGAATAAGGGTAATATTTTGTACATCATGAAGAAGTGGTTTACTAACATAAGGGCTTGATCTGATTAATAATATAATATTTGTTGCTTTTTCCCTTAGCTTAATTTGATAGAATTTAGAAATCCTTCAAGTTTGGGATAATTTCATAGCTGCAGTTGCTATGGAAATACTGAAATAAATAGATGTCATAGAAAGAGTGTGAGGACAGATATGAGAAGAAAAAGTTCATGTTTTGCTCAAGAAGATTTTTGTGTTGGCATAGGCAGCAGCTGTGTCTCCCACTTATGTGGCCTTCTGCCCTTAATGAGGCAGGTTTACTCCTAAGTACAGATTTATAAAAGAGTTGCTGTGTTCTCAGCATTGCCAAAGAGTCTGGACCTAGAGACCTAGTGCATCAGAGAGTCTCAGCAAGTCTGTTTATGAAATGGCAGCCAAGGATCTTTCCCTAAACCAGGGCTCTTACTCAAAGTGGATGGAATCCAACCCTTAGCTCTCCAGCAGTGGAAGTTAGTACAGACATTTTTATTACAGTTACAATCTAAGTGATTAAAAGACCTCAGGAAATCAGAGGCCAACTCCACAGGAGACTAAACACTTGAAGGTTCCTGAATTTGGCGCATTAGTGGCCAACACACTTGTAGCCTTTAGCTCTCTCTGTCACTAAATGGCTACGGTCAAAACATTCTAACTTTTCAAGCTACATTAAGAGGCAGGTTTTGTACCTCCACAGGGAAGTTGTCCTTTTATATGCTCAACTCCTCCTAATAAAATGTTTTAAAAGTAGTTATGGCCTGTGCTTTATGTGGGTATTAGTAAAGGACCTGAGAGTTTAGACTAAACTTGAAAAATTCACATGAACTTCCTTTCTTTTTTCTTAATTACCCATCTCTGCTCTCTCATCTTTCTCTCCCTCTCTCCCTCTCTCTCATACACATACAAATGCACGCTCACACACACACATACACACTTTCTTCTTAATGTTACATCATCCCACAGGCACTGTCCCAGGAAGGAGAAAAATGGTTCAAGCAAGAGGAGAATTTGTCAAGTATACTCTTGAGAGATTTAACCATGTTAACTACTATGAATAGTTATCTCTTCCACTTGCACAGGCCCTTGCATTTTATAATGCTCCTGAGCCTCTTTACCTGTACCTTACCATACCTATTAGAACCTGTGAAATAGACAAGGGGGAGAGCCTTTGTCCTATTTACAGTGGTTTTGATGTTTTCAAAGTAATAACCAAAATGAAGACTAGGGAACAGATCTAACTTGCATTTTATTGCTGAATCCATACTGCCGCCCTGAAACGAGTGTTCAGCTTTCTAAAAATGTATAGATACTGACAGCCCCCTGGGATTATAGTCTTAGAATCACGATTTTTATGGATGACCACATGAATCATGTCTTCCAGTGCTACAGAACCTGAAAGTCTAAACTTCTACCGGCGTAAAACTGCTGCCCCTCACTTTTCGTGAGCATTTACTTTTTGCTGTCTTTGAAATGCCTTGAGTCTTAAGGCAAAATCCTCTTCTTATGATTAAAGTGAAAGTGAAGTCACTCAGTTGTGTCCGACTCTTTGCAACCCCATGCATGGACTGTAGCCTACCAGGCTTCTCCGTTCATGGGATTTTCCAGGCAAGAGTACTGGAGTGGGTTGCCATTCCCTTCTCCAGGAGATCTTCCTGACCCGGGGATTGAACCCAGGTCTGCCACATTGTAGGCAGACGCTTTACCGTCTGAGCCAGCAGGGAAGTATACAAATAACTGATGTTTGTGTGGTGCTTTAACTTTTTCTAGCACTTTTATCTCATGTCATTCTCTCATGATCTTAGAAAGTAGATACAATTATTATTGTATTCATTCCCAGTAGTAATAAATTGAGTTTTAGAAAACCTTAGTTTGCTCATTTCCATAGAACATGAGTATCAAGGCCAGGACTTGACTCTGGCTTTTGATTCTCAAATTCAGTTCTTTCCACATATCCAACAAATAATTGTAAATCTTATTTAGTATTACTGTATTTCCTTTTTCCTTATTAATGTTTATTACCACATTGAGCTCAGACTATTTTTTCTTATGGTAGTAATTCTTAAAAAAAAAACAACAATGAAACCTCAGTTTTTAAGTATTATTTGCTTATTAGAGAAAAATTGGAAAATATTTTAAAAGGTATATAGTTCTCCTGTCTAAATGTTTTAACAGTTTACATTTTATCACATATTTCTTTTCTATTTCAGTGTTATCTGAGTAAGGACATAGGTTTATAAATGTAACCACACAGCTATTGGGTTGGTCAGAAAGCTTGTTTGGGGTTTTCTGTAACAACTTACAGAAAAAATCTGTATGAACCTTCTGGCCAACCCAATATATAAATGTTTACACATACAAACACAATGAGGTCATACTAATTCATAGCTTGCTTTTATTACTTAATATTATATCAAACTTTGTCTTCCTTAGAAATTGCTTCTTTTAAACATTCCATGGACACTCAAAAAGGATATTTATGTACATGCCCTTTGCTGAAAAAGTGACTCAAAGAAATATTCCAGCAGACAAATTAATTAATCAAAACATGTGTGGAAAATTCTCAGCAAATAAAATGGTGATAAGCCATGAACCAATAAAACTAATAGTTAAAAATAAAGAGATTGGAAAAGATGTAATGACAAATTCAGACCAAAAGAAAAAAACATTAATTACCTACTAACTATAATATTAATAGCAAAGTACAGTTTTAGGACAAAACCATCAAACAAGCCAAAAAACATCATGTTAAGTCAGCATTCCCAAAGAACAACTCTGAGCCTTTATTCAGTAAATAGCATTACATTGAAATATATGATATAAAAATATTAATGAAATATGGCCTGAAAAATGGTAAAACCATAGTCTTTATAAAACTTTAACACATTCCTCGTAGTCTCTGACAAACCAATTATAGAAGTTGAATAATATGATTGAGCCAATCCATACAACCAAAGAGGTTATATCTTCTTTCCAAATCTTCATGGAAGGCTTAGAAAAGCATCATATTATAGTCTAAAAGGAAAATGGAAATCGTTCATATTTTGGCTGGAAGAGTTGTACACAGTAGTATAGTAAGATAAAAAATATAAAAGGATAAACAAACACACTCTTAGATTAAAAAAATTCTTAGAAAGTAGTGATAATGATAACCCTGAATGATAAAGGAGAATGCAATGCAGTCAAAGTTGAATTCCACGTAAAGTTAGAATCTTTCATTGCAACAAGAAAGAGTGCAAATATATGAACCTAAAAAACTAGAAATGGACAACAAAAGCAATCCAAAGGGAGAAAGGATTATTTAAAATAAAGGCAGTTATCAATACATTGAAAGATAGAATGTTTAGGTCCAGGAGATGATTCTTTGAAAAATACAACAGAAGAAACATCCAGTGAAGATAATCAAGAAAAAAGGGAAGAATAAAAATTAAAGAAAATGAGGAATGAAGAAGAAGCTTTCAGGATAGGTCTAGAGACATTCAATATTATTGCAATTAAAATTCTATATAAAAGAGGCTATTTTCTGTGCAAAGCTAAATACAGGGGAAGGAGACTTAACCTCATAAGCATGGATGAAATGCAGAACTACCACCTGAGAAAGAACCAAGAAATTTCACTAACAGAATTTTTCAGATCTTTAAAGAACAACTGATTCCTGTGCTATTTCAACTTTCAGAGCTCAGCAAAAGAAGATAAGCTTCCCATATCATCTTGAAAAGCCAGCCTGAGCCTGATTAATAATACCTAACCTAGGTTGCTCCCAAAAGAGCACTCTATGCTGATCAAACTTTCATAAATGCAGAAATTCTAAATGAAATGTTAGCAAATTGAATGCCACATAATGAAACAACTCAGGTTACTCCATGATTCCAGTGGTAGAACAGTGTCAGGGATCTTTTAACATGTCAATGTGTTGATATATCAAATTTTTTAAAAAGCTGGATAGTCATCTTCATAGATGTCAAAAGGGCACTTAATGAAATTTATCACATATTCTTGTTTAAAAATAAAAAAAATTGCAGTAACTTAAAAAAATAAAAAAATAACAAGTAAAATAGAAGAAAAAAGAAGATGTACAAGTTTGATAAACTAATGGTGAGTCTTCTTCCTAGATTTTCCTAGATCTTTGTAGGATTCCTGCTATTATATTAGTATTATTCTTAACATTCTAGTCTTTGTAATGGAAATTTAGAAACAAAGTATATATATATATATTATATATATAATATATATATTTACATGTATGTATGACCTTGTCTTTGTTTTATGTATATATATATATGTATATATGCCAATTACATAATATTTCCATCACAAAAATAAAAAAAATAAAATAAGATTAAATTCCATGTATACATTATCCAGTTTAAGAAATAAAACACTAGAAATTCAGTTGAAATGTCTTAGATTCTTGTCCCTAATCACATTCTCAAGACTCCTGTATAGACGTAGCTACTATACTAAGTTTGTTTTTTATTATAGCCATGCATTTATTTGTAGTTTTACTCCATATCTCTAATATATATGTATTGTTGTTATTGTTTAGCTACTAAGTCGTGTCTGACTCTTGGCACCCCCATGGACTCCTCTGTCCATGGTATTTCCCAAGCAAGAACACTGGACTGGGTTGTCATTTCCTTCTCCAGAGGATCTTCCTGATCCAGGGATCAAGCCTGTATCTCTTGTCTCTCCTGCATTGCAGGCAGATTCTTTACCACTGAGCCATCAGGGAAGACCAGATTGTATGCATGTATATATAATTGTGTTGTTTGCATATATTGTTTCTTAATTTTAAATGAATGCCATTGTATCATGCCTATATTTCTAAGACTTCTTTATGCAAAATTATAAGACTAGGATGTATAAATATTTACAGATGATATGATTATTGTTGCAGAAAATCTGAGGAAACCTAGAGTATTAAAATAACAAAAGTTTAGTCACCTACCAACTTTAAAATTAGGAACTTGTGTTTAGAAAATATAACAGGAAAAAAATCCTTATACAGAAATCACAAAAATATAAAGCACCTAGACAAACGTTTAAAGGCATACATGATCTAAGTGAAGAATGCTATAAAATTTTACAGGAATAATTAACTCATGAGTGAAATGATTCTGGGGTTGAATATGCTTTGGAAAGCACCTCTCACTTTAACAGGCATTTATATCAGCACCCTGTAATTATACAACAGCACAGCTTTTAGTGAAAGAGGAATAGTTACTGCAAAGTCCTTTGCTAATGGTTTTTATTTAGCCTTTTCCCCCAGATAGACCCCAACCCTTTGCTGATTTTGATTACTGCCCACCACGGACGCCCCTGAAGGCTCTGACGTGGTCCTACCCTGGTAAGGGTGGTAAAGCTCATACATGTGAGTAGACTGCCTGGAGCAACAAAGAGGCCTAACTGAACAGAACCTCTCCTCGTTCCCATCCCGATCTGTTGTCACAGATTTGAATGCTGTCTAAGGGCCAGGAGGAGCCTCAGAAATCCAATAAAGTCATTTTTATGGCCAAGAAAACCTAAAGCCCAAGAAAGCTGACTGATTTGCCTGAGGTTATATGGTTTATTAATGTCAGAGGCAGGAATAGAAACCATGAGCCTTGCTGATGCCTTCAAAGAACTACCTGCTTTCTTTGGGACTGACATGAAGAGGTTTAACCATATGCGGCTACAGGCCCCAGAGAAACATCCCTAGAAAATGTTGGGTTGCATAAATTCTGGTTGGAGAGGTTAGAAATAGGACAGCATTTGCTTCAGCCCCAACCAAGGTGGAGAGTCTCAGATTTCCAGGTTAAATGCCTCTGAAACTTTATGCTAGAACCTTCCCACTGCCCTAGTTTGTTTATTTTTAAATCAAGCATGAACTCACCACTCGGTGTTTGCCAGAGTTTGGATGAATGTCAGCATCAGGCCACTGTACTAATGGCTTAAGATTATTTAATCCTATTACTTATACACTTCATTAGGCTGAGTGAATTGTTGGCAGTGGTTCAGTAAACTTCCTACTTTAGAGATAAAAGGGTGGAAAGAAAATAGGGAAGGCGTCTGTTCCTCATTTTCTTTCATATTTATCTTGTATCTCTTAAAGGATAAAGGAATGGTAATTACCCATCTACAGCATGGAGTCTGCATTAGTAGGGTCTTCTGAACTGCTCTGTACTCTTCAGAAGAGAAAAAATGAAATACATTTTCAATTAAAAGAAAAGGGGTCTGGACAGAGGAGAAAGAGTAAGTGTGTATGTGTGAGTGTGTGTTTATGCTTTCAAATTGGTCTTAAAAATAAGCCTGAAAATAAATTCAAGAGCCCTAAATAAGATATCTAGTCTTTCATTTCAGGGACCTGATATGTGGCAGCAAATAATGTTAGAGAAAGAATATGGAATTTAAAGTCAGACCTCGTTCACACCCAGCTTGGCCAGCTACCATGCTGTATCCACCTCATTTCGTTTGGCTTAAATTTCATCACAAGTAGCATGAAAGTGGTATTTCTTACCTCTGAACCCCTAAGCGAGGATTCAGAGAAGTTGACAGGGCTTAGTAGAAATGTATGCGGGCTTTGAGTGGTAAATAAGTGCACAGACCAAACTTCAGGGACATACCTACCAAACCTGCAAAGGAGAAGTTTGCCTAACTTGAATCGCTGAAAGTCAGTTATTCACCAGCATTTCCGTTTCTGGAATGTTACCCGCAGATTGTTGGTTTGAGAATCCTGAGTCTGAGGGGCAGTGGCCAGCTATGAAACTCTGGAAACTTGGTTTCCCCAAAAGGTGTCAAAGATCTCCTGCTTTGATATCACCATGTTGTTGTTGTTGAGTGGCACAGTCATGTCCAGCTCTTTTGCAACCCCATAGTTTGTAGCCTACCCGGCTCTTCTGTCCATAGGATTCTCCAAGCAAGAATACTGTAATGGGTTGCCATTTCCTCCTCCAGGGGATCACCCTGAAGTCTTCATTAAAAGAAAAATTCTGGACCACTCCCCAGAATTCCTGCACAAATAGCCAGGAAATTAGCATATTTTACAAGGCTCTTGGGGTAGATTCTTAGATATGCCCAGGTTTGAGGTCCATGTGCCTGTACCACCAGCCCCTGCTCTGTAAGAAGTAGTCCCCAAATACTTCACTTTTATACCCCCATCTCTCTCCTACATATTCCCTTACAACACATGACCAAACTGGACACTTCCCCTAGCCATTGCTATCTTAGCCTTCTCTCTGTGCCCAGACTGGATTGCTGTCTTGTACCTTTCCCCATCTCCATCACTTGAAAATCTGTGTCATCCAACCTTAAAAAGCTTTTTTGGAACTTCCCCAAATCGACGTGGCCTCTCCTGAATATGCACGTCTTTTGTTTCTCCTTCTCTTATAGGACTCAGTCGTGTCTGACTGTTTGCGACCCCACGGACTGTAGCCCACCAGGTTCCTCTGTCCATGGAATTCTGCAGGCAAGAATACTGGAGTGGATAGCCATTCCCTTCTCCAGGGTATCTTCCTGACCCAGGGATCGAACCCAGGTTTCCCAACTGCAGGCAGGTTCTTAACCATCTGAGCCACCCGGCAGCCCCTTATAGGATTTAACCCTCTCTATAGTCATTTGAGACTCTGGCACATTTCCTTACTGATTTGAAACCCTTAGAGAGTGTGTGTGTGCTGGGGTTGGGGGTTATCACATTTTATTCATTGTTTTTTTCTTTTTCTTGTTCTTATCCCAACATGTGAGTCTAGGGCTGCTTTGATATTTATTTGGGGCAAGGGGCTGGAAAGGGACTGGATTTCCCCTCTAGATCCCAGTGTCTCCTAAGAATCTGACTCCTTGCTCTTTGCTATACCTTGGAATGGGGAGTCTGTGTATAAGAAGCAAAAAGAGAACTTGGCTCGGGAAGCCTGTGAGCAGTCATTGCTGAAATGTAAATGCAAAAGATGGAAAGGAAGGGTGTGAGAGCGAAGCCAGCTGTCTCGCTTCCAGCTGTGGAATCATCAGAAGAGCTGCCGTGCTCAAGGTCAAATACACAAGCCCGACTTGTGGATGAAAATTGCCAGGGAGTTAGAGTGGACGTTCTCTGATGTTCTGATGACTTTGAATGGGGCACTGTAATTCCCTCCCGCAGCCAGGCTTACTTTAAAGAAAAACCCTGCTTTGGGGATCTCCGTTTTTGCTCACCTCCCTGAAGCGTCAGGGGATGCCAGGCGAGGTTGGCGTCTCTCCTTATAGCAAGGCAAGTGCTCTTTCTGAGGGCTTCATAGTGACAACGGCCTGGCACACCTGCTAGGTCTTCAAAAGTATTTTTTTAACTTGAAGACTATTTAACAATTCAGTCTCCTACACTTATAATATGGTAAAATCAGATGCCAGGAGAGGGGGAAAGAGTTGCTCAGGCTGTCAGGAATGCGTAGAAGATGTACTGAGAACACTAAAAAATCTGAAAATCTCAAACAAACATATGTGATGAATTTTTAAATTACAAAAATTATTTTGGACAATATACATGTTCCACAAAAGTTATTTTTACTTTATGAGCTCTTTAATAATGCTAAAAGATATTTGAAGCAATTAACATCAATAAAGGGCTTCCATGGTGGCTCAGTGGTAAAGAATCTGCCTGCCAATGCAGGAGACACAGATGTGGGTTCGATCCTTGAATCAAGATGCCCTGGAGGAGGAAATGGCAATGCACTCCAGTATTTCCCACACCTGGGAAATCTCGTGGACAGAGGAGCCTGGTGGACTACAGTCCATGAGGTTGCTAAAGAGTTAGACTGGACTTAGCAACTAAACAACAACAAAAAAAAGGTGAATGTTTATATTTTTACTCTAGTCTAGAAAAAACTCTTAAGTAAATTCAATTCTAAAAGCATAACAAGTAGACAAATAGTTTCTCCACACAAAAGATCTTACTGAATGTGCTGGAGTGTCAGAGGAAAGAACTCAGGAAAGAGAATAGAGACATTTGGAGGAAAAAGGAGGAGTTAAAAAAGAACATCTTCATGGAGGAAAAGGCCAGTACACACAAGTCATGTTGTGCATTTTAGTTTCTCCTAATATCATATAGTCATTCTTTTTCTACTCTGACAGGTGAGTGAGAAGTGTTGCTATTCCTTTCTACAAATTTACAAAATCAAGGCTTAAAAAACCAGGGCTTTGGAAAAGAAAGAATTATCATAGGATTAGAGCAGAACTCTGAGCTCTTGAACTCTAAATCTTAGCCTCTACCTATCTCTTAAATAAATTCAAGTTAACAGATGGCCTGTCATCAGATAGGTCTTTTTTTTAATCAGTAGGCATTTTTTTTTTTTTAATAGCCCTCTGGTCCCCGTTTGGTTACTACTCTTTTGAGAATCCTTCCCTATGTCCTTCCAGATGAAGATATACACTTCTTCCTCTGTCTTCCCAGAGTTTTTATCTTCACTTTTGTTTTAACCTTATATTGGCAAACCATCTCACCCACATGTATAGCGAATGTGAGATTCATAAGAGAGCTCATTTTTTCTGTTCTTCTTTGCATCTCTTTTCCCTGTTCATGCTCAAACCTTACTCTACATTCCAAAATAATGCCCAAAGCAATACCGTTCACCCTGGGGGTGTCTAGTTTGTTTTTTGTTTTTTTTTTAAACGAATGTCTTAGTCTGTTCAGGTCATAACAAAATACCATAGACTATGCGACTTCAGCGACAGAAATTTCTCACACTGCTAGAGGCTGGAAATCAAAGGTCAAGGTACCAGCATGGTGGATTTCTGGCACGAACTCTTTCCCTGGCTTGCAGAGAGTCACCTTTTTATTGTGCCCTCACATGGCAGGGAGAGAGAGAGAGTGTATACAAGCTCTGTGGTGTCTGCGTTTATAAAGGCAATAATCTCACGGCGAGGACCCCAGCCTCTTAAGTCATCTAAAACCAATTGTCTCCCAAGGGCCCCATCTGCAAATACTGTTATATTGTGAGTTTGGGCTTCAACATGAATTTTGGGAGGATGCAGTTCATGGTGGCTTGGTGGTAAAAAATCCGTCTGCCAATGCAGGAGATGAAGGTTCAATTCGTGGGTTGGGAAGAACCCCAGGAGAAGGGAATGGCTACCCACTCCAATATTCTTGTGTGGAAAATCTCATGGACAGAGGAACCTGGAAGGTGACACTCCATGGGGTCACAAAAGAGTCAGACACAACTTAGCAACTAAACAGCAACAGTTCAGTCCGTAGCAGTGAGTTACACCTTTTGGCTATAGGTCTAAATGCATTATTGGTACTGGCTGATGGAGTGAAGATTAGAATATCCTGTGTTTCTAGATATAGAAGCTACATACTGATATTTAACAGGTATTTGAATATCCTCTTGCCTTTAAAGAATTCTGGTGGACCTTCAGTAGGGCCATATTAATAAAGCATTATTAGCCCCACTGCATTTTCCCTTTAGGTTGCAATTTCACCCACTGGATTTTACTGCATTTTTTAGGCCAGAGAAAAGAGAAAGACTTGGTTCTTTGGAGATTTATTGTGCATCCCTATTAGATCATTTGGAAATTGGCACAAATGGCAGGAAGCCAAACTGGCCTATGTCTGGCCAGGCAGTGTCTTCAGGTAATTCCAGAAAAGCTGCCGGAATAACAATGTGTTCTCCAATAAAGTGCTTTGTGTCAAAGTCTCTTTTGGAATTAACTCCTCATGCACGGATCAATAAGTCTCACCAGCTTGCCAATGTAATTAAGAGGTGGCAGGTTAAGCATTCCTATTAATTAAGTTCAAAGTAAAATAAAATGAAAAAAGTTGCTTTTGTGAAATTGTGCTGTCAGACTTTGCTCAAGAGTGTTCCTGAGTTTTTATAGAATAGAATCCAGGAGATGGAGGTGATTACAGTCTCCAAGTCTTGGGAAAAGTAAGCATTTAAACATATGCATCTTGAATATTTTTAACTGAAGAATAAACCATTTGCTGCTTGTGAGAGCCATTGAATGAGCACCTCCTGTGGACAGAGGGCTGAGTTCGGTGCTCTGGGGGATATGAGCACCTTGAAACTCAATCCCTGCTCTCTTGGAGCCTTGAGATGAAGGAGAAGCACCAGACACATACCCAGGTGTAATATAAGGCAGAATCTGTCAGTGAGGGAGACTCAGGCAGTGATGAGAGCTCTGAAAAGGGTGGATGTAGAGGGGGTCAACACCAAGAAAGACCTCCCAGACGATGCAGCACTTGAGCTAGACCTTGCAAATAGAGTCAGAGATGATGGGGAAAGAATACACAAAAACAATTCCAGTTTCTAAACATTTGTTTTCCACAGCGAAAACCTCTGGGATCAAAAGAAAAGAAACCAGCCTGCTGATATATAAGAATCTGTTGGGCATTCATTTCATGTTATTCTGCAGAAAAAAGTGGGAGCAGAGGAGGTAAAGGATATCTTCTGGTTCATGGATTTTCCTGCATATACAATAAAATAGTCTTGGACTCATTACCTTCCTCTGATGGTGTCTTAATCAGATTTATTACAGAGGCCAAATTCCTTTGTCCTGAGACCACCAGAAACAGCAGCCAATGGAAAAGCCATGTTGGTACTATTCTTCCGTTTCTGAAAAAGTGGACACTTAAAAGTTATGACTCCTCCTGCCAGTGCAGGAGATGCTTGAAGTGTGGATTCAGTCCCTGGGTCAAGAAGCTCCTCTGGTTTAGGAAATAGCCCACTCCAGTATTCTTGCCTGGAAAATCCCACGGACAGAGGAGCTTAGCAGGTTACATACAGTTCATGGGGTCACAGAGTTGGACACAGCTAAGTGATTGAGCACATAAAAGCTATGAAAAATGCTAATATACCTTTAGACGTTTTAAGTCCATTTTGCTCATTGAATTGAGTGGAAGTCAATATTGATGCCATTGAAACCTGAAAGGACCTTGAAAACTCTAACACAGGCCCCATATTTTGTACATCAATAAACTGAAGAAAATTAGAATGCAGTTTTACCAGGGAAAACAGAGCCAAGTAAACTTCCTCAATTCTATAACTGTGGTCTATTATATATTTATGTTACCTTCACATGGAAGAGAATGATTAGGCTTTTAGGAAAGAATAACTTGACTCCCAATTCCCTGAGTTACTACTGGATGGTATTAGGTAACTTCCCTTAATAATCTGTTTTCCAGCTATGATAATTATATATATTTTAGCATTTACCACCTGTACCAATTGCTTAGCCTAATAAGACCTTACATTTAAATGCATGCACCCAAAATACTTTTATCATTATTTTTCGTTTGATGCTCACAATTCCACAAGGCAGGTGTTATTCCTAGATTAAACATGAGAAAACTGAGGCTCAGATAAGGTAGCCCCAATAGCTAAAAAACTGATAAATGTTCTGACTTCCATCCTCTGGCTAGGAGTCTGGTTTTCTCTCCTCAGCATCTCAGTTGCCTGACTAAATGGTCTTCAGTCATTTATCCATCCACTGAGTATTTATAAGCACTTTCTATATTTCAAATATTGTAGTAGCCATTAAGGTTACAGAGTTTAAGAAGATACAACCCTGAGTCCTTGGGGAACTCCCCATTTGAAGGAGATAGCCATCCAGACAAACAAATATGTAGCATGTTAAATGCATACTGGGTGTTTGAGGGAAGAGGGGACACATAAGATTGAGGGAATAATTTTGTAGCTGTTTATCTAAGCATGGTACAGTCCTGTCTCTCCAGCTAGACTGTGAGTGTCTTACCATGTTATGTGCCTGTCTCCCCTGAGGCTCCGTGCACAGGCCTCATACTATGCTGATATTGAGTCAATATCTGTTGATGATGATGATTTTTCCCTCTGATTTTCACAATCCTGGAGAGGTTTCCTGCTGGCTCTTGGGTATAACAGAGTTTAATTTGCAATTTTGAGTTAGCCTTTTAAAAATCACTGTTAAGAAAAATAAACAACTTTATGAGATAGCTTCTAAATATTAATATAGTACTAACATGCTCAATATAGTAATGATCCTGTTTTAACCAGCCTTTGCACAACATTTGCAATTTAGAGTGTTGTACTTATATGACTGTTCTTTTCTTCTGTCAGTGAATTGTAAGTTTCATTAGGCTTTCAAAAAAGCCTTTAATCAGTCTTTAAAATTCTAATTATTCCCGAGTATCTAATCATTACTGCTTCATTGATATTTTCGGTAGTATCAAACATTGCAACTGTTTTGCACAAGAAGGGGATAGATTGCAGTGCTATTCAGTTCCAAAGAATACCCATATTTTCAAAATTATGGGGAAGTTTTTTCCTCATAGCCAAGTTGTGATTAAATGTGTCAATTGCACAAGCTTGGAATTCTGCTGCACAATGCCAACATTTTGTATTGCTTTATTTTGAACATATATTACAAACAGAATTGTTTCCCGGCTCATTTATATATATTTCCTGGTTTCTGGAATCTTAACTGGCAAGCTTTGTGAACAAATATTAATTTCAAAGATACTAGAAATAAAGCAAAAATGAGGTTTTCCTCATATATCTAAGAATCACTTTTAATCATTTAATTCCCAAGATGTAATTTCTCCAATTCTACTGTAGATAAGAGCTCATTATAAAGATTCTAGGTTGGGCAACCTCTCTAGCAGGAGTGACCTTTTTGATTGTCTCCCAGCATTTCCTAAGAATGATAGTGAACAGAATAAACTGCAAGGTAAACGAGTAAACTGGACTTGATTTACCAAACACAGAGTAGCCTTTCCCTTCTCCAGGGGATCTTCCCAACCCAGGGATAGAACCCAGGTCTCCAGCATTGCAGGCCGATTCTTTTCCAGCTGAGCCACAAGGGAAACCCAGGAACCCTACCATAAAACAAAGCTCCATTTACCCTGGGGGAAATAAAGATTTATGCCTGCCGCAAATTTATTTTCTTGAAAAATAATTGGGAAATTTATAAGCAGATACTACAGAGCACTAATTTATCAACCAAATATTTTTTTTTCCAAATAACAATTTAAATGGGACTAAAAAAGAGAAAGTGTAATTTAAATATTTTTGAGTTCTGTACTGGATAAATGTGTGTGTGTGCGTGTGTGTGTGTGTGTGTGTGTGTGTGTATTGAATTTGAAAGTAATTTATGGAAAGTGCTGCCAGCATGGTATTTCAAATGCTCCACAATTTGAATTTAAACTGCTCAATGGGATCATTAAGATTATTATGCATGTTTTCCAAAGAGTTTGAATTCAAATGACAACTTTAAAAGAAAAAAAAAAAAAAAGATGCCCTTTAAAAACTGAGGAATGTTATTGCACTTATAGAAATTCGTGCAGTTTGAAGTAATTTGCCACCTCCCCTTCTGGAAAAGTACCTGATGGTAATGTTGTCAAGAGATAGGGATGTTGGAGAAGGTGCATATTGCAGGCAGATTCCCTTGGTGAGTAAAATCAGGTTGTAAAGCACACTTCACAGACAGTGGATTATTTCATTTAGTCCAGTTGACAGCAGAAGATCAGAAAGGGTTGTGAATCAACGTAGGTTGGAGCACAGGGATCCCATGATGGCAGTGGCTCTGTTGAGTAGTCCCTAAAAGGCCCCTTCAAATCCATCACGTTTGCCACTTGATCCTCTTTCTCTGGGTGGGTCTTGGCCTGTGGAGCTCCGCTTTCTTTTTGTGCCAGTTAACAAAGTGAATAATTTATGAAAGAAACAAACAGAGGCACGCTTACTCACTTTTCAAAAGAAGTCTTTCTGCCATAGATTTTGGAAAGCTGTGTTGCAATGGATTTACCATTATATTCTTTTAAATAAGCGTAGTTCCAGTGATGGGAAATTCACTACCTCAAGACCGCTTTTTCATTTGTTGAACTCTCTAAGGGTTATAAAGTTACTTCTTGTTCTGGATGGAAGTCTCTTTCCTTACAACATCTACTCATCTGTCCACAAAGAAGACAGCTAATGCATCTTTCATTTGAAAGCCTTTTAGGTATTTGAAGAAAGTTCTCAAGTCCATCCAAATCTTCTCTTCTTCTGGCTAAATTCTCCATCCATGTGTTATCTGTACTGATATCAAGGCCTCTTACCATGCTGACCACTGTCTTCTAGATTCATCCAGCATGTCAATATTATTCTTCCAGTGCAGTACTTAAAACTTCCATTACCTTAAATAAACAAAGTAATGTATTGGGATATGTAGAACTTGATTTAAATGATAAGTATATAAAACAACAACAAAAACAGAAAGATTCTGAGTTACAACACTTTCTTAAAGTTGAAGGAAAATTTTATAACCCATTTCCCAACTCCAGTGAAATAAAGTAAGGTTACATATTAGATCTGGTTCCCTTCAACCTATTTTAAGCAGAAGTAAAATGAAATTTACAACATTTATCATTTTCTTACTTAGATTGAGGTATGTGTTTCATCTTCATTTAGGAGTTAACTTACTCATTTCTTTGCATCGTTAGCAGTCAGAGCTGCCTTGGTATAGGTGATGTGCATTAAGTGTTTAGAATTAAGGAGCATTAGTAATAATTCCTGGAGAAGGCAGTGGCACCCCACTCCAGTACTCTTGCCTGGAAAATCCCATGGACGGAGGAGCCTGGTAGGCTGCAGTCCCTGGGGTCGCTAAGAGTTGGACATGACTGAGCGACTTCACTTTCACTTTTCACTTTCATGCACTGGAGAAGGAAATGGCAACCCACTCCAGTGTTCTTGCCTGGAGAATCCCAGGGACGGGGGAGTCTGGTGGGCTGCCGTCTATGGGGTCGCACTGAGTCGGACACGACTGAAGCGACTTAGCAGCAGCAGCAGCAGCAGTAGTAATAATTTCAAGTGCTTTCCAGTTTATAAAACATTTCCAATCTAAATTTGGTTTGACGTGCAGGTTTTGGTTCTTATGTGTGCCTGTGTTGTTGCTGTTGTTGGGTTTTTTTTTTCTTTTTTTTTTTTTTCCATTTATTTTTATTAGTTGGAGGCTAATTACTTTACAATATTGTAGTGGTTTTTGTCATACATTGACCTGAATCAGCCATGGATTTACATGTGTTCCCCATCCCGTTCCCCCCTTATTGTTGTTTTTATAAGGGGAAATCAAGGCTCAGAAAGCTTAAGGGACTTAAGAATGCGGAGCTGGTCAGAGGATTTGACTGGGAGACATTGTGGCTCTAAAACTTTGTCATTTAAACCAGAGAATCTGTTAGTACCATTCCCTTGGTTTTTGCCTGGGTAGAATGTGTTTTTAAATGCTTTGAGGAGAGAGGGAACTTTGATTTCTATACCCTTATTAGATGTGTTATTCAAATTCAAAAGCTTTCGGTGAATTTGAAATCAATATTTTGGATTTCTAGGAGCTGCATTAGAGCAGCTTTTCTTTAGAGCATCCAAAATGAATCTGCAGTATCTTGTGGGAATGGGTGATCTGTGAGGACTAGAACTGAGACAGCAAATGGAACCTGTTAAAAGGTCCCCAGCAACAGACTCATTTTGTATCCAAATTCTGAAGCACAAGTGGGAGAAATGATGCTTCAGTGAAGAGAGTGATGATTTGAAGTAAATCAGCTATGAGGTCAGGGAAAGTACTCAAACTTGGGCTCCTAGGCTCCAGCCAATTTCTCCAGCCACTTGGACACAGTCCTTTAGAAGCCCAGGCTGATGCTTCATCTTGACTTACAGTAAAAAATCCAATGCTTCTACTTCTTTCTCCCTCCTGGTGAGAAAAACATCCTCACTGCCCCCCTGACCTCACCACTATCAGTCCACATCCATCCCGCCTCAGAATTGCCCAGGGAGCCTTCTCGTCACACTGTTCCGTGTCTGGATCCATATCTTTATCAAAAGGTGCCCACGGTTTCTTTTAGAATGCTCCTGAAAATTTCCATGTTTGATTAAGTGTCCCAGCCATAGAGCCCTTTCCAGTAATCCCAGTACTGGGCAGCCAATTCCAGTAATGGAGGAGACACTTCCAACTATTAAGCAATGGCCACCCTTTCAAAGGAGTTTGAGCAATCTCATTTTCAAGTTTTGTTTAAAGCATGCTTCTGGATGCTGAAAGGCATCTGGGCCCTAACTATGACAGCACTGGGGAGATTTTGGGTAAAAAGGTTATTATACTGATCCTGACAGTTCATTGGATAGAACTCACTGGGAGAGGTAAATGGGGTTTTCGTGTTCTTCTTCATGTAAAATCTGTATAACAATATTCATCAGGGTTTTGTGAATATCAAATAGAACTTTTTGGCACAGTGGCTGCTGCCGTTTGTGGGTCATGTTCAACTGTCAGCAATATGAACTGCCGTAAAAGAAAGGCAGGTAAGTATTGTTTTGATACAGATGAACCTGTATGCAGGGCAGGAATAGTGAACGGATGGGTGGACACAGGAGGAAAGGTAAGGGTGAGGCAAATTGGGTGACTGGGATTAATATATCTATACTAACCATGTGTAAAACAGATAACTAGTGGGACCTAGAGGGTGGGAAAGAGGGTGAAAGGGAGGCTCAAGAGGGAAGGGATATATGTATACTTATAGCTGATTCACTTTGTTGTAAAAAAAAAAAAAACTAACACAACATTGTAAACAGCTATACCCCAATTTAAGGAAAAAAAAAAAAAAAAGAATGCTAAAAAAAGGAAAGCAGACACTTGCAAGATCTCCAAAGAGACTGAACATACTGTGTCAAACAGGAGCATCCTGCCACTGAAAGGAAAAGATCAGGTTCTAGAGATGGCACCACTCATCAGAGATGGCTCTTGTCAAGGAAGGGGGATTGGAGAAAATGACCTATACCAGTCTTTCTAACATGACGGTAAACACAGGAAAAAAAATACTGTTTGTCCATAACCTCCCTGCCATGCCTGCACCCAAAACTCACATGGTATACCTGTCTTCTTGAAAGAGTAGCGAGTGGAGTTATCCATGTTCCCTAGATGGAAATAAGACAGCAGTACCAATGAATGCCTTTTGCAGTTAAAGGGTACTTAGCTTCACCTGCAACCAAAGAGTCACATCAGGAAATATCAAGATGAAAACTGCAGACTCAGTTTCTCATGACATTCAGGGCCATTCTTGTCACTTGGTTCAGTTTCCATGTACCTGAACTGAAGGCTGCAAAGCAGGGCACAAAACTCAGACACTGAATCAAAGAGAAATCAGTTTGAACCCAGGCTCCATTACTCTGTACTTTGTGACAAGTCAAGGTTATTTGTTCTCTAAAGCTGGTCGGTAAAAGGTTGATAGCATTTACTGTTTGGGGCTACTGGGAAGATTAAATGATTTCATATAAGTGCCAAGCACAGTGCCTGCTTCCTAACAAGTGTTTCGTAATACTAGCTATTGTTGCTGAGATTCAGCCCGAAGACATTTATCACACCATTTTGTTGTTGTTCAGTCACTCAGTTGAGTCCAACTTTTGCAACCCCATGGACTGTAGCATGCCAGCCTCCCTGTCCATACCATACCTCCACTGGAAAATAGATTATGCCATAGAAATTTACATTTCCTTCAATCCTTTTCTTTTCTCTATCACTCTTTTTTGGCAATACTGTAATCTGGATGAACTGAACCACTTGTCTTTTGCTCACTGAAGCAGCTGAATGTTGCTGCAGAAAAGTACACATCCAGACCTGTTGATATCATGATAAACTGTGACCCACTTTTATCATCTGCTCGGATTTAGAAAAGGCAGAGGAACTAGAGATCAAATTGCCAACATCCATTGGATCATAGAAGAATAAAGAGAGTTCCAGAAAATCATCTCCTTCTATTTTATTGACTACACCAAAGCCTTTGACTATGTGGATCACAACTGGAAAATTCTTAAAGAAATGGGAATACCAGACCACTTTACCTGCCTCCTGAGAAATTTGTATGCCGGTCAAGAAGCAACAGTTAGAACCAGACCTGGAACACCAGACTGTTTCCAAATTGGGAAAGGAGTACGTCAAGGCTGTATATTATCACCCTGCTTATTTAACTCCTATGCAGAGTATATCATGCAAAATGCCAGGCTGGATGAAGCACAAACTGGATGCAGATGACACCACTCTTATGGCAGAAAGTGAAGAAGAACTAAAGAGCCTCTTGATGAAAGTGAGAGAAGAGAGTGAAAAAGTTGGCTTAAAACTCAACATTCAAAAAATGAAGATCATGGCATCTGGTCCCATTACTTCATGGCAAATAGATAGGGAAACAATGGAAACAATGACAGAGTTTATCTTCTTGGGCCCCAAAATCACTGCAGATGGTGACTGCAGCCATGAAATTAAAAGACGCTTGCTCCTTGGAAGAAAAGCTATGACTAACCTAGACACCATATTGAAAAGCAGAGACATTACTTTGCCAACAGAGGTCCGTCTACAGGGCTATGGTTTTTCCAGTAGTCATGTACAGATGTGAGAACTGAACTATAAAGAAAGCTGAGTGTGGAAAAAAAAAAAAAAAAGAAAGCTGAGTGTGGAAGAATTGATGCTTTTGAACTGTGGTGTTGGAGAAGACTCTTGTGAGTCCCTTGGACTGCAAGGAGATCAAACCAGTCCATCCTAAAGGAAACCAATTCTGAACATTCATTGGAAGGGCTGATGCTGAAGCTGAAACTCTAATACTTTGGCCACCTGATGCGAAGAACTGATTCATTGGAAAGGACCCTGATGCTAGGAAAGATTGAAGCAGGAGGAGAAGGGGACGACAGAGGATGAGATGGTTGGATGGCATCACCGACTTGATGGACATGAGTTTGAGCAAGCTCTGGGAATTGGTGATGGACAAGAAAGGTTGGCGTGCTGCAGTCCGTGGGGTCACAAAGAGTCGGACACGACTGTGCAACTGAACTGAACTGAACTGTGACCCATTTTGACCCCACTCACAGCTTGCTTTCTTACACGCTGCTCTCAGCTATTATATACATTCTCTAGTCCAATTTCTGACTGCTCCCCCATCCCCACTCCCTCCTCCACATTCTCCAGAGTGACAATGAAAGCCACCAAACCAGTGACCCTCCCTCATCGTCTTCTGTCAAATTTGTCCCTGTCCTCTCTGTTCCTTCTGTTACAGTATCAGAAGAGCCCATCAAATGATCCAAGGCCCATTAGCCTGATCTCATTTCCCCCATCCAGAGAGGATCTTCTCTCCCTAGGTCATCTCTTCTTCCTCCTGGATCCTCTGCCTGTCCTTCTTGATTGGATTCTTCTCATCAGCATCCAGTTGTGTTCTCGCATGGCATAGATGCCCCCTTGACTACACAACTCTCCCTAGATATGGCATTGTTGTTGTTTAGTCCCTAAGTCATGTCCAACTCTTTGTAACACCATGTACTGTAGCCCTCCACACTCCTCTGTCCATGGGATTTCCCAGGCAAGAATATTGGAGTGGGTTGCCATTTTTCTCCAGGGGATCTTCCTAACTCAGGGATTGAATCTGCATCTCCTGAAATGCAGACAGATTCTCTACCACTGAGCCACCAGGTTGCATTATCAAAGTCAGAGTAGAAAAATTTTCATTACCCATGCTGCCTCCTTTTCCTTATCTCATGTTCTGTCTTTCCTCCTGCCTGACTTTTCTCCCCAGCACTCCTACCTCCACTGCCTTGGCTGAGGACATCTGTGACTTGTTACTTCCACATTTCCAAAACCACAGGCCAGTGTCAGGGTTCATCTGACATGATATCTCAGCAGTGGGTAATGGACATTTCATCTTTAAAAATCTATCCTCCTAAAAAAAAAAAAAATATATCCTCCTGGCCTTCTTGGCATTTTGAGCTTTCTGATTTTTCTATTTATCTACTTCTCAGATTTTTTTTTTTTTTTTGCTATCTTGCTCCTTCTTCCATGTCCCATAAATTGTCTAGCTTCTCTTGGCTACTTTTCTCCCCAGTTCTCACTGTAGTCACTCTCATTTTCTCCCAAGCATCTAAATACTATCAATATGCTGTCATGTTTAAAATAGGTACCTTGATTGTGTTGTTACTATTTTTCATTTTTAGCCATTCTGCTAAGTGGATAGTGATACTTCATTATAGTTTTAATTGGCATTTCCCCAATGGCCAATGATGATGGAATGCTGGAAAGAATGTGAATAAACTAGGATCACTCATACTTTGCTGGTAGGAATATAAAATGGTATACTCATGCTGGAAAACAGTTTGGGAGTTTCTTTAAAAATTAAAGCAACATACAACTACTGATAAGCTAGCAGTTAACTAATGGACCTTTATTCCAATAAAAAAAATAAAGACATGTTTACTAAAAAATATGTTCATAGCAGCTATATCTATGACAGCTCTAAACTGGAAATAATCCAGATGTCCTTCAACAGGTGGTCTCTTCTTACTCAGGAATACTATTCAGCAATAAAAAAAGGAATGAATTACTGATACACACCATAACTTCAAGAGAATTATGCTCAGTATAAAAGCCTATTCACAGAATGTTGCATATTGTATATTCCACTTATATAACATTCTTGAAAGTGGTAGATATAGTGAACAAATGAGCGGCTGTCAAGAGTTACAGTTGAGGGGAAGAGTCAAGGGTTAATGATGGGTGGGAGTGGGTGTGGTTATAGAAGGGCAAGAGAAGGGGTCATTGTGGTGAAGAAGCTGTCCTAATCTTGGCCGTGGTGGTGCACATATTACATATATACACGTAATAAAATTGCCTAGAAGTATGTGCAAGCACAGATAAACACATCTAAGCTTTGTTCTCTCTGCTCTCTGACTTCCTACTCACTACTCACCCCCTGCAATCCAGCTTCTGTCCCAACCTCTCCACTTACACCTCATTCGTCAGCATCACCAGTGGCCTCTTTGACGCTAAATGTGTTGGGGATTGTTCTTTCCTTATCTTTCTTGAGCCCCATGCACCATTTAAAGGTGCTGACACTATCTCCTCAAAATGTGTTCTTCATTTAGCTTCTGTGACACCATCCACTCTGGTTTTTTCTTTTGCCTCTCTACTCACAACTCCCCACTCCTTTTTTTTTTTTTAACAGATTTCCTTTCTTCATTCCTTAATTTGATGTTTTTCTGAGTTCTGCCCTAATCCTCCTTCTGGTCTCACTCCACACTCTCCTAAATGACTTCATCTGCTCTCATGACTACAGATATCATCTGTGTGTTGAAAATTCTCTGGCCAAGATCTGCAGTTGAGATTTCTCTCTGAGCTCCAGTCTAAGTATCTATACACTTACCAGTCTTCATCAATTGGCTCATAGGCCCACAAACCCAACACTTTCAAAATAGGACCCACAATTTTCCCCTTAAACCCCCTCTCCCCTCTGTTGCTCTTTGGTGAATGGCACCATTTGTTTGCCCTGATCAAAGGCACAGGCAGGAACTGTCCTAATTCCTGCCCCTTGTTTCACCTTAACTTCTTATCCACTCACTCACCAAGTTCTGATATAACACTTCAGCTTCCTTTATGTTTACCTTCAAAATCCTTTAGTGACTTTTCACTGCCTTCATGATAAAGTTCATGCTACTCAGACTGGCATATAAAAAGACTGCGCCCACATATGCATGTCCATGCACGTGCATATATTCACACACACACACACTCTCTTCCAAAAAAAGGGAGGCTTTCTCTTACCTCTGGGGCTAAGGTCAAAGAAATACTTTCCCTTCTTGGGATGTGTGACTTTCTCATATTCGTCTTCTTACCTAGCCAAGAATTATCTTCCATAAGGCCTCAATTTGGACTTCACTGAAAGTGTGGTCCTTGTTCCTGTCCTCCCCCGTGTGCTTGACAGCATCTTCTGTTTTCCCCCTACCATACCATGTAGTAGACTGTATTTAAAGGACCCGGGTATTTCTCATGTATCCCATTCGCTATCAACTCTCCCCAAGGGCAGGGATACCTTGTTCCTCATTGCATCCTATAGCGAGCCCTCAAATGTTTCTTGCCTGCTGGGTTGGACTGAACTGAACAAAGATGAGATCACTAAATACGAAGCCATGCGCATAAGCACTATAGGGGCAGCTTAGGGGTCAATGAGCCCATGCTGGATGAATGATTCCCCACTGCACAGCCAGCCCCTGACTTCCAAAACTTTTAGTCATTTCCTGTGAATCTTGCCAGCCCTCTTTTCAATTGTTTTTGCAAGTTCTCGCCTACATTGTATAAGGCCAGAATGACTCAGGGTCTCACCAGTGCTGACTGTAAGTGTGACATCACGAGCCTCTGGCGCGCCTTCTCAGTGTTAGTTGCTGCTACTCGGCTGACTGGCCCATCGCGGTAGGGCATGGCTGATCCCCCCAGTGTGTGGTCCCTCCAGCCTCCATGGTTATTTCACCTAATATGTTACCTCATCCATAGTGAGTTGTGGGGAGGGGAGGATTGTTGTTTTTAACCGTTATCATAGCATGTCTGTCTTAGTGGAAAGTATATTAAACTGGAAATCAGGGAAGCTGGATCCTCCAGGGGGCTGCCCTGGAGCATCTGAGGTGCCCATCCCTTTAAAGGGTGTGTTTGTTTTATGGCAGTAAAGACTTATCTCATCATGTCCCATTGTGTAGCTAGATTATGTGTGTGCAATGATTTGAAACACTCCAGTGAAGAAATCTTGTAAAATATAAGAATTATGTGTCTGTAGTGCTTTACACTTCTCAATATGCCTTCATATCCATTATCTTATTTAATCCTCATGCACTTGGAAACTGAGGTTTGGTGATTTATTCATGTGAACAAAAATAATGCAGCAGAACCAATAATTTTGATTGTATATAAAGATCAGATGAAAATTGATTTAAAAAGCATCATCCATTAGACAAAGAGTGAGGCCTTCAGCAGGCAGTTCACAGAAGCAACAATAAAAATAACGGCTAAACCTATGAAAAGACATTCAGCCTTATTTTACTTAAAGGCATGCAGTTTAAAATACTATTTTCCGCTTATTTGAATGGCCATGGTTTACAAGTTTAATAGCTGCCTTTGGTAAAGGTGTGGGAAACAGGTATTCTTGTGTGATTTTGATTAGAGTAAAATTGATACAGTCTTTTGGAAATAAAACTTGGCACCATCTTTCAAAATTTTAATTATACCCATATTTTGACACTATAATTTAAAACAGTATGCTGTTTGATTTCCACAAGGGCATAGCAATACCTGTTCAAAAATATACCTTGTGGCATTGTTTGTAACATTGTAGCAACTAGTTAGATAAAATTACAAAAGAAGATATGGCAAATTTATACAATAACATGAAGACTAATAGAGTAAGATAAATCTATGTACTATAAAATGCACCCAAGAAAAGTTAGATGAAGAAAAAACAATGGGCAGAACAGTACATAAATGATCTCATTTGTGTTTAAAGAAAAACTTTTTAAGAGTGTTTATGTGTGAATGTACGTGTGTGTGTGTGTGCATGCACACCCATTTATGTACAAGCATAGAAAAATTGTAGGAATCATCAAGTTTTGGGTGGTTACCTCTAGGATAGAGTTTTATTTTTCACTTTATATCCTTCTGTGCCAATTCAAATTTTATATGACTATATATCCATTTACATATAAAAATTTGATAAGTTAGCATTCGGCTTAGATAGTTCTCACTTTCTCAAGCTGTGGTGGTTTTCACTGATTTCCCAAATGTAATTGACCCAAATAGAGAAACCTTAAAGACAAAAAAAAAAAAACACACTTCAGAAGCTTTAGATTTATGTGACTTACAAAGTAAAAAAACATCAATAATCCCACTCAGCGAGTCAGAATTCCCACCTTCACCCCAAATCGTGATAGCAAGCAGGTGACTAATCTGTGGCCTTTCTTGCACCTTTTGATTTGTCAGCTGTCACAGAGTATAGGCCTCAGAGTGGGAGGACCCGAGAGGCCGCCCATCAGCTCACCACAATAGCCTTCTGCAGATCAAGGCCCTACATCCAAGACCAACGAGTGTCCATCCACTCTTTGCTCCCTTTGGCCACTTTGTCCTGTGGATCCATGCCCTTGCCTCCTACTCCATAATATCTTCTTCACAGAAGAATGAAAGATCTTTCTGAAATCCAAACCACATCACGCTGCTCCTTTATTTCAAACCCTTCAGTAGGTTCCTCTTCCCACTGCTCCTGGTCGCTAATTATTCTGTATATAAACACAAAGCTTCTTAATGTTATTTTATTAACATGCCCTTGTTTACAGGACCTTGGGTCACTCATCTGGAGCTGGTGACCCAAGCTGTTGAATGAGTCAGCTGCCCAAAGAGGTGGCTGAGATAAGGCAGACTTTTCTGTATCTCTCCAACCTCACCCCTTCACTCTCCGCTCTGATCACACTGGGTTACTTTCAGTTTCCCAGCTACACCGTGGTTGGTCCAAAGCCCTTGGTGCACCATCTTTCCGTGTCTAGACTATTCTTTCCCATCCTTCAGATCTCAGTTGACTTTTCACTTTCTCCATGGAGCCTCTCTCGCATCTCAAGACAGCTTTGTCCGGCTGACTGTGTGCAGTTCATAGTACTCTGGGTCTCCCTTCATAGCACCTATTACTGTTTAGTCTGGATTTGGGCTTTGCTTGTCTGCATCCCACTCTTGAAGGGCAGGGAGTTTCTGTCCTCCAGTTGTTTTGAAGGCACTATTATATTCCTTCCCATCACCTGGTGCCTGACACATAGTACACATATAAGCTTTAGCTCAGCCAGACCTCAGGTATTCTGAACCTGAGCACCCTGGTTTTTTGCTCCTATGCCAAGCTCTCTTCCCACTGTCTTCCCCTTGTTCTGTTCCCACAGCCTGAACACTGTGCCCAGAGTTATTGTGTATCCTCAAAGTTTTTAGGACAGGAGAGCCTGGATTGGGAAGATCCCCTGGAGAAGGAAATGGCAGTCCATTCCAGTATTCTTGCCTGGGAAATCCCATGGACCGAGGAGCCTGGCAGGCTATAGTCCATGGTGTCGCAAAAGAGATGGACACGACTTAGCGACTAAACAACAACAACAAGGAGTTGACAGTTTAATGTTCTTCAAGATTCTGTTTAATTAGGAAGGGATAGAATACTTGGAATCATTCTCACTTTGAGAATTGTTTTCTGTCTTTCCTAGTTTCAGCTCCAGTCAGATGGATTTAGCATGTGTCAGTCAATATTTATGGATTTGGAGAGTGGTGCCATAATACCCCTTCTTCCTCCCACCTAACGTAAGCTCACTGCCGCCACCTCTGTGCTGGGTGTTACTGGTTTTGCCGCTGGTGATACGTGGGACTGTGAATCCTACCTTTTTCTTTAGAGTTTCAGTCAACCTCCCACTAAAAGTCTCAAGACAAGAATTCAGATTTGCACTGGCAGAATTTTAGAATTGCATGTTCCTTCTTCTGAAGGGCTCCTGTTCCTCTGGGTAGACCAGCTTCTCTGACACAGCACAGTAGAAACCATCTAAAAGTTCACAGATTTCTTTCAGGAGAAAACAAACCTACCTAGCTGACTCTGAGGCAGAGGAGAAACAGCAGAAAGCAACCAAGAATGGTTTAGATGAATCTGTTCTCCCTCTTCCCTGCTCACTCATAGTGCCTGCTGCAATCAGACATCAGGCAAAAGCGAAGTGATGCCTCTCCTCAGTCACCCCACCCTGCTAATAAGACCTCGGGAATGCATGAGGCCCTGCATTCAAGTATCAGCTGTATGGACAGTGAGAGATAAAGACAATGCTACATTTACTTTCAAACTTCCTCACCATCTCGTGTGAGGGAAGATTTTTATAAAGAGTCGAAGCCACACCATCTTGAAATTTCTGAAGAGGGGAAGAAGTCAGGGCTGTGGACTGCCAGTGAATGTATCTTTAGTCCCTCTGGTGGGCAGTGATCCACATCACAGCAAGCCCAGCTGTAGTGTCTGTTAGCGTCAGAGGGGCTGGCACAGAGCAGTCAGAGGCACAGAGACTTTTTTGTTATTTAGAATTCCGGAAGGAAGAGATTGTCGAGATAAGGACTCAAGTTTCCCTTTCCCATTGTACTGATAGTGAAGTTGAGGCCCAGAGGAAGGATATAATTGATCAGTGATTATTTCACTGATGCTCTGAAGCTAGAATGATCACCAGCCCGCCCTTTAAATGAAGCCTGCTCATTCAGGGTGTATGAGCTTCATTGATAAGCCAAAGGGTATCCAAGTGGCTTGGAAACTATTCTGTTTCTCCTGTGAATGAGTGGACATCTTGTTTCTTATTCAGCTGGGTTCAGTATCATTCAAAGAACCTATAAAAAGAATTCACACCCTTAAGTGCTTGGGAGCCAGTGCCTGGATGTTGGATTAGAACTAGGAGCAAGATACACTGGTCCCTGCCCTCCTGGAATTCACAGTCCCATGTCTGGAAGGAGCTCTGGGCTTCTCCTGTGTAATAACTAGTGACAGGCTGGCATAATTTCTTTTGGAGGTGCTTTACAGGACATAAATCCTTGTCTTAGTTGACCTCCAGCCAGGCCTTTCTCACGAAGACTTATCATCATCCTCCAATTGAGGGACTTCGGTTGCTGCTGCTCAGTTGCTCAGTTTTCAGTACTTTTCCGATGCCATGGACTGTATGCTGCTAGGCTCCTCTGTCCATAGGCTTTCCCAGGCAAGAATACTGGAGTGGGTTGCCATTTCCTTCTCCAGGGGATCTTCCTGACCCATGAACTGAATCTGCATCTCTCCTACATTGGAAGGTGGGTTCTGTATCACTGTGCCACCACTGAGCCCCAAGGTGCTTGGATAATGAGGGAAAATCATGACAGGAAAAGATGCTTTTCTTTTCTTCAGGTGATGAATCCAGCCTGATTTTAGCGGTTATTTTAGACAGGAATCTTTGAAAGCAGTCTTACATTTTATTCCCTGCAGTGT
Organism: Cervus canadensis; assembly: GCF_019320065.1. Classification (NCBI taxonomy): domain Eukaryota; kingdom Metazoa; phylum Chordata; class Mammalia; order Artiodactyla; family Cervidae; genus Cervus; species Cervus canadensis. The sequence continues at coordinate 54,467,746 of NC_057392.1, read as the reverse complement.
TCCTATATGGATAATTTATATTGATAGTGATAGAAGTGTATCTGTTTCTCAACTCTGGTTGTGCAGTGTGTGTGTGAGTGAGTGTGTGTGTGTGCTCAGTTGCTCAGTTGTATCCAACTCTTTGCACCCCCATGGACTTCTGCTCCCAGACTCCTCTTGTCCATGGAATTTTTAAGGCAAGAATACTAGAGTAGGTTGCTATTTTCCTCCTCCAGGGGATCTTCCCCACCCAGGGATCTAGCCCCTGTCTCTTGCATTTTCTGCATTGGCAGGCAGATTCTTTACCACTAGCGCCACCGGGGCTATGCATTAGAATCACCTAAAAATTAGATAATTCCTTTAAACTCTGATGTCAAGTCCCCACTCAGAACAGTGAACCAGAATATTTAAAAGTAAGGCCTAGGCATTGGTAATATATGTCATTAATAGTCAAATATCCCATAAAAGTCTGACTTTTAACAGCTTATTTGTATAAAAAAAATAATTCCTCAATTCCCAAGTACCTCCAGCAGAACAGATGAATTAGATTTCTTTTCTCAAACTTTCTGGAGTATTCTACAACTGTAGTTTAAGTGACTGTGGTTGTCCCCCTACCACTCGGTCTTGCTCCAATTTATATCCAACTGGATTTATATTAGAAGACAAGGAGGAGCACATGGTCTTCTAAACCTATTTCTTGAAGTGTTAAAAAAAGAATTCATTGGAAAAAGCCATAGAGGAGATTTGGGATTTAGCATGAGAAAGGATTTTGTAACAATACAACTCAAGGGTCCTCCTTCCTTCTCTATGATGAAGGTCTTGGCTGGGGTTGTTGATGAGCTATGATGACAAAGATTTCTTTTTGCATTGGCTAGTAGCTGACCAAAAGGACCTGGGATCTTGTCCAGCCCTAGGAATCTACAACAAGCTGAATAAATAGAGTGGTAGAATTGGGCAGAAAGTAGATTTAAAATATACCCTTATGCTCCCATGTCAAATATTCCAGAGAAAGATAACTTTAAACATATAATTTTCTTAATGCCAAGTCTTATGGTATTAGTCTGGGCATATAATGCTGACTCCTGTAGCAAATAAACTCCCAAATCTCAGTGATTTAACACAATAATTTATTTATTTCTTTGTGATAAAATCACAGATAGGTGGCAGGTGCTTTCCATCTGGGGAGTCAGGGGCTCTACCTCATTCCATCCATTGGCTCCACCATTCCCTAGAGTTGCAGGTCTTATGCTAGGTTCTCTGCCATCTGGCAGATGAGGGAAGAGAGAGCATTGAGGATCTCATGAGGTGGTGGTAAGGATGGTCATGGGTTAGACTGGGCAGTGTGGTGTAACATTCCATTCTACTCATAATCCATTGGCTGGGTCTCAGTCATTTGGCTACAGTTGCAAAGAATGCCTGGAAATGTCGCCCCAAGAAGAGGAAGTGGTTTGGGATATATCTAGCCATGCTTTAGTTGTCATCATCACCATCATCATCACCAGTATACTTTCCTGGAATTTTACAAATCAAACTTTGTGGGTTACTTAGCTTAACAAAATATATAAAAGATACTTTTCCATAATATAATTTATCTTTATTCCTGTATGTGTTTTCTATCTTGGTCTGATTTAAAATAATGACTAACAAATAGATTCCATGGGTGCCAGCTAGGTAATTTAACCTCCTTCATGTCCACAATTGAGGGATGTACCTTATTTTTTGAGGAGAAAAAATGTTTATTTAGTTATTCAACAAATATTGAGAGCCAACCACATGTTAGCAGCTGGATATTCAATGGTGACCAAATACAAGACAAGCAGCCTGCTCCCAGGAAGCTTGTGTTCCTTGAAGGGAGCTGGACAAAGTGTTTTAAAAGAAAAAGGAATTGTCTTACAAGAATTAAAAACAAAGAAAGCTGATCTAGACAAAGGAATCAGGAGAGCATTCCTGAGACAGTGCTCCTTCACTGAGACAGGAAGAGTGAGTGGGGTTTGGCCATCTCAGATGGTGAAGCTTACTGACTTGAGGAACTGAAAGAAGGCCAGTGTGGTCAGAGCTCAGAGGCTGAAGGAGAAGCGTGATGCAAGGCAAGTTCTCAGAGGTAGACCCTGAAGGACCTCAGGCCTTGCTAAAGGATTTTGGCCATTCTCCCAAAAGTAAAGGGAAGCACCACCGTTTCATTACTTCTTACACCACTCATCCATCACAGCTTTTCCTGAAAGGTCTTTGGCAATACTGGAGATGTGGAAGCAACACCATGAGTAAGTGAATGGTGGAGCCTTCTCCCTAAGTGCTGTGGTTTTTAGCCACATGCCATGCATTCTCCATTTCTCTGATTTTCCTCATTGTTTCCTAGAGCTAAGAGTAAGACAAGCTTGAAGGACACGTGGCTTAGCTAGGAAACCAACCTGGGAAGTGAAGAGGTTCTCCTCTTCCAAATGTGATCCCTGTCTGCATCTTCTACTACGTGATGCAATAGAGAGATATAACGAATTTGAAGTCATATTTCCAGACCTTCCCTCTCCCAGCCAGTTCCATTTTATCAGCAACTTTCCAGCAGTTATTTTCAGAAATGGGTCTAGATTGCAGCCTTCAGGTTCCTAGTCCAGTATACTTTCCACTTTTCCATACAGATCCAATTATAACTCTTCCCTCTCCATAATATTTAAAACATTCCTTCCGATTGAACCAGGTCACTCACTCTTTATCCCCTTTTCTCCACTGAGCTGACCTTTCCTTTCCTTCTAAAACTGGAACTAACTCTAAAATTGGAATTCAAGGCTCTCATCTCCACAAAATCTGCCCAGAGGACAAATACATTGATTTTATTCTCCTCCCACTGAACGGACTTCTCTGGTGGATTAGGTGGTAAAGAATCTGCCTGCAGTTCAGGAGACCCAGGCCCCATCCCTGAATCAGGAAGATATCTTGGAGAAGGCAATGGTTATCCACTCCAGCATTCTTGCCTGGAGAATTCCATGGACAGAGGAGCCTGGTGGGTTACATTCCATGGGTCCTAATTGTCAGTCACAACTGAGCAACTAACACCCACTGAATAGAAAACCTCCTTGAGGGAACTCTCTTCAGCTATTTTTCTCGAAAACATAACTCTGGGTTCTGGACTGGGTAAAGTGGGATTTGGTGATTTAATGAACCAGAAGAAGACAGAAACTGACAGGACTCAAAAGCTGTCTACATTTGTCCTGGATTTTCTGGAAAACCATGATCAAGCTATTATTGAGCGCTCTTCCTCAGTTTGTTAACTCAGGAGCTGATACATCCCATGTATTATGATCCAGGCATAGCCCTACTTCCTATGCAAGAGGGCTGGGGCTCATGGGTGATTAGAATGGTAATAGGGCATCTTACAGCTAATCCAGTCCATCCTATCTGTGTTCCCTGATAAATGCTCGTTCCTACAGATTCAGTGTTGCCTAAAGATTAGAGTCATGAACTCTTCTAGACTTCTAGATAGAGAAGAGTTGGAGAGGCCAAAGTCTTGCAAATGAACTGAATTATCAAAAAGTAGATAATTTCATCTCATGCATCCTACGTTTAGCTGTCCTATGACATGCTTTGTATTCCTCAGAAACTCTCATCCCTTTCTGATCTGCTTTTGTTCGTTCTGTGCCCTGCATTGAAATGCCATTCCCTTCATCTTTATGTTAAAATCTTACATGGCCAGGTTCAGTGTTGTCTCATCCCTGAAGCTTCCTTTTGTCTCCTGATTCAAAAGTGAACACTTTCTCTCCTGCTCACTTTATGACATAGATCATTTTCATTTATATGCTTATGCCTTTATATGCATATGTCATATTCACTATTAGAGCAGCTTTTGCGAGAAGGGTATATAACTTTTCTTGGTATTTGTGTTTCCTAGAGCTCCTTCTAGTGGGAAAAAGTGATTTGAGGTCAGTAAGAATTCAGTTCAGAAATAAAGCTCTATGACTAAAACATTTATTTATGACCTGGACAGGTTTCTTAACCTATCTAAATCTCCTGAATTCCTCACTAGCAGAATCTCATAGGTAAGGAGTAAATGAGAAGAATCATAGGAGAATTCCTGGAATGGGACTTAGTTATGTTAGGTATTTAAAGAGACTACTTTATATCCTGTATGACCCTGATAGTCTGTAGTGGTTGTGTTATGTTTATACAAAATACAAAATACCTTATCAATAAATAATGATTTTAATATTTAGTAACTATTTATGTGGTGCATTTCACCCATTGAGGTTGGTACACTGATCCATCCCATTTTATAGAATAGAAAACTGAGATTTAGAGAAGGTTAGTCATTCATCCAAACTTGGCACAGATGTTAGAGGTACTGGAACTTAAACTCAGGCAGTCAGATTCCAGGACCTGTGCTCTTGACACTGCCTTCTTGATACTTTCTCCAAGCTGAATTATCAGTTAAATAGACAATGAAGCTCATAAATCCAGCCCTGTCCAGGGACATAATAAAGTCTGTTCACTGTCCCAAAACATTTGATGATAAACCTTGGTGTCCCCGCCCACGTCCACTGCCTGCTCTGCAAGGTAAACAGCCCAAGTCCATCCTGTCTTTGCTCACAGGTCGGATTTTCTGCTTTCTCCCTGTGTTCATCTTGGTCTCTCTGCCCTGGACAGGCTCCAGTTCTTTCATGTGTCCCTTCAAATATAAGATATAGCTGCTTTGAAATGCTGCTCAGAGTGGTGGTAGAAATAGAAGATATAACTTCAGGTGTCAAAGAGCTCACTTTAGTAAGAACATGAAGTAGCCACTTGTTGGCTTGGGTCAAGCCCTCACTCGTCCCTTGGGTGGCCCATACTGGGAAGATACTCGATTGAAATGAGGGAAGGATGCTTAAGAGAAGGGAGATTTCGCCCTCGATGAAGCCTCTCCAGGTTTAGGTTTCATGAACTCTATCACTTGCTGGTGAATGTTCTTGCTCAGTGTGTAAAAATACAGCTGCAGTTGGGTTCCACCCTCTCCACTTAGAAGGGTGATTAACCGTTTGTAATGAATAATTATTTAATTGCCAGTTCAGCTACATGTGTGTAGTTGTTTTGCTTCTTTCTCCTTCAGTGTAAGCCAAGTCTTCTCAATAATAAAAAATAATCCAGAATTAGTCAACTGCTTGCCTTTTAACAGGTTTTCCTTCAGTCTGGTCCGCAAGAAGGTTCCAATTTTACAACCTCACCTTTAGCTGAAAAAAAATAAATAAAAAATAAAGACATGCCTCCCCACCCCCACCCTCCCCCGCCACTCAGGAGTGAGGTTTTTTTAAAACTCTCATAGCATCTCCTGCAACTGTTAATAAAGTCTCTACTTCATTTTGAATATTTTCCTCTATCTTTGGATTAAAAAAAATAATTACAGCTCTTTTAATACCCATTTAATCTTTGTATTCACAACAGATACAAAACCGCTTAAGATTTAAACCTCTCTTTTTATGGGTTTGTATGTTGATCCCATTTTCCTCAGAGGTATGTCTTGCAAGAGTTGTGGAAACGGGATGTGGGGGTCATTGCAAACTTCCAGGCTCCACTCTTCACTGCCTTCCATTTCCACATCCTCTTCGCCCTGTTGATTATTATTTTAATAGTGACTTGCTGGGGCTGTTTTGTTGTTGTTGTTGTTGTTTTGTTGTTTAATTAGGCTGCACAGGATCTCAGTTGCAGCACGTGGGTGGGATTTTTTCAGTTATAACATGCTGGATCTTTAGTTGAGGTGTGTAGGAACTAGTTCCCTGACCAGAGATCAAACCCCAGGCCCCCTTCATTAGAAGCACAGAGTCTTAGCCATTGAGCCACCAGGAAAGTCCCTGGCTTGATGTTTTAACAAAAGTCTTTTTTAATGCAACTAAATCATTTGTTTCTTGCTGTTGTTGAAATCTTTTTCTTTCCATCATTAAAAGTATTTAATGAATGTGTAAAGGACTAAAATTCCCATGAAGTGTGTCTGTCACCATCTTTTTATGGGCTTCATCAGCAAAAGGGTATGGGATTGAAGTTCAGAATTGTCTCTTGCACTTCATGTGTAATTCAGGCTTATGTTTCCTCATTCAAGCCATATTTATGTAGAGAAGCAGCATGCTATACAGTAAAGTTCTTTTTTAGTTATAAAAGTAATTGATCTAGTAAAAAATAAAAATATTCAAAATAAAAAATGAAATTCTTCCCAATGCTTCTCCCTAGAAGAAACCATTGTTAACAGTTCTGTGTGTCTACTTCCAGAATCCAGAATTTTTTATACTTTATAAACACATATGTATGCATATGTATTCACACAGACAGACACAGCATACACATATGCTACATCTCACTTTTGTTTTTCCCCAATATATGATTAATATCTTTCTGAAAATGATAATGTATATGGGTCTACCTTTGACTTTGTAATGGTGCCATAGTATTCTATAGGATGCATGGGCCATAATTTAGTCATTTCTCTAGAGTGGATATTTACATTGTTTCCATTTTTTTGCCGTTAAGAACATATATCCTTGTCCCATTATCTTTATGCAACTTTGAGACTTTCTGTGGAATAGATTTCTAGAATGAGCTGTCAAAAATGTATGTTCATTTCCATTTGATACCTACTGAAATAGTCTTCCAAAAAGGTGGTCCCAGTTCATTCTTCAATGTTGTATAAGAATACCTGATTCCATCTGTTGGAGAATTTGTGTGGTATGTCTTCCATATACCCTCCTGACCTTGTGCATGTTCATCTTTTAAATTTCTGCCCCCGAAAATGAGATTCTTTTTCATTTTTGTAATTTTTATCAGGTTTAGCATCATTTCATATGCTTAGTAGCTAGGCATTTGCCTAGTCACACCTTTTGTCTTTTTTTTTTTTTTTTTTGGTTGGTTGAGTTATTCATGTTTTTCTTGTGGACATATCAGAAGTTATATGAGTTTTAACCTTTTCTTGGTGTTTATTTGGAAACTGTTCTACAGAGCCCTGTGGGTTCCTTGGAGAACACCTGAGTAGGAAGAAGTGGCCTGGCTGGCTCTAGAGTACTACCTCCCACTTCTTTCTCCAACCACACAGAAACACTGATCAAACAGAGTAGCCCAGTCTTCACCTGCATTTCATGTTGGGCTTTGGGCTCAAGGTTTTAAAAAGGCTTCTGGGGCTAAAAAGATGTTAAAAAAAAAAAAATCAGTGCAATGGAAGGAAGAGCCCTAGATTTGTCATATTGTGTCTGTCTTAGGCTCTACAACTTAGCATTTTCAAACTGGAAGAGCCCTTAGAGAGTAAATTTTCAGTTCCAATTGTATTATAAACACCTAAATCAAGTATGTAAACTATGCTGTTAATATATGTTGTTATACATAAAATGGGCTTCCCATGTGGTGCTAGTGGTAAAGAACCCCCCTGCCAGTGAAAGAAACATAAGATACTTGGGTTTGATCCCTGGGTCAGGAAGATCCCCTGGAGGAGAGGTTTTGGCAACCCACTCCATTATTCTTGCCTGGAGAATCCAGTCAGAGGTGCCTGCTGGGCTACAGTCCAAAGGGCCACAGAGAGTCAGATAAGACTGAAGCGACTTAGCAGGCATGCATATATAAGATGCTGAGATAGCCTTCATGAATTCCTTAATACCTTATGCTGATAAGTATTTTATTTTTCATGATAACTTCAACATATACCTGAAACTAAAAATATGCATATGACTATAAACAATGTTCAGGACTTATTATTATTATTTTGATGATTTCTTTATTACTTATTAACTTTATGTAGTCCATAGATGGTGCATTCATCCAAGGACTTGGTTGACTCCAGGCCCAGCAGAAATCTGCTGCCCACAGTTGTGAGTAGTTGATATAGGCTAAGTTTTCAGTTCTATAAATGAAGAGATAATCTTTGAGGCCCCTCAGCTAGTTAATACCAGAGCAGCACCCAGATCATTAGAGTCCTAACTCTACTGCAGTGCGTTTTTACCTACTTTATGATTCTTTACTGGTCAATATTGGGTAGATCTTCTTAACATCTCTAAACTTCAGTTATTTTTTTCTCTCTTACATTGACAGTACTAATGCTTGCATTGTCATCCTGACTAAGGTACGCATGATAAATGTTCTTAGCTTTTGTGAGTAGCATAGTACCTTACAAAAACATGAGGCATAATCCAAGTATCTCTTACCCTTTCTTATGGTGTTGAAAGACAGACTGCTAGTTTGAACAGGAACTGCAGTAGTTAAATGTTTTGTTTTTTAACTTATCCCCATAGCATGTAGACTAGCGTTGATATTTTAGCACTCATCTCCTCTGAAATGGACTTGATTTTTCCAACTTTCAGTTTTTTAGACTTGAACGGGAAAAAATGGAAAGATGTAGCTATGACTCTCTTTCTTTCATTCTCTCTGAAATAAGGGTGGAGTAATGACTCTAAATGGTCCAGGTAGTAGCTTGAGGGCATTCTGTTGAATGCGTCTTTCTATTGGTTCTTTTAAGAAGGGACTAATTTCTTCAGTCATCTACAGGACTCTTTTATACCAGTTTATTCATTAAATAAGACAGTATAATGGCTTAATCCAAAGACATTCAAAATAGATTTTTTTTTAAATGGGAAAGTGGAAGATATTTTTATTACAAGATAATTTATCCTTGCCTACTCAGAAATCTTCTTTATCCCTTTAAAAATATACAGTATCTGGAGTTAATCCACAATTATTCATTCAGTTCTTTCAGCAAATATTTTAGGGTATTTGGAGCCATCAGAGAACAAAATACCAGAAATCTCTGCTTTCCTTGTTCTTACATTTTATCAGGAGAAGATATACAATAAATGATAAACCTAACACAAAAGTAAATTGTGTAGCATATTTGAAAATGATATATTCAATGAAAAGAGAAAAAAGGAAGATAATGGGAATCAAAAGTGAAGTACAGGAGGAGGTTGCAGTGTTTATGTGGGTGGTCAGGGTCAGGCTTGAGAAGATAGTCTTTGAATAGTGAGTTGAAATGGTGAGGGAGGGGACCCTGGGCTAGGAGCGTGCCTTCAGTGCTAGAGGAACATCAACGTTCAGAGTAACCATGGAGAAGTGAGCGAGTTGGGAAGTAATAGATGTCATAGAGGTAACTTGGGAGAAAGAGCACTGATCATTTAGAACCTTGGAGGCATTTTAAGGATCCATTTAAGGAGCATGTTATTTATAGTATGGAGAATCCCATGGGCAAAGGAGCCTGGTGGGCTACAGTCCATGGGGTCACAAAGAGTTGGACACAGCTGAGGGACTAACACACACATACACACATTTATAGTATGTGAGGTTTAATTCTTCATCCCAAGTTTCAGAATCAGTGAGAGAAATGCAAATTATTTATTCCATCAGTCCCAAGTATCAATATAAGATATGCTGCTGCTTCTAAGTTGCTTCAGTCATGTCCGACTCTATGTGACCCCATAGACAGCAGCCCACCAGGCTCCCCCGTCCCTGGGATTCTCCAGGTAAGAACACTGGAGTGGGTTGCCATTTCTTTCTCCAATGCATGAAAGTGGAAAGTGGAAAGTGAAAGTAAAGTCGCTCAGTCGTGTCCGACTCTTCGAGACCCCATGGACTGCAGCCTCCCAGGCTCCTCCGTCCATGGGATTTTCCAGGCAAGAGTACTGGAGTGGGTTGCCATTGCCTTCTCCAAATGTAAGATACAAAACCAACTAAACTTAACCTAAGAAAAGTATTCATCAGGCTATCACCTTGTTCAAAGAAAGGAGCCAAGATGGTCTAGCTCTTCAAATAGAAGAACTGAGTCACAAAGATAATAAAAGTGTTATCGTTATATGAAATACACACAGATAATTTGTAAATCGTAAACATATAGTTGGCTGAATTATCACTGAAGAGGAGACAGATCCTTAGTAGTTCATGGTACCATCATTTGGCGTGACAATGTTCTTCTTCTGTAGCCTACTAAGATGATGGGTGGCACTGATGAGTTTATTTAATGTGGTACCAACCTTACTGTCCCAAGATGAAACCACCTTGGTCATGTTGTGCTAAACATTTTATGTACTGTTAGATGTAATTTGCTAGTAGTTAAGGATTTTTGCATCTGTCTTCATGAGGGGTACTGGTGTATAGTTTATTGTTGTTGCTGCAGTTATTTTTGTAATGTCTTTGCCTGGATTTGTTATCATTAAGCATAATGGCAGGTGTCCCATTCTCAAATTCTAGAATTTGTGGAAATTGACATTATTCCTTAAATGTTCAGCAGAATATGCTGGTTAAACCATCTGGACCTGGAATTTTCTTTGTTAGAAAGCTTTAATCTACAAATTTGGCTTATTCTAAGTGAACTTTTATAGTTTGTCTCTCAAGGAATTGGTCTATTTAATCTAAGTGACTGCATTTACAGTCCCTTATTATTATAGTGTCTGTAGGTACTGTGATACTTACTCATTTTCTCTCTTATTCATGATGCTTAAATTTATATCTTATCTAATTGTTTTCCTTTGATCAGTCTGGAGAGAGTTTAGCAATTTTGATTTTTATTTTTTCCGAAGAATCAGATTTGGGTTTCATCAGTATTTTTTCTGTTGTTTTCATGCTCTCTCTTTCATTGATTTCTGCTTTATTATTTTTTCTCTTTCTTGCCTTGGTTTTAATTTCTTCTTCCCTATTTCCTTAAAGTTAAATTTTCAATCATTGATTTGAGGTCCTTTGTCTTTTCTAATATAAAATTTAATTAATGAAGCCTGCTTTGATTTTCATTCAAGATATTTTCTGATTTCTCCGTTATTTCTGTTTGATGCATGTGTGCATGCTAAGTCATTTCAGTTGTGTCTGACTCTTTGCAACCCTCTGGACCATAGCCTGCCAGCTTCCTCTGTCTGTGGGATTTTCCAGGCAAGAATACTGGAGTGGGTTGCCATGCCTTCCTCCAGGGGATCTTCCCAACCCAGGGATGAAACCTGCCTCACTTATTCTCCTGCACTGTCAGGCGGGTTCTTTACCACTAGCAGCACCTGGGAAACCCAATCCATGGGTAATTAATATAATTTCATTTCTAAATATTTGGATTCTTTTCTTTATGTTCTATTTTGTGTTGTGTGTTTTTCATAGCTGTTAGTTTTACTCTTTCTCAATTATTTATACTCTTGATTTTTATGTTAGTGTTGTTCTTTGATTTGCAACATCTTAATTAATCAGAGTCCACCTTCAAGTAATATTATGTCACTGTTTGTACAGTGTCAGGACCTTCTCATAGTATATTCCCATTCTCCTTGCCATTCTTTAGCTCTTGTCTTTCTTTTTATTTGTGGATATGCTATGAATACATGGCACATTGATGCTAATTTTGCTTTAGACAGTTTTTAGAGCAATTAAAAATAAGAAAAACTTTATTTAGGCTTTTCTAGCACTCTTCCTTTTGTGTGTGTATAAATGAGGTTTCTGTCTGGTGTCATATTCCTTCTGCCTGAATAACTTCCTCTAACATTTCTTACAGTGTAGGTCTGTGAGAAATCAATTCCCTCTTAATTTTTGTTTTTAATTCTCCTTCAGTTTTACAAATAGTTTTATGTAGAGAATTACGTTGACAGCTTTTTCCTTTCATCACTTTGAAGATGTCATTCCATCATTCTCTTACTTGCATAGTGTCTGACAAGAAGTCTCTGTAAAATTTTTCATCCTCGCTTTCTGTGCAGCATATATTTTTTTCCTTCAGTTTCAGGATGTTTTCATTGTTTTTCAGCAGTTTGAAAATGTTGTGTTTATAGGGTTTTTTCATTTCTTATTTTTAGTTTTAATTTTAGTTTTTATATGTATCCTACCTGGTGGTCCCTTAATTTCTTGCATCTCAGACTTGCACTTTGCTGTTTGTCCTTAATTTTGGAGACAGTTAGCCATTACCTCCTCAAGTTTTGTTTGTTGCTTCATTCCCTCTTTCTTCTCCTTCTGGGATTCTGACTACCTGTCTGTTTTATATTGACCTATCTTCACTTTTGATGATTCCTTCCCCAGTTGTTGAGAGTACACATGAATCTGTTGTAAGCATTTTTCTTTTTCTGTGTCTCTCATTTCCAGTATTTTCAGTGTATTCTCATAAGAGACAAGACGTAGTCTCATAGGACATAGTCTCTGTGTCTCAGTTGATCATGTAGGTTTTCTGCCTTTTCCACTTACAGCCTTTAATATTAAACAGTTGTTCTAAATTCCCTAACAGATCTGATATCAGTATTTTGAGTCTGTTTTCACAGTTTGCTTTGTCTTTTGACTGTCTGGCTTTTATTTATTTTTTTTTTTTTGCTTGTTGTAAGATTGGTAGCAGTGGTCTTCCGAGCTTTCTTCATCTGATTCATAAGCCGTCCATCTCAGTTATTCGTTTTCTTGTAGGTATAGCTTTCTGTTGTATGAAAAATAATATAATTGTTTCTATTCTAGTACTGAGAAAAATTTGTATTGTTTAGAGTTGGGTCTATTAATACAATAATGCTTCTATGATCAGATGTCTTTTGGTACACACACATAGAAATATATTTTTATAAGGTATAGACATAGGGGTATAATTGATGAGTTATATAACACATATATATTTACACTGCATGTATATGCATTATAAGATGTAATGTTATTTTTATTTGTTGTATGCATTGTAATTTTTCTTGAAAGTCATCTTGTATAAGATAGTAGAGACTTAGGCCAATATATTTTGTCCGTGAGAATAGACATGCCTTCTTCCATCAGGCCTTTAGTGTAGGGTGTTTGAGTCAGTCTAGGCATGAGTTGCCCTTAGGCTGGTGTGCTTTTGGTCTTTTCTCTTGTTTCCCTCAGTGCACTATAGGGTTCACATGCCCTCTAATGTTGTGGGGGAATAGTTTAAAGTGAAACTGAAAGGCAAGTGAAGTCACTCATTCGTGACACTGTGTGACCCCATGGACTGCAGCCTCCCAGGCTCCTCCATCCATGAGATTTTCCAGGCAAGAGTACTGGAGTGGGTTGCCATTTCCTTCTCCAGGGGATCTTCCCAACTCAGGGATTGAACCCAGGTCTTCCGCATTGCAGGCGGACGCTTTACCCTCTAAGCCACCAGGGAAGCCCCAAAGGGATTTTCTCAGTAAAGCCCCACCCTAAGATCCAGGTCTTTGTGCCTATACCTTAGAGAAGTCTTTTCCTGTGTCTGTACCAATGACACTGCTGTGATGTCCCGCTTGATGTAAGCCAGGGGTACTCTCCATTCTGTTTCAATCTCAGTTTTAAGGCAACACTGTGTCTGGGTCTTAGGAGCCAGCTGTCTTGATGATCCTGCATCTTCCCCAGGACTAAAGTCTCATTTTGTCTCCTTCTCCAGCCAGTGGGTCTTCATGGGTGCTTTAAGGGCAACAGGATTCACTACCCTTTACCCAAGGGCTTAAGACTTTTGTTCTGAAGGGAAATATGGGAGAAGGATCTAGGCAGGACGTTAAGCCTTTTGCAAGGCTGCTGCTATTCCCCTCCCCAGGCTTATACCAGGACAAACACTTTATTAGGACTTTCACCCTAGCTCAGGCTGTTCTTATGAGAGTCTGATGAGACATTTGGAGAAGATCCTACAAAGAGCTTCTGAGGGGCATGAATCAAATTTCCCTTGTAGCTGCACTGCCCAAGAGTTCCATGTTTCTATGCTAGTCCACAACCAGCTTTTAACAATATGTTAATAATTTTAGATGACTTCCTACCAGAGTGTATGGCTTTCAGAAACATTTGTCTCAGGTATCCTGTGTCTCCTTAGAGGCATCTTTCTTTCCATAGATTTCAGGTTAGTTGGTTGCTCTATAGTCTCAATTCTCTAATAGCTTCCAAATATGTGGATTTGCAGACTGTCTGGAGTGGCTTTTGTCATTATTAAAAGGATGGAAGCCTTGGTCTTTCCAACTTTTTTTCGTCCTATTTAGAAGCCATCCATCTCAGTGTATTCATTTTCTTGTATGTATAGCTTTCCAATGAATGAAAAAAATATTTTTTAAATTCTATCATTGAGAGACATTTAGAGTTGAGTTCAATACTTCAAATAATGCTTCTATGATTACATGTTTTTTGGCACATATATATAAATATTTTTATAAGATAGAGACATAAGAGTAGAATTGATGAGTTAGAGTACATATATACACATATATGCTAGGGGGTGACAGAGAATGAGATGATTGGATGGTATCACTGACTCAATGGACATGAGTTTGTGCCAACTCCAGGAGATGGTGAAGGACACGGAAGACTGGTGTGCTGCAGTCCATGGGGTCACAAAGAGTCAGGGACAACTCAGTGACTAAACAACAAGATATTTAAGTATAATTTTGTAAGTTACCCTTATAAAAATTTTCTATGAAGTATAACTTATGGAAAAGTACATTCATCTTAAATGATCATAGGCCATCTTTTAGAATGTAATATGATAGATCTGTGGATAATCACATGCTCAAACATTAACTGAGAAAATGTTAACATAATAAACACTTAGGAAATGAAAGTTGAAGAAGTCATTGCCATTGAGTAGCTTAAAAGATAAGATGTGATCAAGTTTTGTACAAATTAAAAAAAAAAGGAGTAGGGACAGACACATCATGACAGGGAAAGTCAGGAAAAGCATATTGGAGAATATCATTTGACTTGGACCTTCAACTATAGTAGTACAAATATCAGCTAAGAACTGGAATCTGGAGATTTGGACTTGAATCCTAGTTCTGCACATCCTAGCTGGGTAAAACTCAATCTTCCTTTCTCTAAAATGTGGATAATCATAATAGCAATGTAAGTTAAATAATGCATCATCATGTACATCTTAGGTGCTCAAGAAATGTTACTGCCATCATCACTATCAGCATCATCCTACAGTCATCTTCTTCAGAGAGTTCATAAAATTTAGAGTCATTATGTCAGGAATGGAACATACGACCTTGTTTTATAGGAAATATTATTGAGGATATCTGGATCTTTTGCCCCTGGATGAACTAACCTTAGAACTGTTCGCTAAGAAATGGCAGAATCTTAGGCATGACTGGGTCTACAACTCTCACTGACAGATGAGAAAACTGATGCCCACAGAGAGGAAGGAGCTTGCCCAGGTTGCACTCTGTTGAGATATGTGCTTGAAGAAATCTCTCAGCTATACTCAAAGTTCTGAGTGGTGGAACCGTTGTCTTACTAGTCTTTTTATTCTTCAGGAAACCTTGTGGTTGTCGAAAAGAATTCTTATTCCCTCACATTCCTTCTGGCCTGTTTAAAGGCAAGAGTGAGCAAGTTTGTATATATCTTGTGAATATGATTTGTTGTTTGAAACCAAATGTAGTTTATACAGATGATAATCTAGGCAAAAGAGGATTCTACCCTCTGCATATCTCAGGTAAAAAATTTTTCATTTTGTTTCTTTCTAATTCCTTTTATTGGTACTTGCAGTGCCAGTGGGCAAACAGCATTCTTCATGCAACCAGAGAATTCTGAAAGCTTATTTCTTGTAGTTAGCATAAACCTCCAATTCCACAACGGTAGCAATGGTGGATTTTACCCAATGTTTTAATGGTGAGTGTAATCAGAACATAAAAAGATCTAAATGCATATTTTGAAGGAATTTGCAAAGATGACTAGTAGGATCCAAAAAAGCACAATTCAGTTTGTTTCTTTCACATCTGTGTTTATTTTTCTCATTTCTCTTGTGCATATTGAGGATTTTTTAAGATTATATTCTAAAAACCAACCAAATAGTTTCCAAAATTTTCACTGATGGAGTAGATTCATGTGTGCTTTGTAGATGTAATTATTAAATAATTCAAAGGACTAATCCCAGAGTGACATTTTTGTGGTTATTTGTGTGTAATTTTTAAGATTTTCTCCACTCCAGGACCCAATTATATTTTATTGTTTTTGTATATTATGCCTAATAAATTTTATTCCAGTTGTCTGCTGTTCTAGGTACAGATTTGACTCAAGAGAAAACTTTGCACTTCTCTTAGGGTCCTTTATGTTTTCTCTCTCTTTTTTTATGTTTTCTCTTTAAATTAAAGTATCAGTCAGTGAAAGCAAGGGGAGGAGAGGAGAACAAACCTAGACAAATAGGGGAATTGATTGGTGATTATAACAAAATAGCTTCTGAACCAGTCCCAGTCACAGATGAGCACTGAAAGCTGAAAGACTCGTGCCACACCAATATATACAGAATTCATGAATTAAATTTAAAAATGGTCTTTGAATAATGGAAATTATACACTACATATAGTTGCATGCATTAATTTATTAACCTCCAGTGAGATTAACAAACTTAACTATTTAATTGCAACAACACTAACACCTATCTATTCAATCATGCATGTCCCTCTGAGTTCTTCAATAATATCACCTACTGCCTGTGTTATTCTGTGCTAGTTTTTGTGCTGAGCATTTTTCATGCTAGATCTTATTTAACCATATCTATGATCTTTTAAACCAGTACCATTATTATGATTGGTTACTTGATATCCAAGGAGAAAAGTAGGTCACTGGTAATTAAAAGGTTAGTAGGTAGAGAATTCTAAATCAGTATTCATTCATTCATTTGATGTATCCATCAGACAGAGTTTTAGGCCCTCTTCTCACTGCATTTATAATCTCTCAGCCAAATAACACTAGATATCACACAAAGACTACACAGCCTGGCCCTTGGAACTAACAGGCTTCACAAGGTTAATACTGTTGCAGAGTTGAGGGATCCACTTGAGCAAAATCTAGCTTATTTTAAAGGATCTAGTTCCCCATTTGAATTTGGTTAACATAGTACTCATTTACTATCTGTAATGGGCAGTGCATCCCATTATCACCTTAGGAGATGCTAAAGGGCATTTACTTTGGAGATCTTCTGGTCAAGCTCTCTCAAAGCCTAGATGAGAAGGTGCCCAAAACTATACACAGAGATAGTAACTGAGAAGACAAACCACAATAAAGAGTTAACTTGGGAGCAATTTTACAACCTCACTTTACTAGTATTATTATATGACACTGACTCAGTTTAGAAGTAGAGGTAAAGATAATTAGTACCAAAGGAGTAATATTAAAATCTCCCCTCTCCTTTTCTTTATTATACCCTCATGGTATTACAGTCCACTCTCAGGCAAATGGCTCTGGGTTAAAAGATTAAGCTTTTCTATTGACTTTTTTATTTACTTCTCATTGAAATTTCACTCAACTGCCCCCCTCACCTGGATTTCCTATATTATCCTTTCAAATAATCTATATGGCTTCTCCCAGGTCAAAAGGGATTAAAATTCCTCTTTTTTTTTTTTTTTTTTCTTCTTTCCTCTCTTGCAGCACATTTGTTCTGGCTTTGATGAGATTTGCCTGCACATGTATGTTGTCAAAACCCAAACTCTGCGTATTGAATAAAACAAAGCAGGGGCATGAGTTTATTACAAAGCTTTTGACTTGTAAGCTGGGGAAGCTCAAGGCTACAGAACTGATGAGTTCCAAGTTACTCACAGGCTAAGGGATTTGTATGAGACAAATAGGGAAGTTATTTGGCTTTTTCAGCTAACAGGTTGCCTAGTGGTCTTCTTTCTTTATTTTTTTTTAATTTTTAACTAGAGGATAATTACTTTACAATATTGTACTGGTTTCTGCCATACATCAGCATGAATCAGCCACAGATATACACATATCCTCACCTTCATGAACCTCCCTCCCACCCTCCATCCCATTCCACCCCCTAGGTTGTCACATAGCACTAGGTTGAGCTCCCTGTGTCACACATCAAATTCCCACTGGCTATCTATTTTGCATATAGTAATGTATATGTTTCAGTGCTACTCTATCAATTTTTCGCACTCTCCTTCCACCATGTCCACAAGTTTTTCTCTGTGTAGTGGTTTTCTTTCTAATTGGGATCAGAGAAGCAGAGTCAGGGGTACAAAGATGTCCAGAAATGGCTTGAACCAGCTTGGCATTTGGGGATTGGCTGGTGTCCTCTGCCAATTTCTGAGAAGAGCTATAAACCCCTGCAAGGTGAATTTCTCTTTTTGCACCCACGTTGACTGTCTCCAGGACTTCCCTGGTGGCTCAGACGGTAAAGCGTCTGTCTACAATGTGGGAGACCTGGGTTTGATCCCTGGGTTGGGAAGATTCCCTGGAGAAGGAAATGGCAACCCCACTCCAGTACTCTTGCCTAGAAAATCCCATGGACGGAGGCGCCTGGTGCAGGCTACTCCGTCCATGGGGTCGCAGAGTTGGACATGACTGAGCGACTTCACTCACTGACTGTCTCCATGTTGTCCCTGACTCCATATTTGGTTCTGCAGTGTATTCTCCACCCCTATTTCACTGTAATACACATTCAGAGGCTGGAGAAGGAAATGGCAACCCACTCCAGTATTCTTACCTGGAGAATCCCATGGGCAGAGGAGCCTAGCAGGCTACAGTCCATGGGGTCACAAGAGTCAGACACGACTTAGTGGTGAGTAAACCTCCATCACATTCAGAGACACAGGCACTAAAACACAGACTACTCTGTAAGCTCGTAGAAGATAGAAATGTTATGTGATTCATCTGTCACCCACTGTGGGAGGTTGGGCCTTGCACTGCTTCAGTCTGTCAGCTGAGAGGCAAGATAGCAGAGTGCTTAGAGGCAGGGCTCAGGAGACAGGTGCCCCTGCCTGTGAGCTGTGATGACTTAGGCCAGTTACCTGTCCCCAAGACTCCGTGCTCATATCCATAAATGGGGACAATGACAATATGTCTTCCTCCCTTTAGGTGGTTGTGTGGATTAAAGGAAAAAATACATGCCAATCAGTGCCTCACACACACTAAGGCTTAATGAACACTAGTTATTATTAGGGCTTCTTGGATGGCTAACTGGGTAAAGAATCCACCTGTAATATACAAGATACAGGAGACCCAGGTTCAATCCCTGGGTCAGGAAGATCCCCTAGAGAAGGAAATGGCAACCCACTCCAAGAATTAACCTCAGCCAATGTGTATTAAACACCTATGAAGATCCAGGCACTTCATAACAGGTACATATTCGATGAGCTAAAATTTAGTGCCCCTAACGCTTCACTCTGATTGCTACTGTGTTTATAACAAGCTTCCTCATGCTGTTTGGGTTTTCTTCCAAACTTAACCCTATCCCTTGAACTCAAGGCTACCCCTAGACCATCTGGATAGCTTTTCTAGCATTTCTCTAAACACTCTGATATGATATGGGCTTTTTATCTATTCTTGTATTTTATGAGGAAAAACCAAGATGTTCAAGGACTATAGAGCCAGGTACAGGTTTGCTATTAAAATACTTCAACATGGACTGATTTTCTTTGGGGCTATTGTCAGTTAAAATAATCTAAGTCTGGACTTAAGATTATATCTCTGAATGAGACAAAAATAACAGAGAATTTTAACTGCTTAAAAAAACAAAACAAAAAAGCAGTATTTGACTTGTATGTTTAGGCCAGGACTGCACCATGGATTTATTGAAAAAAGTAACTGTTTTCATGGTTGTATGTGTTGGTTTGGATTTTCTATTGCCGCATATGTGTTTTGAAAGATGGCTTTGGATAAGCGTTGTGATTTTCCAAGCAGCTTGTCATCTCCTGGCACTGTTACAGGGCCCTTCTATTTCACCCTAATCAGACCATGATGTCATAAACTGCTGGCTGTTCCCTTGGCAACTATTCAGGGTAGACTAGCCACATTCTCTGCCTCAAGTCAATGGTGGACTGCAGGCAGGCTCCTATAGGCCACAGGGAAGCATATTTCATTATTAAGGTCTTCGTATCAACCACTGATCACTTACGTCTATTGTGTTCAGAGAAAATCCAAAAGTCAATCTCATAGGAAAAATAAGTTAATCTGTATCCTACCCATATGATATTTTAGCTTTGCAGGGTTTTGTTTTTCAAATGAGTAATGTTTCTGCCCACTTTTGACCTTGTCTTCTAATGAGATCAAATCATATATGATATGAAATCAGAAACTATGATTGATAAAATATAAAATGCTCCATAGATATTTGGTACCTTACAGTCATTGCTTCCATTCTTTAAGCTAGATGTCAATCAAATGTTAAGTGTCTCCTCATCTACTGGGAAGCTTTTCTAATTTACTCTCCCAGTTCCACCTCCTAAATCAGGCAGAGCTTATAGCTCCTTTCATAAATATATATTTAAATCAGTGTTAATCAAACCTTTCCTGAGACTTTGCCCTTTTTTAAAACCCTGAACCATTTGGACTCAGTGTCAAATAAATCTATGCTTTTTATTTACTCACTGGGCAGTGAACAGAGCTTGAGTGTATTTGTGAAGCCAAGATCAGTATGTAAAATAGCTAATGTTGTGTTTCTAAATACTGTAAAATTCATATACAATCCCCAGTACTTAGCATAATGCTAAGAACTCAGTAGGGATACAAAAAATATTGCAATAAAACATTAATAACAACTCCTTCATTGATAGAAAAAGAAAAGCTACTCTCAATCTCCTTTTTTTTCTCCCTTAGAACTAAACAGAGAGAAGTAGCCATTCCTTTGCTTTTTGATTGTTGCATGGAAACAGGCATTTGTAAATAATGGGGAGGGGGAAATGTGGCTCCTTGAAAAGACAGGACTGTTTCCAAGTAAGTTTGAAATGGACTAATACAAAAACCTACACAACGTCTTTAGAGCTAATAAATCAATTTCCTGTCATCTCTCCATTATTGTAATTGTTTGTGAGAATGTCCTGTGTGATAGGCACTGGCTAGCAGCATGGTCTGGTGAGAGCAGAGGCTAGTGCAGCTCTATAGATTTTCCCAGCAGCAATTACCTTGTTTTCCTAGAACTTTGTCAAAGTTTGATGCAGACTGTGGTACACAATGGACCATGACCTTCCAGATGACCTTTCTGAACAAGAGCTGGTTTGAGCCAATGTAGAACTCTGAATGAATGGAAAACCCATTTTCAGATTCCAAAAGGGCTGTTCAAGCACTTAGCTCTGTACTGTAGAGATACATAAATGAACAGAACAAACTAGATGCCTCTTCTGCAGCTGTTTCAGTTAAGATGCCAATTTTTTCCATCCTCACTTCTCCTGGCAGCTCATCTCATTTCTGCAATGCATCACACCTTCTTCCATTTTACTAGTATTTTTGTGGCTCCTGCTATTCCCCACCCCAAAATAAAGCCCAGCCCTGTTAGAATTCTTGTGGGCTTGTGGGATGGAGAGGAGTTCTGCTTGATTCGAAATGGTTGTAACTCTGCTTAGTATATAGAACAAAAATGGAAAACCAGATCCTGTGTTTGTCTTCAAACAAATTCCAAGTCCTAACCTGAAGTGAAGAAGCAGATGCTACAGTACCGTGAGGTGTCTGGGCTCCATTCAGAGAAAAACAGTGAGGAAATCACCGTCAGGCCCCTGTTATAGGCGTTCACATTTTTGCTCTTCCCTCTAATTCTTAACTTAGCATCAACAATGAGTTATCCCCTTTAGGAAAGTTGTGTGGATCCTAATAAAGCGCACATCAAATAATGTTCAGAGACCAGGCATGAGCAGAGTCTGTCTGCATTGTTAGTGATATCTTGTAGGTATACCAGTTAGCAGGCTCAGGCTCACGGGATGTCAGAACCAAAGAGGTCATTGGAATTCATGGAATCAACTCCTTTACTGAGCTAATAGGCCACAACAACAAACCACCTAAGGTGAAGACTCACACCAGATACAGCTGGCAAGTCCACGGCTTTCTGTACTGAGACCTATGTCATGAGTCCTAATCAATGCTCTATTTGTTTTTCCAGTACACCTATGTATGTTTGTGTGTGTGTGTGTGTGTGTGTGTGTGTGAATGATAACATACCGTGTATGTAATCTAATAGAACTATTTGATAGTTGACAAAGTACACATCCTCATTTAAATAATTTTCGAGTTCTCCTGAGTGCTATGAAAGTTTCTATTTATTATTTTCTCTCTTGAGCTATGTCTTCTCTTATGTCTCTAAGCAAATGCCAGAGTTTTGTAGTTCCATGTCCATGGACAGGTGTTGCTGCCCATGCAAAAATTTTATAAGGTACTATGAGAATCATTCTTTTTTTCATCTTCAGCTAAATTCTTTATTATATGTGAAAGGCAGCTTGGTGGAGTTAAAGAATATAAATTTTGCAATTTTACAGCCCAGGGTTTATCCTGTTTTGTAGCAGTGTGGCCTTGGGATTTTTTTTTTTTTTTTGCCTTTCTTAGTCTCAGTTTCTTCAAGTAAAAAAATAGGGGTGGTAAGTTTTTTCCTTGCAGTGTTTCCATTGGATTACATGTGTGAAGTACCTGACTCCTTGTAAACACATAATACTTACCAGCTTCCTTCCCAGCCTTGTTTTCAACCCAGCTTGGGTTGTAGGAAGAAAAGATAATTTGCCATAAAGATAATTGTCTGATAATTGTTGTGAGAATTCAGTTGGAGCTAATTTAAGAATTTGTTTTCCTTCATCTCTAAAGAGTTGCAACACATGTTATTTCTATATGTGTATAATTTATGAAATTTTTCCATCTCTGTTATTTCTCTAGGCTCTATTTGATTAGTCTGGTTTTAAAAGCTCAACTGTATTCTTGAAAATCTGCAATGAATACCTATGTACACCTCACTCTAGGGGCTATAAAAATCTACACAACAAGGTCTGCCTTCTGGGAGTTTGTAAAAGAAAGAGAAAAAGCTTAAGCTGTTTACAAAAAAAAAAAAAGTTACATTTGAAAGGTGTTATAATAGAAATATAAAATTTGGTGAGAAAGAATTTATTTTAGCTATGTGATCAGGGAATAATCTCTAGAATAGGTAATAACTGGGTGTTATATACCCAGTAGAGCCTTCTGCAGATAATGTTGGACGGAAAGGAAAAGAAAGATCATAGAGCCTGGGCTGGATCAGAAATGGAAAAAGATCAGTACATGGGTATTGATCTTTCAGCCAGTGGGGCAGGAACGTAAAAGCACAGAAGTAGGAAATGAAGGTAGAAGAATCTTTTAGGGCTGGTTCATGGAGAGTCCTGAATGGTGTACTCATTTCTGGGGGTCAACAGGAAGGTATGTGAGCAGCGGAATGTGTAACAAAACCGGATTTTAAGCAGTTAACTCTGCCAGCCATCAATTTGAAACCTAAAGAGATTAAATTGTATATATTATACTAAATTGTATTGTGTTAATTAATATATTAATAATTTGTTAATAATATATTATATATCAATAAAATATATAATTTAATATGTATAATTTATATTAAACTGTAGTTTATATATGTGTGTGTGTGTATATATATACATATATATGTATGTATATATATATTTATGGGGCTTCCCTGGTGGCTCAAATAGTAAAGAATCCACTAGCAATGCAGGAGGCCTGGGTTCAGTCTCCGGGTGGGGAAGATCCCCTGGAGAGGAGAATGGATACCCACTCCAGTATTCTTGCCTGGAGAATTCCATGAACAGAGGAGCCTGGCGGGCTATGGTCCATGGGGTCACAAAGAGTTGGACATGACTGAGTGACTAACACTGCAACTTTCACATATAACTTATATATATATCTATATATACATAAATATATACATATAAATTTTGCCCACCATATCGGAAAAAGAAGCTTTGTGCCCTAACTTGAGGCAGACTAGAGATTTCTAAAGGTTACATAGTGTCTGTGGCTTCCACTACACATGTGGAGTCCACAAGACTTGAATTATTTTCACTGTTGTGTAATACGGTCAGTTTTGTTTTTAGCAGATTCTCCCAAGGAAGTGTGGTAAGCATATTTCTAAAGCCCTCACATTAAGTACTGTTAGCAATAAATCACAGCTTCTGTGTTAAAGGTCAAAAATTTTCCCTGTAGAACTTTCTTGCTGTACTCTCTAGGATGTATTACTATGCTCTCCTATAAACGTGTGTGTGCACGCGCAGTTGAATAAAGATCAGAGGAGACTCAAGGTGACATTCTCAAGTTATTTTGAGTCAAATGTTTATAAATATATTTTGAAATTTATTACCAAAATACAAAAGTATGCACATCTTTTTTGTTTACACCTGAATCTGTGTGTGCTAATTGGTATAAAAGGCGGGAAGCAGTTCTTGAAAGTTCACATCAAATATTATTCCCTCAAAACCTACTTTCATATTTGCTGATTTGAGTTATTTTATTCTTTGTATTTGCATCTCCCCCAAGATAGCCCACTCCCCAAACATAGCCCCAAATTAAATTTCCAATATCTGGTCAATTTGCAGATCAGACAGTGCCAAACTAAGAAACTATCATCTGTATTATAGATATATAGAAGTTCAATGAAAAGGAGACACAATTTAGTTTTCAATGTTCTTGAATAATCCTTTTTATTGTAAATGAATACATTGTCAGCTGAAGATGAGCATGGCAACCCACTACAGTATTCTTGCCTGGAGAATCCCAAGGACAGAGGACCCTGGCGGGCTACAGTCCATAGAGTGGCAAAGAGTTGGACACAACTGAGCAACTGACACATGCGCACACACACACACACACACACACACATTGTCAGCTACAGTAAGCCTGGACCATTTAGCTCAGTCCATCACTGAAATGTTTCACAAAATTAATATTTAGCACTTTATATTTTGCTTTTACTTTTACCTTTGGCTTTTGTAAGAAGTTAGTGTAAGAAACTTATTTAAAAAAAGATATCTGTGTACTTTTTGTGACACTGTTGATAAAGATGTTTTCTACAATATCAATTTTTTAAATGTACAAACTCATTTTCTCTTGGAATTTCGTTCTAGGCTTCTTTAGCAGAAATTAGTTATTTTTATTTTATATCAAATTCCCTTCTTTGTCCTGGCCACCAGTAAGCTCAAGTCCAAATTTAATGCTGTGCTATAGTAACTATCTTTTTTACGTTTCTGGTATAGTTCTCTCCTCCCTTCTTCGCTGTAGTCTCTGATTTTTTTTTTTCCTTGCAGCAACCTTAATGAATGTGACTTTTGCTTGTAATTCAAGTCAAATTCTTTCTTGAACATGTATATTTAAGATAAATAAAACATATGATTAAAAAGAAGCACATTTTGAAAACTGATTCTTAGTTACAGAAAAACATTAGACGTGCCTGTGTGCTTTTCAAGTTCTGATACCCAGGTTGCATCCCAGACTACTTACAGAGGTGGATTCTAGGCATCAGTAATTTTCAAAGCTCTTTAGGTGATTCCAGTGTGAGGAATTATTGACTTAAATCTTTTTTATTATGATGTTCAACATTTTTTTACAGAAACATGTTTTTAAAAAGGCAAGATTTCAAATCACCTGTAATTCCATAATTCACTATTTAACTACTATAAACATTTGTAATAGCTTACCTACTAATTTTTTTCTTTGTGTCTTTTTTAAACAAAATTGCAATCATATATTATGTAATGTGATCTTATGCTTACATATTATATAAAATGTATGCTTACAATCAGATATCCATTTACATATTTAGGTGTAAGTTTATTATATGTGTGTGGGTTTATTTCATATCTCTTTTATTTCCAGGAACATTTTCCCATTTATTCCCAAAGCTATTCTCCAAGAATCTAGTTCTTAACATTTGTGTAACATTTATGTTATGTTGTGTTGTGTTATTCACTCAGCTGTGTCCGACTCTGTGATCCCATAGACTGTAGCCCTCCAGGCTCTTCTGTCCATGGGATTCTCCAGGCAAGAAAACTGGAGTGGGTTGTCTTGCCCTCTACTACATGATTATACCATGCAGTATATTTGCTTATACCATGTAGTATATTTGCTTATTCTCCTATTCTTATACCTTAAGATTATAGGACACATCCTTAAACAATTTGTGGGCATTAATCTAATCTTTACCTTGGGAATACATTAAGTGATCTATTGATTCCTTTCTGTGTGAGCTGCTCTCCCACAGGAAGGAGAGTCATAGCTCCCTGAAATCTCCCTGGTACTTCATTTCTTTCTGTCATTTAAAAGAATGGTTATTTCCTGCTCTTCCTAAAGACTTAGAACTTAATACATAAGTGCCCTGGGTTTTACAAGCATTGAACCTTGGTCATGAAAGAGTCCCTGCTAACTGACAGTGTTATCTGGGAAGTGATTGGCTACGCCCTCTCCTCTGAGAAAGGAAATACAGGTCATGAAATGACAACAAGGACGCTTTGAGGTGAAGTGGAAAAATGTTGGGGAACATGTGGCATCTGAACTTTATCTTCTCTGACATATCGGGTTAGCCAAAAAGTTCATTTGGGTTTTTCTGTAAGATGTTACCAAATCCTGAACAAACTTTTTGGCCAACCCAATAATAAGTTGAGGCCATCTACTTAGACTTGGAAAAGTGAGCCTGAGTTTGCAGGCTTGAGGCATCAGGAAGGGCTAAGCTACATTCTGAGAGGAATGAGTCAAGAGTAATAGGGGAAGCAGCAGATTGATGAGAGCACTGAAATTCCATGGTTCCTTGGGTCACCTAAGTTTGACATGGCAGTCATTCACAGGATGCTGTCAGTCTGCTTGCAAAGTCATGCTTTCAGGTGTTCTAAGACTAAGTTCCAAGCTCAGCAGTCCAAAGAGTGTCCTGGCAGTCCCTACTCTTGAGCACTCTGCTGCTCTTTCATTTGACACAGCCTCCGTAAACACTCGTTTCTCTTCTTACTATCTTACCTAATCTGATGCATGCATCATTTTCAAGACCATGTTAATGGGACAGAGATCATCATTGTGCCTGGGACATAGTGGGCTTTCAGTAGATGTTTGTTGAATGAAAGAAGCAGGCACAATCACAGCTTTCCCTTATGGTGATCTGCTTTATGATACAATTTCCAGGAATGCATTGTGTCTAAAATTGGGGACCATATGTACAGGAAATTCTTTCTTATGTCAATGTGAAATCCCTCCAAAATAAAATCCCCCGTCATAGTTTGTGTGTATATGTGTATGTGTATATATATATACACATACACATATACATATGTGTGTGTGTGTATACACACATATACAGGAAACTGTAAGCCTCACTTTACAGTAGCTTTCTGGAGAGGGGAACAGTCCTGCACAAAGGCTTGAGTCTAGGTTAGATGGCCTGTCTCTTTTTGTAAAGGTCTTACTTGGACATTTTATAGTTCAGTTACATGCTTCCTTCTGAGAGTCCTGTTCAGAATTCTGGTCAATCTGTGAGCCCAGAGAGCAAGCCAAGATAATAATCAAGATACTGTGGTAAAGAGGTATGAGGTTTCTCAGCCTTTCTAGAAAAGATGGGCAAGAATAAATAGCTTCAGGATTATAAGCAAATTTCCCTCTTAGACAAAGAGAGAGCATCCCTGATGTTGCTGACGCTGGCCCTTCTCCTTGGAAGGCTCCTCCCTGAGTGCCATCAAGGCTCAAGGGGACTCAGATGGCTACAGGACGGTTGATCTCACTATTTCAACTTTAAGTTCATCCAAGCTTCAGTGTAAATCTTTGTTTTAAGAAGGGTTCACCCAGGGATATAAAATAAAATGGGATTTGAATGGAAACTTGGCATCCCAGTTTGGAAACATTTTTTATTGGGTACAGATTTTGGTGGGGGAAGGAAAAACAAACACAATTTCTATGTTGTAAATGTTAATAAAAAAAAGAACAAGGAAAACAAATTCAAATGTTTTGTTTTGAAGAGGCTTTTTTGCATTCCCATGACTCCAAAATACTTTCGGATTTTATGACAATCCATATCCGCTTTAGTATAGAAAGACAAAGGAAAAATGAAGTAAAACAGAGTTAGCAAACAGCAGCGGTAAGTTGTGGAGCTATAGTGATCAGCTGGCAAAGATTCTAATGGGGGTTTTTAGCATTTTTTATTGGTCCAAAAAGTTTATGCTATTAATAATAATGTTTAATTTAGGATTTTCAAATTATGTCTTTAAATCACTAGTTTTATCATTTTTTAGTCATAAACTTTTGCATTCTGCCCTTGGTATATCTACTTAATCTTTGTGGCTGACCTTTTTTTTCTTTTCTTTTGCTGTTGCTATTTCTTAAAACCATTAAATCTTAAGGATATTTTGCACCAAAGTCATTAATGTTAAGGAGAAAACAAGAGGTTGATGATCATGATTTGACTCATACTAATCTATTTCTTTGTATCATAATTTCATGTCAGAAATATGTGGTTAAGTGAAATAAGAATCACAGTAATCAGGAGGTTTATTTTATAATCCTGGATCTACTGTAGAATGGCTGTGCAATTTCAAGAAAGTCATTTATCCCTTGTAGCCTAAGTGTTGTCTTCTGAAGAGTGTATTCACTCATTTGGGTGATGTCAGGTCTAAAGGAGATGACTCATGGGAAAAGTAAAATGAATGTGTTGGTCTAGGTGAACCAGAACTGCACTGTCCAATATGGTAGCTACTAGCTTCAAGTGGCTTATTTAAATGTAAATTAACTAAAACTAAAAATTCAACTCCTCCATCCCATTGGCCACATTTCAAATGCTCAACAGTCACATATAACTAGTAGCTACCATACTGAAAATGCAGAGAGTCCATCACTGCAGAGTGTTCTGTTGGATGGCAGTGATCTAGAATGACAACCTCTTCCAGAATGTTGGGAATTGCTCTTTGAGTATGGGTGGTATCGATCTGAGTTGCCCTGTGAGCTACTGGGAATAGTCCAGCGTCAAAGAACTCTGTCCCTTCATGAACTGCATGCAAGACTATGAACCTGCCATGTACAAGGGAGTGGTTTCCTGGTGTTGAATGGCATGTCAGCTGCATCACCACAGATGTGAAATCAGTGGGCATGCTTAGTCTGAATTCTATTGGAATCATTTTTAAGTACCATAGGTCCAGTGTCATCTTTGGCACGTTTCTCTGGCTTCATCTGAGTTCCAAAATGAAACCGCACAGTCTCCTTCATGAATTTAGTCATCCAAGGCCAAGGTGAGGATGATGTACTAGGCTTTAGAAGCCTGCAGTAGAACATGATAATGGTTCTAGGAATGAGAAGAGAGGGGACAACTGAGAATCCTGTTACTTGGTAGGAATTTATCTTACTTAACCAGAAGCAGCTGCATGATAAGCAGAAAATATATGCCCCTTCTGCTTATGGTTTGCCACCATTTACATTCTATGCAAATATATAATTTTGAAAATTCTTAGGACCTATAAATATACCCAAGTCAAGATTGATTATCAAATTTTTTAAAAACATTATGATAAAGTCATAGAGTGAGGACCATCTATGCTACGTTTACAATCAGAAGTTCATTTCACTGTAGGTGCAGTGATGCCTGAGTATTTCTGAATGTGTGTGCATGCACACACACACACATACACACTAGAGCTCACATGTGTGTGAAAGTACATTTTTTCTTTATACATGGCAGTTTCACCTTTTTTTTCCCCCAGCATGGACCATGAACTGACTGTTTATGTTCAATTCCCAGTTTCACCACAGACTTGTTAGGTGGTCTTGGCAAAGTTACATACCTTCTTTGTGTTTTATTGATAATTTTTGTATCTACAGTGATGGTAGTAAGAGTTGCTATAACAGGATTTGTATGAGGATTAACTGAGAATGTGTCTACAAATATATGTGGGAGGATTGGTTCCAAGACCCCCCACAGATACCAAACTCCACAGATGCTCAGGCCCTTATATAAAATGGCTTAGTATTTGCATATAACCCATTCATTTCTTCCTATACACTTTAAATCATCTCTAGATTACTTATCATGCCTAATACAATGTAAATGCTAAGTAAGTAGTTGTAAATACAATGTAAATGCTATGTAAATAGTTGCTAGCATGCAGCAAATTCAAGTTTTGCTTTTTGGAACTTTCTGGAATTTTTTTCTGAATGTTTTGATGAATCTGTGGATGCAAAACCTTTGGATATTGAGGGCTGCCTGTATATTCATACATATATATTTATTTGCATATATGCTTGTGTATGTATCTGTATATTTACATACATATATCTCAGTACAGTTCCTGGCACATTATAAGTGCTATGAAGTATTCAGTTCAGTTCAGTTCATTTGCTCAGTTGTGTCTGACTCTTTGCGACCCCATGGACTGCAGCACACCAGGCCTCCCTATCCATCATCAACTCCTGGAGCTTACTCACACTCATGTCTATCAAGTCAGTGATGCCATCCAACCATTTCATCCTCTGTCATGTCCGACTCTTGGAGACCCCACGGACTCTGCAGTCCATGGAATTCTCCAGGCCAAAATACTGGAGTAGGTAGCCGTTCCCTTCTCCAGGGGATCTTCCCAACTGAGGGATCAAATCCAGATCTCCCGCATTGCAGGTGGATTCTTTACCAGCTGAGCCACAAAGAAGCCCCTATTAAGTATTAGCTATGAGTTAGCCATAATTATTAGGACACTCATATGCTCATTAATGAACCTACAAAGTCTCTCTCACCCAAAAGCCTGTGGTCTGCCAAATTAAGGATCACAGCAAGGTGTCCCCATGTCCTGTCCTCTGGAGAGTTGGGTTGAGCCCTTCTCTTGGAGGAAATCCACTCAACCCTTGAGTCGATAGGACACTGCCTTCAGAACTAGGTAACCTCCACAGTCAGAGACTTCAAAATACTTCCCTCTCATTGTGAGAGCTTTCTTCACCACCACCCTCCAATACCAGCCCCCAAAACACACATATACATACTTCAACTCTATGTGTTTGGTTGTTTTGTTTTGTTTTGTTTTTTTCCACCAGGTGCTTAAGATTGAAGGACCTTGGAAATCTCTGCTCTCACCTTGACTGAGGCCCAGAGATGTCCTGTTCCCATGCTGTTGATGTTGACAGAAGTAGGGCACATTTTTCTTCCACGTGCTGCTGAACTCTCAAGCAGAATACAAGATGTTTTCTGGTTACCTAGGCTACCTGCTAACATAATCCTACCTAGCCTTTCTTTCTTTTCTCCACCCCCTCGAGTCTCCTCTCACCCTCTCCTCCTCTGGGTCTTTATGTGCCACTCTGTGTGGAGGACAGCTCGTTCTCTGTAGCCTGTCTCTTATTTTGGTTAAGAAGCAGCTGCCAGAAGACTGGCTGAAGAAAATAGTACACTTGCAAACACTTCCAGACTCTCCAGTGGACAGTTTACCTCTTGAGAGAGTGGCTCAGACTATCTTGTAGACTGAGGGGTTTTTTACCATTTTTGAATGCATCCAACATATGCTTGGTTTGGGTAGGGATACTAACAAAATACTGTATGGTTTCTGCAGATTTACTTACTGGGGACATCTTGCTATCCTCAGTGTAGATTCTTGCCCTATTAACTTTCAGTAGTAATTAATTCAAGATCTTATCTGGAAAGTTCTGCCTTATTAGTCCTACTTGAGTAGTATGTGTTAGGATAGACATTTTTATAGGCAGAAGACTACATGCAGACAGGTTTGTGGCTTAATGTGCAATGTCAAATAATATCTATTGTGTGTGTTAGTCACTCAGTTGTGTCCAGCTCTTTGTGACCCCGTGGACTGTAGCCCACCAGGCTCCTCTGTCCATGGGATTCTCCAGGCAAGAGTACTAGAGTGGGTTGCCATTCCCTTCTCCAGGGAATCTTCCTGACCCAGGGATCAGACCCAGGTCTCCCACATTGCAGGCAGATTCTTTACCATCTGAGACACCAGGGAAACCCTAAATAATAGCTATTAAATGCTATCTAGATATTTTAGGTTGGGATTATGGGTCCTCCATGATCTGACTGCTAACTTATGTCTCCTAACTCCCTTCTTACTCCTCTCACATTAGCCATAGATTTTTCCACCACCGTGTCTTTGCTTGTATTGCTGTCTCTGTCTGGAATTCCTTCACCACCATCACCAGCCCCACTGCCATCACTACCATCACCACCACATTCTCCATCATTACCACCACAGCCACTACCACCATTGATACGTACCCTATCCTTTAAGAGCCAACTCAAATACCTCGTCCTCTGAAAAGGTATTGCCCTCATTGTCCTGGCTGAAAGTGACAGTTCTATCCTGAACTTCAACTGTCATCTCTGTACTTCCCAAGATATCTTCAGCCACATTCTATCTTATTTGTTTTTTAGTGGAATACACGTGATCTCTCCTACTGAATATGAAATGCCTTGATATGATGGTAGGGTACCCATCTTATCTCTTCCTGTCCCCTTCCTAATTAGATTTAGGGGAGGCTTAGTTCTTCACCCAGTTTAGTTGTTCAGAAACCACCAATTGAATCCATGTGTGAATAAATGTCAGAAGCCATCTGCAGAATGCTGGAGTGAGTTGTTCCATTGACCAGGGCTATTAAAAAGAGATTGCATAGGAGATTTGAGAAACTTTATTCATAATGGGTTGGAATATTAGAGTTGTCTGGAACTTCAAAATCTAACTACCACCTTCCCTACCATACTAATCTTCATTTTCAACCCAGGAAGCTAAAATTTATATATGACAGGTACAGCTCACACAATAAGGAAATACTAAAGCTAAGATTGTAACTCAGATCTGGCCACCACTCAGGTTGTTCTTTTGAAACAATGCTAGAATAATAGTGACATAAACATACTATGGTCAGGACCAGGACACATGATTGTGGGAAGATAATTTCCCATCCCATAGCACATCACTCCCTACATTTATTTCCTTGCAGATATAACTAGTACAAACCAAATAGCAGCAACTTAAGAGGGACACATGACTACTTCCATCATATGGTGGTTCTGTGCAGCTGAATCAGAAACCCTGGGTATGGGGATAAGACAAGTCTTACTCAATTTTGTACGTGGTAAACTACTTAATGAGTGAAGTTCAGGCAGTCGGGTCATTGACAGCAAGAAAGGAAGTGGTAGTTGAGCTGGCTTGACACAATGGGGCAAGGAGTAGACAGGAAAAAAATACTGGGAGTTCTGCACTTCAGCAGTAGGAAGAGATGAGGGTGGGAGCCAAATGGTGGGGTGGGAGGGGGGCGAGATTCCTTTCTCCAACCATATAACAGTATTACGTGAGGGAATTCAGGGCTTTGAGTGTGTTCTGAGCTGAATGTCTGCTGGAATGTGGACTGTAAATCTCTTTCATCGTCCTTTTCCTCACTGACCTGCAAACAACCCCAGTTCCTCCCATCTGCTTCACCACCACCTGCTTTTGGTGTTTCTTTATCTACATAACTTTTTCCATGCTCTTACTTTCCTATCCATCTACCTTTTCATGGTCCATTTCATTCTTCTTCCAAATGTTTCCATCTGGTCACCTTTTTCCCTAGCTCTGAGACCCACAGTAAGATAAGATCTTTTTACATGTATTCATGTATCTGCTCAACAAGACATGGGTCCCAGGTACCATTCTAGTTGTTGAGGATACAACAGCGAGCAAAAGACACAAGAATTCCTCCCCTTGTGGAGCTCCTATTCAAAGAGAGAACAAAATATAAATGAAATAATTGGACGTTACATAGAATATTGGGAAGATAATAAGTGTTGAGGAAAAATAAACTGGGAGGGAGGAGGGAGTTCTAGAGGAAGAGAGACCCAAAGTTCCAGCACAGAGTCAAGGTGTGCTGGCGATGGAATGCCAGCTCCATCCATCCCAGGCCTACAGGTTAATACACTGCACTGGGCCTCAGTGTCCTGGTCTTTGTATCAGGGATCATAAGAGAAATCTTCTCGGGGTATCTTCTTAGGTTGTTAAGTGTTCAACACAGAGGCTGAACCCTTACAAATACTTAATGATTGTATCATTATTAGTGTGATGTTATATATTGCATAAGATATAAATATTATGTACATAGTGTATATGTGTATATGTTGTGTGTATAATATTATCTGGCTTCACACCTGTAATTTTCCATTTTTCTCAAAATACCTATATTTTTGTCTGTGTCTCTTTCTCCCACCATACTTAACTTTTGAAGACGACACCCACCTCTTGCTGATCTGTGTCTTTCATAGTTGTTGACATAGAGGAGTCTGTTTGCTTGTTAAATTAGAAGCAAATAGGATATCCCTTTCCTCGACACAGTAATCTTTCCTGGAAGCCAGTTCTTAGAATCCTACTCTCATTCTCCCCATTCTCATATCACGTCTAAACATGAGCCACATCCTCTCCTCCTCCCCTCGCTACCTTCTAGTCACCATTCCTGCCCATGTCTTACAGGAGGCCAAACTTATAGTCCTTGTCTCCGACTCACACACCCCTCCACTCCTTCACAGAAGCTTTTGGAAGATCATTTTACTGTGGATCCAGCCAGTTCCTCATTCCACCTTAACACGGTCTTAAGCATTTCTCTTTTGGGAGTCACCCACTCCGTTATCAAGACTCATATGCATGCCTATACCTCTAGTAATCATGCTCTTCTACAGCTTTTTAACATTTCCTAGTAAAAGACCAATTTCACACATTTTCTCATTTGATCTTTAGAACAAACAACTGTGTGAGGTACAAATTTCAGATATCATCAGCTGCATGTTTCTAATAAGGAAACATGCTCAGAGGAGTTGGAGAAGGAAATGGCAACCCACTCCAGTGTTCTTGCCTGGAGAATCCCAGGGACGCGGGAGCCTGGTGGGCTGCCGTCTATGGGGTCGCACAGAGTTGGACACGACTGAAGCGGCTTAACAGCAGCAGCAGCTCAGAGGAGTGAAGTGAAGAATCCAAGTGCGTGTGGCTAAAAACGGCAGAGTTAACACCAGAATTCTTGCTTTCTGAAGCAGTAATACTAAGTAAGTTTGAAAAAGTTATATGTCTGGCACTCAGATGACCTGAATTCTCACCCCAGTTTTGTCATTTACTCACCCTATGACCCTGGAAAATGCTGTAAAGTCTCAGTTTTCACTTCTGTAAAATAAAAGTAACTCTTGCCCTCCCTGACTCATGGGAGTATTTTGAAGATTAAAAGACATGTTAAGAAATTTTAGAAACTATAAATTGCCATGAATAAATGTCAGGGGGTATGAATCAACTCTGCGAAAATATAATGACTGATATATGTGAAGGAAAGAAATGGACGCTTCTGTAATTTCCACACACACCACAAAAACAGAAGCCCTTCAGATTTTCAGGCACATCTAGTATTTGACACTAATGAAAGAATATAGAATTTATGAAAGTTTTTTAAAACCTGTGGGCCAAAAACATAGTATATGTATAGCTCTCACTTCCAGAGTTTAAACATCATTTAAAATAGCCCCTCTCCCAGTGAACACCTGTGGTTGAGAAAAAGTGAAGAAGATTGTTTCTGGGCAAACCCTAGAAGTTTCTCTATCTATCTGTAGAATTCAGCGATGTTAAGTGGCATGTTGACTTGTCTTTTTTTTAATTAATTAATTATTTTTGGCTTGTTGGGTCTTCCTTCCTGCCCACAAGCTTTCTCTAGTTGCAGCAAGCAGGGGCTTTTCTTCGTTGCTGTTCACAGGCTTCTCACTGCAGTGGCCTCTCTTGTTGCAAAGCACAGACTTACTTGCCCCACTGCGTGTGGGATCTTCCTGAACCAGGGATCAAACCCATAACTTCATTGCCAGGCTGATTCTTAACCACTGGCCTACAGGGAAGCCTGACTTGTGTTGTTATAGTAAGAGGCTCAGCATTATGGGCCGAGTTCATTAAACAGTCCAGAAACCTACTCAAGTCTGTGATTATTTTGGATTATTTCTGTTGCATCACAAATCAACTATCCTTGTCCAAAAGATTCTTTCCCAGTCAAGCTTCCAGATGAGAATGCATCTCAGCCAACGTCTCAGTTATAGCCTTGTAAGAGTTCATAGAGGACCCAGAAAAACTATACATAGACCCTCAAAATCCATGAGATAATAAATGATGTTGTTTTAAGCCACTAAGAGTGGTAGTTAGCAATTGAAAGCTAGTGCACTACTCTATAGTACTCTAAACAGATACATGTGTGTTTGCATCAGTCATGTCCAACTCTTTGCAACCCTGTGGATTGTAGCCCACCAGGCTCCACTGTCTATGGGATTTTGAGGCAACAATACTGGAGTTGGTTGCCATTTCTTCCTCCAGTGGATCTTCCCAGCACAAGGGTTGAACCTGTGTCTCTTGTGTCTCCTGCATTGGCAGGCAGATTCTTTACCCACTGAGCCACCAGGGAAGCCAATTCTAAACAGATACTATTTGGGAAGCCAATTCTAAACAGATACTATTTAAAAAAGCTTCCCCAATGAAGGAGTCCCCTCTACTATCGTCCAGCTCTGTGGTTACCAAGCTTCTGCTTCAACATCTTCAGTGGCACGGAGCTACCATCTCACAGGGAAGCCTGTATCAGAGTTAAACAGGTTTGCATATTATCAAGTTCAGGTCTTGTGAAGGTAATACACTCTGCAGACATAGCTTAGGATATGCCATGGGTTCAGGTAGGCTGGTGGGAGGGTACTGGTTCTCTTCAGTCGGAACTTTCCCAAGTGGCTACTGATCCAGAACCATATATTTTCATGGAAGAAGTTACTGAAGGGGAATGCATGTGACTGGTAGATAGCACTGGAACTCTTGCTCCCACTGCTCTGTAGCAGTATAAAGTTTCATCCAGTTAAATAAGTTGGTAAGCCCTGCTCTGCGTATTTTTCTTATAGAATTATGGTCATCAAGTGAGATAGTGTCTATGAAAATGTTGTTGGCTGTACATCAGCAAATGATTGCAAATGATTATTATTATCAAAATAATAGTCATTTGTCAGTAAATATTTGTCAAAGCTGGCCCACACTGATGAAGACAGGCTCTCCAGGGAAGCTACCGATGCGAAGATAAAGGGGAGACCAGCCCCCTGTTTGGAATTTCATCACTGATCCCAGATTCCCAGCGGTGCATTTCAGGTCTTGCTTCAAGAATTTGTTTTTTGTTTTGTTTGGAAGGAACAAGAAGGCCCTGGAGCCAGTTACGTTGTCATCAAACTTAGTTGGTAATTAGGCTCCAAAGAAAACCTGTGGCAGTAAGATAGAGTTGAAACGTGAATTCCTTTCCACAGGTGGAGGGTTGGATCCTAGAGGCAGTGTATACAGCTTGGCTATTTGAATGCTTCTGCATGCAGGCAGGTTCAAGAGAATTTGGGTAAAGCAATTAGCGTTGTTCTGTCTGTGGGCAAAACTGGTTTGAACATGTTTGTCTGTTCTTAAAGGGCTGTTGGAGTCTTGGCAGTCTATCTGATGAGAAATTTCACTAAGCAAAATGTCTTCACTTACAAATCCGGCCACTTTACACTGTCAGCCAGTCCCAAATTCATTTATTTTCTTTAGAGTTATTCCTACAACCATGAGCCACAATGAAGTAAATTAATCCCCAAGAGCCCAAGAAATTATGAAGCTGTTTAATCTGTCCGTTCAAGGATATCCTAGCAAAGCACTGCTAATTCTTTTTGTACAAACTATGTATATTGTGAATCTTTTCATTTGGAAGAGAAAAATATGTTTATACTTGTATTTTTCAGGGTCTATTTGATATCTATGTTTATACTGTACTTATTAAAAGTATTACTATTTTGTTGTTGTGATATTTTATTGCTTGGCCCACTTTAGGAAGAATAAAACCAAGACCTCATTATTAAAGCCAAAATCCTCCACAAACCCATCCTCCTAAAAACTTAGATTAAGAAATATTTAGTCAGCCAAATCTGTATAGCATTTTATATTTGGTCCCACATAAATGTCCTACATTTGGTCTGAATTTGACCTGCCTCTCTACACATCCTGTTCTCTTGTCAGCTTAATAATGCATACATGTCGTGGTAGCTAGTGGCAGGAACATGTGCAAATGCGCTATCAGTTCCACTTTGTGTGTCTTCACCCTTTATCAAACTTTTAATTTTATTTTATTTTTGATTTTTTGTTTTCTCTGTTTGTTTTGGATTTGTGGTTTTTGTTTTGTTTTGTTTGTTTTTGTTTTCCAATCTAGGCTTAAAATCCAGTGCTAAGTTGAATGCTAGAATGAAATATTTGAGCCTGGTGTCTTGGAGTTCCTCTGGCTGATTAGCTTAGTTGTTCGGATGTCTTCTGCCAGCCTTCCCCACCAGGGAATTTACTTGCTTTCTCATCTTTGATCCTAGAGAACTTTTTACCAATCTACCATAAATCCCTCTACTGAAATTTTAACTTATCTCTTCATTCCTCAGTTTCCCCCACTAGCTCTTGCAACAGTACAGAGGACCTCCTTGTCTGGTTCATTACAGCCTTCAGTGTCTAGCACAAGGCCATGCAGAAAGCCACTGTTTCAAAACTGTTTATTTCGTAAGTGGATGGCTGTTCCTATTACATTTTTCTCATGGACCAGCAATGTAGTCTTAAATTTTGCCATAGCATCTGGGACCCCAAGTGAAAGGATTTAAATGATCAGTGACAATCTGTGTGGGAAGCAGCCGAATTACAGATGGATTATGTTCCAGTTGTTCAGGGAGGAATGAGTATTCCAATTCATAGACCTTGACTGTGGAATAATGTAGTATGGACTTTTTTTGTCTGACTTTTTTGCTCAGCATTATGTGCATGAGAATTGTCTGTGTTGTTGAGTATAGAAATAGCTTCTTCCTTTGGATTTCTGTGTACTATTCCATTGTATAAAAATATCATAATAAAAAGAAAAAACAACATAGTCCTTGACTGAATTCATTGCAGCCTTCCCTTTTCAGAGATGAGGCAACTCAACTCTGAAAAAGGGCTTTGTCTCTCCAAAAGTCCTGGGAAGAGTTTGTGGTAGAACTAATTCCTACCTGGTTCTGTGGATTTTCTTTATTGTCTGTCCTCATTTTATTACAGACACATAAACAAGTTACGTACATCTCTTAGCCCACAAGGAAAGTAATTTAATCCAGTGTTATATAAAATAATAATTCATGAGTCCTGACCCCACTAGAGAATAGGAAATAAGGCAAATGAGAAAGAGTCCAGCAGCATCAGTGGTGTCTGCAAGAAAGGACATCTGCTACTACGAGGAAAAGCTCCATCCATTGTGTTATCAGTGGAGTATGTGTGGGCAGGTGGCTGTGCCCATTCCTACCTAATGGGAGAAGTAAAATAACAGCTCTTAAATCAAGGACAAGCCTCTACCCAGTCTTCATAGGCAAGGACAATAGTTTATGTTGCAGGGAAACTATTATAATCATCTCCCATGTGCATCTTGTTCCTGTGTACATCTTTGCAATTTTGATAAAGTTAACAGGGACTTTGTTACCTATCTTATGAACACCTGTCTGCCAGGATTTATAACAAATGGTTTCAGGCAATTTTGCCTTTTCTTTCAGGTAAATTTCATACATTACTTCTGTCTAGAACTGTAGGGTCATGTTAGTTTTTTTGAAACTCCAGGAAATGTTTATTTTAATTTTCTTTAAAGAAGGGGAAGAATAAAGAAAAATGTATCAAAAGCTTCTACTGCCAAACTACTGTTTTGATTTCTCTTTGTGTGAGCTTTGGCTTCCCCACATCTTGAGCCTGAAACTCTTTGATGTTGTCTCTTTAAGCATAAAATAAAAGATTATTCTCTTTAGTCTACAGCCTTGGAGGAGGGCAAACACTAAACATTTATGTGTGTTCATGGTTCTGTAGCAAAACTTGATGCCAGTCTTAGGGCTTTCATATTTTCCCTAAACTTACACAATGATCATTTGGTGTTCCATGACTTTTCAGTTTTGTCAGCTTTCTAGGCTTATGTACTTCCTTCTTATTGTTTCTATGTGAACAACTTGACAAGGGTGGCATCCATGATTTAATTCCTCACTCTATCACCGTAGGCCTTATGTTGATAATTATGCTTTGCACACAGTAGTGGCTCAATGTGTGAATGAATGCCGGGGTGAATTTTCAGTTTGATTCCAAGAGCCATTTAATTCTATTAGAGGCACCACCTAGGTTTTCATGACATTTAACTGGTACATTTTTCTTACTGCTTTTTAATGCCTAAATCAATGGTTTGTGTTACTTTCATTAGAGCCCAAATGGTATTAAAATATTTCCAGTGATAGTATTAAGCTTTTCAATGTATTCCCACGAAATATCACTCGATTCCTGGGTTTCATGGCCAGCTTGGTTGGTTAACTTTGTGTTCATGTGGCCTAAATTCCTGAACTCTCAGAGTTGCGTTGGCTTTTAGAGAGCCTATCTAAATTTGTATCATTTACAGATGACGAAGCTGACATGTTTGCATTGTTTATGGTCAGGGAATGAAGTAGGAGTTTGCACTCTCCTCAATCAAGATACTCTGGATATTCACAATGTGTTTCTCAATACAAATGTAGTATGACTATTTTGTGACTGTTCCTAGACTGACTGGCTCTAGAGGTAGAGAAGTACTAAGAAGTAACCTGGACTGCCTGCTTCACTTCCAGTGATACTCTTCTCACTGTCAGGCAAGACGTACATCCCGAGGTGGCTTTTGGTCAAGGGAAAAGAGAACAATAGTCATTTTCATAACCAAATGAGAAATTCAGTCTGTTCTGCTGACCGTGTTCATATTTTCTGACAAGTCTTAAGATTGCCTTTATTTCAAATTTGATCACCAGTAACTGTTAAAGCCATCACTTGCTTTTGCTGTGCCTGCAGCTCTGCTTTCCAAAATCTTTTCCACCATAGAGGTCTTTCTAAATATTGTCATTACCTGGAAAAAAATAAAAAACTTAGTCATTTAGGAAATATGAAGGGATATTGCTGAAGTTTAAAAAAAAAAAAAAAAGAGGCAGAATGGCTATGAAATTAGGAGAGCATAGCTTGGTTCTGTAAGATCCTGGTCTGAATCCTTTTAGCCTTATGAGTTTAGGAACATCAGGAACTCTGGAGACTCTGTCTCCCTGTCTAATTCATATGGGAAAGTGTGGAACAACAACTATTTACCAGGGATTAATTTATGCACATATTATTAAAAACCACTGTCTCTAGTGGTTCCTATTCAGAATCTTGTTTGGTCAGATAGCTTCTCATGAGTAACATCTCAACTGATGGCCAATATTTATTTAACACTTTATGATTTACAAAGTACTTTATTATTTTATCATTATATTATTGCTAATATTAGTTAATGTTATTCTAGTATTAAAGTAATTATTCTTTTACTTTAGTATTCTATTACTGAATAGTAGAGTATATTAATATAGACATATATATAATATGTTAATATAGATATATATTATATTAATTAGATACATTGTATATAAATCTAGAATGTATTCAATAATAGGATGTAGTAGAACGTGTAATGTATCATGGTCTATGTTTACAGATAAAAAAGAGAGTTTGTAGGAGAATAAAGGACTTTATGACACAAGTTTGCTTCTGAATAATGGGTGAGATTCATGAGACTCCTAAACCCATGTTCTTTCTAAGACTTTGAAGGTTCTGAATATTTGACATGATTGGAGTCAGACAGGCTTGGCTTAACCAATCCCTCATCTCTCTCTGTCTCCTCTTTCTCACAATATATTCTAGAAAGAACTTTGTTCCTTGAAAACATACAGCCTTAGGTTGGAAGAAGTTAGATTTTATGAGAGTGGTTTTCATTTCCCGTTTAAAAGTGTGAAATGTGATTTCTTATAAAACTTTGGAAGTTAAAGCTGGGGGATGGGATCACAATTTGTAGTGGTGTCTCCCACATCTCTGTCTGCTCACAACTTGATAAGAATCGCCAAAGAGGATGTCCTCATTTACCTGAAATTCTTTAGGAGAGAGAAACATGACTGCCTCTACAAGTAAGGAAAGGCATTTGGGCTACACAAAGCCTCTTTTAAACTCTTAAGCTAGTGGACGGTCTGTTGTATAAACAGGGGAAAGTTTTTATTGGTGCTTTTAATAGAGTCTTATCTAAATATCTAGAAGTTGTCAGCAAGTGTCAGCTGTTACCTCAGGTTAGATTTCAAGGCCCACAGCTCCCTTACGAGGCCAACAAGGATAACTGAAGTTTACTCTGTACTTAGAGCCCCAAGCCTCCAGCAAACATTCTGCACAACACTTCTAGGACTAGCAGTAAATGCAGCAGTCATTGTCAAGATTAGGCTCAGATGTCTGCTCAAAGGGTTATTTATTTGAGCCAATAGCAAGAGACAGGGGAAGAAGCCGTAGGATTGAATCAGACAGGCCTGAGTATGAAACCCAGCCTCGACACTTAACTGTTATACAAGCCATCCAAAATAAGTACTTAACTTTTCTGAACTTTAGTTCTGCTATCCACAAATAGTAAATTATAAATGTCTGCCTTACAAGTCTGATATAAGAAAAATGTACCCATCAAGTTAATTTAGGATAATCAGTATTATTCCAGTCCTGGTTCCTAGAATACCCAAAGGCATAAAGATCTATCTCTAGAAAGAGGTAGCATTTCCTCCACCATATATTTTCCTATTCTGTATATTCTAAGAAACTCAAGAATCCCTTCCTTTTTCCAGCTGTTGATGGAGGCAGAGAGTGATATGTTCAGGTCTTTGTTGCATCCTTATCTATTTAGGAGCCAGAATCTGTGAATTCAAGAGTGTGCAACTGTGTTTCAGACTGTGTCTTACCTGTACACAACCATGTCTTCCTTTCAAACCGAGAGGACCAGATGTTGATATGGGAAAGAAGGCCGTATTGCTATTCCCCAGGCAAGGGAAAGATGTCATGCCACTGCTTGTAACAGTGAATCTTCACATTTATAGAGGGCGGATTTGACTTGTATTATGTCCCACGAAGATTCACTATTATCCTCATTTTAGAGATAAGGAAACTGCAGTGAAGTAACTTGCCCATGATATGAAATTACATCAGCCAGTAATAGTATCCTGGCTTGTTCCAGAAATCATTAGCATATTTATCCATCTCCAGCGTTGTTTCTGGTTCCCTCGGGCCCCTAGATGAAGCTCAAGCCCAGTTTGTACTCCAGGTGGAGCAGTCTGGGGTGGCCGCATCCAGACACCATGGGAATGGAGTTTTGTCTTTTGGACTTCATCCAGAGACACCATGGGAATGGGGTTCTGTCTTTTGGACTTGCTTGTCTTCTTCTCAGGTCCCAGTACATGGGTTGCTGTGGGCTGTGGGGTCTTCAGACTGACCCTGACCGTCAGGAGAAATAGGAGAGCACCAGGGCTGTGGTTATACTGCAGGTTCTTCAGTAGGATGTGTCTAGCGATAACGTGTGCTTGTGAGTCACCATCTTTGTGGATTCTTTCTGTCAGTCCACATTGGGCTTCCCAGGTGGCGCTAATGGTAAAGAACCCTCCCTCCCATTCAGGAGATGCAAGAGGCTCGAGTTCAACCCCTAAATCCGGAAGATCGCTTGGAGAAGGAAATGGCAACCCACTCCAGTATTCTTGCCTAGAGAATTCCACATGCAGAGCAGGCTGGCTAGCTACAGTCCATGACTGAGCGACTGAACACACACACATGGAAGACACATTAGAAGAGCAGTCTCTGTGATTTGTACTTGTAAGTGTTTAATGTTCTCGGGGACAGGGCTTTAGAAAGCTGAATTTCTGAAAGCAGGCTGACTTAAAGGCCTCTCTCAAGGCCACGAGGTAGTGCAGTACAGTGAAAAGAGCTTATCCTGAAAACTTAGAAACCTAACTTCTAGTCTCCTGCCTCTTCTGGTGAAATCACCTGCCCTTTTTGCATCTGTTTTCTCAATTTCCCGGTTGTGTGTTTGAACCAGATATTTTCAAACATCGCTTCCTTGTCTGAAATTGCTCTTTAACTTTTCTTTGTAAGGAATTGATTGAAAGAGCTGCAGATCTCATTATGAAAAAAAAAAAAGGTTAAGTTATGAATAGGAGCTATTTAAGGCAGCAAAGAAATAGAGCATCCCTTTCTAATAATGTCCATCCTTAAAAAAAAAGAAAAAGCACCATTTTAGTTTCTTTCTTTGCTGAGAGTTAGACCCTTACCTGGTTAGGACAGTCATTAGGTAAATAGGCTATGACAATTAATGTTTTTCTCATTTTGTCTTTTTATATTTTGTATATTTGTATAACATTTATTTATAATGTCACTTGTTATTATTACTTGCTTTCTTTGTGCTTTCTCCTCTTTTTTAAAGGCATAATTTACATGTAAGAAAAATACTCAGATCATGAGTGTCTCTTTTGGGGGCCTCTAAACTATTGATGAGATTTGACAATTGTACACATCACTCCAGAAAGTTTTCTTGTGACTCTCTCCAAACAATATCCGCCTACCACCCTCAGAGTCAACTAACTACCTTCCAACTTCTGTCACCATAAAAAATTCAGATAAATATAATCATACCATGTTTATTTTTGTATCTGGCTTCTTCATTAGACATGTGAATTTTTGAGATTCATCCATTCATCCATGCTGTTGTAACATCAATCTGTTCCTTTTCCCTACTAAGCATATTCTGTTGTGTGAACATACTCCCAATTCCTTTATCCATTCTCCTCTTTTTTGGTTTGGTCATGAATTTATGTAAGTAGAAAAGATGGAGATGTAAGTATTGAATCATTGAGTCAGATC
Source organism: Cervus canadensis (assembly GCF_019320065.1). Lineage (NCBI taxonomy): Eukaryota > Metazoa > Chordata > Mammalia > Artiodactyla > Cervidae > Cervus > Cervus canadensis. The sequence goes on along the minus strand of NC_057392.1, from coordinate 54,423,482 downwards.
CATCTTCTGTTCAGGCCCAAGAGCTTCAGGCATTTGTCACCTGATACCAACCCAAACCAATAGGCATACACCTCTGCTTCTTGTGGTAACAGTTTATTTCTTCATTGTTCCCACTAATGTGGACTATCTAACCTTCTCTTTACCTTATCACTTGGAATTCCAGAAACTGCTAATTGTAGAATTTTAAACATGATAGTGGAAGATCTTTGTCTTCTTATAGGAAGTTATTTTAAAGCCAAACTAAAAGATATACACTTTATATAAACATGAGGACTTTCTAAATTAGATTAAAGTGAAATGGTTAATAAATAAAATAGTACTTAAGAAAATAGAAAAAGAAATGACAAATCTTCAAGCAAATAAGTGGAAGTAGGCTGTCTCTAAATATCTGCTTAAATTACATCTTGTACATGAAGTAAAGGTGCTGAGTTTGACAGACAGGAGTTCGAATTGTCCTGAGAGTCCAGAGACCTGTGTTCAGACAGCTGCTCTGCCCCTCCTCAGGAATGTAACTAGCCACTTTGTCTCCAAAATTCAATTTCTCCATCAGTAAAGTGGTCTGGTTGGATTGGATAATCCTTCAGCTCTTTCATTTTAGCGATCCCATGGTTCTTTGCAAATCTTTTCTCTGGGCTCTGGATGGCCCATCCTTAGTAGTCAGTCCTGGGATTTCACTCTTTTGCCCCTCTGTGGTGAGGTATCCAGAGCATCAACATTCAAGAAATATCTCTGGTCCCTTTTCCTCTTCCACGCCCCACATGTACCTTTTTCTAGAGAAGAAATGTTGTCTGCAGCTTGCTGCAATAAAGATTTCCCTAAAAAGTGTTGGGTCTTGAAGCTTTACCTATTTGTCAAGTTCTCAGTCAGTTCAGTTCAGTCGCTCAGCCGTGTCCAACTCTTTGTGACCCCATGGACTGCAGCACACCAGGCCTCCCTGTCCATCACCAACTCCCAGAGCTTGCTCAAACTCATGTCCATCGAGTCGGTGATGCCATCCAACCATCTCATCCTCTGTCATCCCCTTCTCCTCCTGCCTCCAATCTTTCCCAGAATCAGGGTCTCTTCCAATGAGTCAGTTTTTCGCATCAGATGGCCAAAATATTGGAGTTTCAGCTTTGGCATCAGTCTTCCTAATGAATATTCAGGACTGATTTCCTTTAGAATTGACTCAAATACTATTAATTTGTAAGGCTAATCAGCAATATCATACTTGATTGTATTTTATATCATACTTCAGAGCTACATTGTGGATTTGTCCTTTCTGTCTTTCTCCCAGAGAAAGAACCATTGTTCTTGGTGATGACTTCTTAAGTTTTTTTTCTCCTGTTTGTAGTAATAGCCGGTGTCCTCTGAATTTAGGTACCAGATAGTCAAAGTGCTGGCCTACCTACATTTCAACTGGTCCTGGGCTTATGTTATTCACTTGACAGTGTCTGTTTTGCTTCCAAACACAGCTTATTAAGACCTTTTCTTCTTCTCTTCACAATTCATAGAAAAAAGGGCGGGGGGGAGTCTTTGAAACACAGTCATCCTCCCTATGGGAAATGCTTTCTATGAATTTTTTATTTCAAAGGCAAGCTTTGCTTCACTTTAAGAAATAGTATCTATCTTTAGATTGAAATAAACCAGAGGGAGTTGAACAGAGAAGGAGGATATTTTTCCAGCTTCTCTCAAGTCAAAGTAATATAATTATTTTGGATACCAAGGGAGTTTAGAGGTTAATATATTTACCCATATATAGTGGAAAATTCAAAATTCCATCTCTAAGCAAAAATGGATTTGGGAAGTATCTATCATTTTTATTAGCCATCTCCTTGAGTGTATTCTTTGCAATATATCAGACGAGAAAGAACATGGACTTGCAGAGTCAGAAAGGCTAATTTTCTGATCTTGGCCCAGCTATGTTCCAGTTGAACAACTTTGGAAAATCACTTAACCTCTTTAAGTTTTGATATTTTTATCTGTAAATTGGGAATAATAGTCTCTATTTTTCAAGGTTGTTTTGAGATTCTTAGATAATACATATAAAATTCATGGCACCTGAGGCATGAACCCAATAAAGGTGGTAATGCAATTACTTTGGAGTTGTCATTTCTGCTGCTTCTCATTATAATATCAAAATTAAAGCCCAAAGTTTTCATCTCTAACTTTGGAACTTCCAAAAGGAAGTATAAATTTCCTGTGCATACTCACAGAGTCTGAGACCTTTTAATTATTGCCTTGTATCTTACCAAACTGTGATTAGATCCAGAAAATCATATCTTAAAGGCCTCATGCGTGCCCTTTTTCAGTGGGGGACCGGGACCATTCTGATTAAATCTAAGTGACCACACTCTGTGTGCATTGCAGAGATAAGATGTCCTTATGGCTAAGGTCTCCTGATGGTGCTGCTGATGTTTAGACAGCCCAGAATCTAGAAATCATTGTCATGTCACTAGAAAATGTGGGGGAGGATGGTAAAAAGCTTGAGAGAGATTAAAACTTTCAATAAGCTTGAGGGAGGATTAGTGAATTAACAACAACAACAACAACAAAATCCATACTATAAAGTAAATTTTCACTTGCAAAAGACACATCATTTATCTAGAATTTTGAAATGGTTCTCTCTTCGGGTTACTGTTTGGAGTGCTTGTGATTTGTTCTCCTTGATGGAACATGAGTGAGTGAGAAGCATATCTAAGCAGGTCTTCGAGCCAGTTTCTTTCATAAATTTCCCCAGGTGTATGTGCCACATATCCTTGACAAGAACACTGTTAAAGGAGACAGTGCGCTGTGGAATTCAGAACAGTGGCAGGGGAACCAAGAACTCACATTTGTTGTTTTTGTCAAAGACTGACTCAATGACCTTGGAGCAAGTTGGTTCAAACACAAGGTGAAGAAGATCACGTCTGTCATGAGTTGAGAGCTCATCCCAGGAAGATGCTACATGACTACAAAGTGTGTGTTACTGTGCTTGCCTCAGATAAGGAAAATGGTCACAATTGCTGCCCACACTTCCAGGTTATTCCTTTTCTCTTCTAAACCCAAATTTTCTCTATGAATTCTAGTCTTTACCAAACCAGAGGAGGGTTCACATTGTTAACCTCAATAGAATTAACTTAAAAGTTTTTTTTTTTTTTTTTTGCATGTGAGCTTTTATTAGCAAAATCACTCTTACTGTATCCCTGTTGTTTTGTATCAGGCACTGTGCTGGAGATGCAAAAGATGGGTAAGACTTGGTCCCTTCTCAAGAAGTTCAAAATAAGGTGAAAGAGATCAGCATACACAAAACCAGCATGCAATGTAAAAATGCCACAAGAGTACACTTGTAGACATTTTATGGATAAAGAAAGAGGTGGCAGACAATTCTGCCTGAGAAGGACTAACTCAGGGAAGGCTACAGAGAAGAGGGGCACATCTGGCTGGAGTCTGATGTTGTCCAGGTTGAGATAAAGTAGGATGTTCCATGTAAAGAGACACCAACGGGGATGTATAGGGCATGTTCAGAAGACAAGAAGCATCTGATTTGGCTGGAATGTAGATTACAGAGGAAGAATGGCTGTGTCCAGCCATTCAAAGCTGCAAAGGCTCTTCTGATGCTGCAAGAGGTTGTATTTCTCATGTTGGCATGGGGGGGGTGGGGGGAGTCTTTTTGTGGTTTCTAGGTAAGACAGAGATGGGATGTTGTCTGTGCTTTAGAAATCCATTTTGACAGGTAACACAGGTGATCAAATTGAGTAGGGCAGAGGTCATGCGCTGGCTGCTTTCACATCACATTCCAGCAGATGCATTTTATTTGATATACAAAAGATTTTTTTTTTAAGTTTTACCCAATTTCAAACTTTTAAAATTTTGGAAAAGTCACAGAAAAATCTAGATTTCTTACTTCTCTTAAAAATAAGAATTTCTAATTCCTGTCAAGCAGCAATCAGCTAGAACTTAGAAGTATCTTCATCAGGGGCTGGGACATGCATTCTGCAATCTACCAGAGTGCACTCCAGTTTATTTCTTATACCCGAAGCATGTCACTCACCAGTGGTGTCTTTCTGGGTCTTGCATTTGAATATGAGACTTCTGGAGTAATGCAAACCTGGTGTCAGAAAGATCCTTGGTGGACGATATTATAGTTGGACTTCCAGGAATGATGAGAACCTGAATCGTGTGCAGGCAGTGGGATGGAGAGGAGGACAAGGATGGACTGACTGATTGCTTAGAAGTCTAAGGGATGAGGGAGACAGTGAGATCAAAGAAGACTCTCCAGTTTTTATATTAGATGATAAGTGGATAGGATTCCCATAAAATCAGAAACACAGGTGGAATAGAAGGTTTTGGAATGATGACAGTGTATTCAGTGTGACCCTTTGCAGTTCAAGGCTTTGGGAAATATTGCTAAGTCTGTTGGACATAAACTTATAGGTAGGTAGCCTCACCATACTGTGCTCGAAGAGGACAGCTTATCATTATGCCCTGAGCAGGCATGTACATTTTTTTTTCATTGTCTGTGTTATATACTCTATCTTCAACTTTAATAAGTTGTCAGGCAAATATCTATCCTTGAAATCAAGAGAACAAGTAAGGAAATGGGGATGTACCAAATGCCTAAGAAATGGGTCATGTAAAAATGCAGATTGAAAATGGGTTACAGACATTAGGTATGAATTCTTAGGGCAAAAAAAAAAAAAAAATGTTCATATAAGGCATGAAGCAGGGCCTGGAGAGGGTAAGAGAAGTGAGGCTCCTGGGGAAGCAAAGTGAAGGAGATTTTCAGACACTCTCAGGATCCTAAATATGGGCACCTCTTTAGTCCTGCTCCCTCTATGCCTCACTTCCTTCATCTTAGTTATGGCCCTGATAGGGAGATTTTGAAAATAAACATCGTAAATAGTTATGATCATAAATTATAAAATGTTATTCTCCATTCTATGAGAGTTCATGGGCATTGATTGCAATTAATCACTTGAGATTAATCATCTTGTCTAAGTCTCATGTATGTCTCCACCGAGGAGTGATACAAACTCTAGGTTTAGACCAATGGGCACTATTAAAGCCTTAAGTCTTGTCTCATGAGTTTCCAGATGGGGCTGAAACTGGAATATCATTAGAATATTCAGCAATAGGCATTTGCTTGATAACTGTGTATGCTGGCATTCTGCCCCAGATGGATTCCTGTCTTCCAATAGCTTCCACTGATAATGATGGAGCCTTCTTACAAATTTTGAAGAATCAGTCACTAGCAGGTCAGGATTTCAGGCTGCTAGAGGAAAGAATTTGTTTGAAACATTAGGACTGGATTATTTATTTCCCTTAATAGCTTTATTGAAGAAAAATTGGTATACAAAGAACTGCACATATTTAACATGTATAATTTGTTGTTTGAACATATGAAAATACCCATGATACCATCATCACAATCAAGGTAATAGATACATCCAACGAGTCCCAGTTTCCGCGTGTCTTTTTTTTTTTTTTGCCTTGCCTTGCCTTGTTATTTTTGTGATAAGAACATTTAATATGATATCTGCCCTCTTAACAAATTCCAAAGTAGTAGTACCACATTAAACTACAGGCATTTATGCTATAGAGCTGATCTCTAGAAACCACTCTACTAGAATAACTGAAACTTTATACTCTTTGAATAACCACTTCCCATTTCCCTCTCTTCCCTGCTCCTGGCAACTACTATTATATTCTCCACTTTTGAGATTTGACTATTTTAGATATTTTACGTAAGTGGAATCATGAGTATTGGTCCTTCTATGATTGATTAATTTCACTTAGCATGATGTCCTCCAAGTTTATGCATATTGGTGTGAATAGAAGGATTTCTTTCTTTTTAAGCCTGCATCATGTTCCATTGCATAGGGTATGTATGTGTGTGTATTTTTCCACATTTATTCCATCTATATATACACATATTTTTTTTTCCTTATCCATTCACTTGTCAGGGGACACTTGGATTGTTTCCAAATATGACCTATTGTGAATAGTGCTATAGGGGACATGGAAGTGCAGCCGGCTCTTTGAGATCCTGATTTCAATTTACAATCTTTTCTATACAGTATCTCATTCAGTCATAGAGAAAGTGGTATAGACCTCAGGTGTCAAGCAACCTCTTTCTACATCCATAAGAACACTGAAGCACAAAGAACATGGATAACAACAGGATCACAAAGCAACTGGATTAGGATTAGGTTCAGCCGGAGTGACCGCACTGATTCAAGAAGACAATGTCCATTTCTGTCTGTGGAGGGAAGTAGGAGCCCCAGGACAGTGGCAGGTGCGGACCTAGTCTCCTGATGGGCTCCTTGACCACACTCAGTTTGTGGCTTCTTTGGGGGGACCCAGATGGGGGCCCCTGCATCTCAGTGCACTGAAGCTAGACTACTTCCCTCTGAGGACACTTCCATTCCACGTTCAAGTCTTCAACCAAACTTACCTGCACGAAAGCTGAAACATGTACTATTTATTCTGAGGAGCTGTGTACCTAGCTAAAATTGGGAAATTCTAAAGAAAGATGGGAAGAGCAGTTTTAGGACAATAACTATCAAAGCACACCACCACGAGCTAGGGACACTTTCAGGACTAGTATTCTATTTCCTGACTCTAGAATTTTCTCATAGAGGTTCGATCTTTAATTAAAGCCAATCGACCACTTTGAAGATACAAAGTCATCATTTTATGTGTCCATACAACATGCAGTGTTCTCATTTGCTTAAGATATTTTTGTGTTTATTAATCCCTAGGTTTTGGAGCTAGGAGTCAGGCAGACCCGTGTTTAATTCCTGTGTGCCAGTTTATGACTTGGAGTGCATATAGGTTAAAAATATAAACTTTTTTTTCTTCTCTAAAACAGTGACACTATTTTATTACTAGTATTGTTTTAAGAATTAAATGGAATAATATTCGTAAGAAGACCTAGCCCAGTGCCAAGTAAGGAATATCTGTCTAGGGCTGTGATGTTAGTTCCCATCTCCTTTCTCCTTCCTTCTTCGGGTTTCCCCTGAGACCACCTCAATTTCCTTGGAAGTCTTCATGAGGAATCTAAATCCTTAACAAAACTTTTCTCCAGATACTCACAACAGATTTGTTTAGATGCATTGTCAGTTCTTTTTGCACTTTTCAGACAATCTTGAAAGATCTGGCAGTGTCATAGAACTTTTTAAAAGTTATGGATGCCTCAGCCTTGGCCCCAGAGATAAGGATGAAATAGGTCTGGGAGTGGCCTGGGAATCTTTAGTTTTTAAAGCTATTGATGTGAAGTGTTAGTTGCTCAATCGTGTCTGACTCTTTGCAGTCCCATGGACTGAGGCCCTCCAGGCTCCTCTGTCTGTGGAATTCTGCTGCCAAGAATACAGGAGTGGGTTGCCATTCCCTTCTCCAGGGGATCTTTCCAATTCAGGGATGAGTCTGTGCTATTGTGTTGTAGACAAATCAATATGGTAATAGATTGGACTAGAGAGAAATGGAGAGACTGAGAGGCCAGTTAGTGGTTACCTAGATGAAAAATGATGGAATAATAAGGTTTAAAAAAGAGAGAGAGAGAATAATGGATGGAATTTAAATATTTAGTGGGAAAAGTAATAGAACTTGGTGCCTGATGGGACGTAGGAAGAAGAACATTTATACTGATTTTGCTGTCAAATATCTTTTAATAGTAGCAAAACTGTAGCTCTTGAAATTTATCTAACTTGAGCTTACTGGTTTGAGGTAAAGGATGAGAGGAAAATATGTAAAACATGATCATTAATACTACTAAAAATTTTTGTTATCTAAAACAATAACCAAAATCCAACAAGAGAAATTATAAGAGGGAGAAAAGTCAAATCTTATTCTTAGCTTTAAAAATTGACTCTGCGAGTACATATGAGAATCTTTTAATTTGACAGATGTTCACGTGAGAAAAAAAAAAAAGACTTATAAGGGAGACAATTTGACCCAAGATCAATAATAATAAATAGGACCATAGCAAAGTAAATGCACTCTTTGGCAGCACTTATATAAAAAGGAGTGTGCAGAAGAGGGGAGACAGTAGTTCCCAGAGTGGTGTGTTCATTCCTGAGCTCCACACATTGAAGGTAACTTGTGCAGAGGACGGTGATCAGGAAGGTAAGATGACAGAAATCATGTCCCATAAGTAATTGTTGAAGGAATCCAGGCGTTCATCACAATAAAGAGAAAAATAAGTGGAGGCACAACTTGTTCAGCACTCTAGGGCTGTTACATAGAAAAGGCAACAGACTTGTCCTGAGAGGGCCGAAGTAGGATTAATGAGGTAGCAGGTATTTAAATTGAAATAGTAAAGAATATTCTGACAATCATACCTACTGGTAGAATGGACACCCGCTAAGACAGTCTGCTGTGACTGGACATGACACAAGCAATCCCAGGGGCTGGACAAATGTTGATTGACTGAGGATGTTACAGAGGGAATTTATGGATCAGATTGACTGGGACAGATGGTCCCTAAGGTCATTCTCACTTTAATGTTACTCCATGTTGTGGTGTGAAGTTCTAGTCCCTTAATTTTCTTGATAGTACAATTAAATAGATAATTTCTTTATTAATTGATGCCAGCACTGAGAAAGCTGCTATCTTTTCAAATGTAGAGATGTTAAGAATAGTACTAGAAGCTTTTGAAGAAAAAAGAATTCTATACATATATTCCTGTACCTATTTATTCTTATGCTATCGCTGGGAATAACAATAGTTTGCCAAATTTGAAAAACATATTATAACTTATATGAAAGAGGGTTTATTTTGCTTTCATATGGTTTGAGCATTATTGTTACTTAGAATGCCCTAGCTGAATAAACCTAACTGGCCTCATAAAGTTATAGGACATTAATTTATGTGGCCATGGTCTGAAAGTTAATATTCAATTCGTTCAAGTACTTATTCAATAAAAAGTCTTTTCCATATTTCATTCACCCACTTTAGCACTAGAAACAGTTTTAACTGTTGTATTTGAAGAACTCATAATCAAATATGGAATCTGTGCTTATGTTTCAGTTACTGTGACTACACACCTAACCACTCCAAAACTTATTGTTAAAAAGAACAATCATCATTTATTATCTCTCACAGTTTAGTGGATCAAGAATTTGATAGCCTCTCAACTAAGCAGTTCTGGCTAGGAGTCTGTCACAAGATTCCTGGGTCTGAGTTCTTCCACAGACTTCTTCACCTATATATCTGATACCCAGCCTGGGAATATTTGAATAGCTGTTCTGGAACAACTGGGATTCTTCAGGCATCTCCCTCTATCTACGTATAATCTCTTCAGCACGGCAGCTTCTGAGTAGCCAAGTTTCTAACTTGGCAACTCGGGGCTTCAAAAGTATGTGTCTCAAAAGAAAATTGTATCTTATTTTATGAGTAGCACTGGGTGTCTTAAGCATCATTTCTACCACATTCCATTGTCCAGGAAGTTACAAATGTCCTCCCAGGGATCCATGTTCCCCTGATGAACTGTTAGGACCACATTAGAAGAAGAGTATATGGGATGTGATATGTGTTGATGTCTTCACCTTTGGAAAGTATGCTTTGTCATGGCATTTCCCATAGCACATAAACAGATCACACTCTACACAGAGTCCTTGCTATAATGAAAATATGAACAATGCTGTTAAAGAACAGAAGCGTAGGGAGATGATCAATAAGGCAGGGTACATTCATATGCCCTGGGCCTTAAAAGGTGAGCCATCACATTTATTAAGAAATGCTCCAGGCAGAAGCAACAATGAGTATAAAAGCATGCAAGAGCAAGGCGTGTGAAGTGTTAAACAGTTTGGATTGACAGGATCAGGACTCTGTTGGGGGAATGGTAGGGTACTTGCCAGAAAGGGGAGGAAAGACAATATCCTAAAGGGCCTTGAGTGTCAAGTTAAAAAGTTTGGCACTGGGGAGCAGTGACTGGCTTTAGAGCACAAGCTTATTGAATGATGCTCTTGTGTAATGTCTTCCATCCACATTCTTTCCTCCCTTTGATAGTAAACATATCATCTGTGTTAAAGTTTGCTTCCTAGATTAAACTGAACGCAGACTCTAAACCATCAAATCATTTTAGATTTTTTTTTCCCACCACAAACAACTCTAGGATGGCATGCATTTGAACAAACTCAAAGTGATTTCACTCTTCTAATTTTCAGAGCTTTTGGCTAGATGCAGAGTGAGAAATTCATACCTTTTTCAAGTAGCGTGGGTTCTTTTTTTCTCCAATTCCTCTCATCCATCTGGTTCTCTGGAGGTCTTGGAATCCAGGAAAGTGTTAGTTCACTGTGCTGAAATCCAAAAAAGACTGCTAAACTGTGAAGAGAAAATTTGCATTCCAGAGACACTGAAAGAGTTAGTCCACCACCGTTTTGCAGGAGCAAAAACATCTGTATTATCTGTCCTTTCTGTCTTTCACAGTACAGAATGGAAAAGCCTGTGCTCGTTATTTCTGCCATCCTTACCTACTTAATGTAAACCACTTTTGGCACGGTGGGGGTGGAAAGAGGAACCAAAATGTGGAATTATTTTATTTCTACTGTCAGAAAATATTACAGCCAAGATCCAGTTGAAGGGAAGCACGTCACTTCACCGGCTCCCCTTTGTACTCTGCAGAAGGTCACGTTCTTGTCCACGGGTGCCAGAGCCCAGTGTTAGATACACACACATCCACAGTGCTCTACTCAGAAGGACACTGCATGGTCACAGTCATGATCTTGGCATGTCCTCATGGCCTTTCTAAGCTTCGGTGCTGTCTTTTGTCTTCCACTGGCAGAAGTACAATTAGAAGGGCTTGTTTTCAACAGAAGCCAAATCATTGCCAAATCTATTCAACAGATCTCTAGAGAAATGAAGTTAGCTCATGGCCCTCTGGCTGTTCCCTTTGCCACTCCCAAGAGTTAAAGGCTTAAAGTTTTCTTTCTTTTGAAAGAGGAGCAATTTTGGTTGAAACAAGTTTTTCTGTCATCCCCAGAAGTACAAGGAGAGACCTTCTGTGACCCTGGTTGTTTGGCTCAGACCACTTGTGGCTTGTTATAATTTAGGAAGTAATTGCAATTCATGAAGCCAGGTAGAAAATAAACATCTTGGCAGAGCTGAGTTTCAGGCAGCTCTGAAGGGAACTGACACGTGAGCAGAATGGTATTGGGAACATTTCTAGTCTCTGCTTGCAGTTCTTGATTCTAATGGATGATTCACAATGGATTTAATTCTGATCTGAAATGCACAGGCGGGCAGTCATGGCTGTGTATACTTGGAGCTAAAAACATCATCACTTAAAACCCAGTTTTAGAGTTTACCCCTGGATGGGTCAGTTACCCATGGAAGACAGATACTATAGTACAAAGAATGTTGTCCTACCTACCATATTGTGTAATTAACCTCAGATCATTTATATACTTGGAGAAATTTGTAGCACTGATTTTTCTGAGTGATATGCTCTTGCTGAGATAGAACCAAGGAATCCAAGAGTTGGAAGAGACCTTGAATGCTAGGTAGTTGAATGTCACTTTTTTTCATTCAACAAATACTTAAGTGTCTGTTATGTGTTAAGTACTGCTCCAAAGGCTGTGAATGCAGCTGTGTATCAAACAGAGTGGTGGGGAGATAAGCCCTATGTCAGCAACTGAATGCAGGAGGTGATACCAGGAAGAGATAAGGAGTATGAAGAAAGTAGCAGGATCATGAGCTAGAGTCTGGCTTTGGAGAGGGGGCTGCTTACATACGGTGGTGATGGAAGGCCATCTGAGGATTATGGTAGAATTTCAAGTCTGGCTATGAGAATAGGTGTTATTGGATGACTCTGGAATGTTCATTCCCAGTCATTAATTTATTGATTTAATAAAATATTTATGTTTCTTCTATGTGCCAGTCATTTTTCAGTGACCTGGGAATGAAACAGTGGACAAGACAATGAGCCCTGCCTTATTAAAACTTTTGCTCAGCCCTCTAAACAGTTACAGAATTTCAAGAGACCAAGAAGTCTATTAACTTAAGTTTCTTATTTTATGGGGCTTCCCTAGTGGCTCAGACAGTGAAGAATCCTCCTGCAAGTTCAGAAGACCTGGGTTGCATCTCTGGGTCAGGAAGATCCCCTGGAGAAGGGAATGGCTACCCACTCCAGTTTCATTGCCTGGAGAATCCCATGGACAAAGGAGCCTGGCAGGCTACAGTCCATGGGATGCAAACAGTCAGATGTGGCTGAGTGACTTTCACCTTCTCTTATTGTGTGGGTGAAGGAGTTTAGGGCCAGAGAAACAAATGCTTTGCACATGCATCCTGCCAGTGGCTCAGTTTGGTGGGACTAGAGCACGCCTTCCTTGGCTTTGGGTCATTTCTCTTTGTTACTGTACCATGCAGGGTTTCCATAAACATCTATTTTAACAATTCCAGTTTCAAATAATGCTGGCCTTAGCATTGGGACCCAAAGATGGCTATTTTCCTCATCAGGGCCTCCTGTCTACCGCAAATTGAAGATCATAGGATTGAGAATGGTTAAGAGGGTACCTCACAGGCACAAGTATCAAGGACTTTGTTGGGGACCCTGACAGGTATATCTGTGATAAGCTACATGTTCCATGAAGTTTCTCTGTATACCCTAAATACTGGATAATTGCTCCATCACTTATTAGGTGTTCCAGGTGTATAAAAATATAATAATAAAGATATCTGTTGGAAAAAAAAAACAAGAATGAGAGAAAAAAACATATTGCATTTTCTCAAACTCATTATGTCAGTATGCATAGGATTGTGGATGTCTGTGTATGCAGATCATATTTTCTTCTCTTCAGTAATAACAGTAATAAATATTAGCCTCTCAGCTGACTAAAAAGAACTAGTAATTAGAGTCTATCCTTATGTGGAGCAGTAATTTTGCCCAGAGAAAAGAACTTTATAACAATATTTTTTACATCTGTTTACATTCTTAAAAGTGCATCTTACATTTCTTATCTCACTTAATTATCACAATTCTGAGAAGTAGACAGGACAAGTAATTATATCTCATTCTATAGATGAGAAAATTGATACTCAGATTATGGAATTTTGTCCAAGATACTGTGAAATTCTAGCTACTCTGGAAAGCATCTGCCTCAGTAAAACTGGTCTGAGTGTCTATTAATAACTTCTGTTTACAAGTTGCAAATGCCAGGCATTATAAAAGCTGAACCTAAGACACCATGGCTCCCCAGGTGGATCAGTGATAAAGAATCTGCCTGCCAAGACAGGAGACACAGGTTCAATCCCTGGGTTAGGAAGATCCTCTGGAGGAGGAAATAGCAACTCACTCCAGTATTTTTGCCTGGAAAAATCCCATGGACAAGGAAGCCTGGAAGGCTACAGTCCATGGGGTCACAAAGAGCTGGACACAACTGACCATGCATGCATATGCAAGACATCATGCCATGTTGCTGAGTTTAGGATTAGCTCCTCTGAGTTACTGGCCAGAGAATCTCTATTACAAACCAGGTGTGAAACAATCTTGTTTGACAGTTGCAATAGACTCAACCTAATGATTTTCCATTGGTAATGTAAATAATAATCAATAACTAATCAACAAGAGTTGTCATATTCTTATTGTTAACAAGGGCCAGAATACCAAAGAGAGGGTTTGGTGCTCCAAAAATCACCTACTGTGGGGTTTGGAAAGAATACAGTATAGAAACCAAGGCAACTGGGTCCTGACCTTAGCTCTCTAACTGGTTTTCATTAGGCAACCAACTTCCCTGAATGCAGTGTCCTAGTATATAAGGGGAGCAAGTTGGACAAGATGATTTTAATAAATTTTTCAGGCTCAAGCAAACTGTATTTGTGAAGGGCTATAGCCTATTAGTTTGCTAAAGACTAATTTCTGTGTTCAGTGTAATCGCCTTTATATGGAACTACATATTAATAACAAGATATAGGAAAAATCAGTTAACTGGAAGACAGTGTAAAGTAGCAGAATGAACAACTTTGTCTTTGGACTTTAAAGATAGAGGTTCAAATCTGACCACATTTATAGTCATGTGGCATATAACAGGGAAAAGAATTCTACCATTCTACTGACTCTGATAGATTATTGCAGAGATCGAATGAGGCCCTGGTTGTGTAGTTACTAAACATTAAAAACTCTACCAAAGCAAGATATCAGTTTTTATTTTGAGAGTATAAAATGATACAAATTACCTTTATGAAGAGCTGAGGTATTTCCAGGTTTGGGATATAAAAATTGTACATAAAAGTGAAAACAGCTTTTCCACAAAATTCTCATAGACGTAGCAAGGAATCTTAGAAATCCAAGAGCTCATTTTCTATTACTATGTTATCCAGTTGTCTTAGAGTATCATACACAGAATTCCTTCAATAATCCGTTTCTTTTAGTAAAGATATAAATTATAAGAGATTGATGGTGAAGCAAAAATTAGAAATGTAGTACTTACATATAATAGTTTAATTAAATGATCAAAGAATGTCAAATTAATTAAATGTATGTTCTAGTCCCCTAAAATTGATAAGTATTACACAAAACTAGCATTTATTATACAATCAGGCTGTGTCTTATTTTCGTATATATGACCTCATTTAGTTCTTACAGAACTGCAGTGTAAATGTTGTCATTCTTGTATAGTAGATGAGGAAACAGAAGACAAGAGAGGTCAAGAAAATTGCATAGAAAATTCAAGAAACCCAGGTTTCTTGAACCTACCAATAATTCTCTTACCCCATTTAGCAGATTCTTCTCTGATTGCAGAGTTAACAAGTCCCAACAGACTGTACCTTGATGATGTTTTAAAGGCAATTCTATCATCTATCTGACTTAGCTTAGAAGGAAAGAAATTCCACCCTTTCCTCCTCTCACAATACTCTCAATGGAGTGCTGTGATCTTTTAATTTTGCTCCTGGCATAAAGGTCTAAGATGCTCATGAGTCCCAGCTCCCCCATCATATTTCTCAAGGGTTAGGAGATGTTCAAGATAAGTGTTTTTGTTTTGAAAGAACCATGTTCCATAAAGGCTATACATTTTAAGGTAAAATAGTACCTCTCTGGGCCTGAAGGTAGAAATGAGCTAAATGCCCTTTAATGGAGTGTCTTTTTTAAATCACTAAAGTTCAGATTGTAATCCTAACCCCAGTGCTTCAGAATAAACACCAGAGCATTTATTTACTTTGTGAAGAATGTGATTTGTGGCTTATGATAAAATTGGATAAAATGATCTAATTGTCTGTTTTTGTCCTTTCTGTTGGCTTTTCCCCTTGTGGTTTTAAGACACGTTTCTTAGTTTTAAATCCAATTTATTTAGACCAAATAAAAACAGAAAATCTTATAAAAATTGTTTCCTCTAAATGCTGTTAGTGGTCACATGTTTTGTTTGCATTAGTTTAACACATAGACACTCATCTCTAGCAATGTCGAGTTCCCTTTACCAATGCTGCCCAATCCGCTCATTTTGTTACAGAACTCTTCCTGTGGAATGAATTTTGTCTCAGAGTAGGCATATCTGGGACTTACATAATAAAGACTTTTGTTTTAGCACAACATTAATTCCAAAAACTGTTATAATGTGTTTTTTTTCCAAGAGCCAACTCAAGTCCCACCTACAATAGATTCCCAGAATCGTACATCACCACCCATTGCCTGCTCCCTCACCATTCATAAGTAATTACTCTCTTCTGTGTTCCCATCACATATTACTCATTCCTCTCTAATAGCAATTTGTTGTGCCCTTTGCCTCCAGTCAGTTATTTATAGAAGTGTCTCCCTCGCCCCCCACAGTGGGGACTTCTCAGGGTAGGGATGGTCTCTTTGTTCTGTCTTCAGCTGTTACCTGCCAGGATGTTGAATGTTTTGCCCTACTCTTGAGGCTTTCTGTAATGCTAAATTAAGGGAGCAGACAGCTCTGCTCATCAGAAAATCATGTGAAAAGTTTCTTTAAAAGGGATTTATAAGAAAGTGCAGGTAACGTAGGCACGGGATGCAGAGTTATGCTCAAAAAGTTGAACCAAAGTGACAAAAATAAGAATGCTGAAGTTCTTTAACTGAATTTTCAGTGACATGTTTCATAGCTGTCATTTTGTGTGTGGAGGTAATGACATCAAAAGAAAATACATCTTAAGGAATTGATGCCATTTGCTAAATTGACTCAAAATTTTTCCTGTTTTGAAAAAATTAGAATTCTCATCAATTGAATAGGAATTTTTATTCTAATTGAAAAATCACAGTCATAGGGTAACTGTTATTTTCCATCTTTTAAAACACATATTAGATATAAACACGGTAGAGATTTAGGTTAAGAAACAGATATAGGTGAAGGACACTTGGAAAATGCAAGAGAACTTTCAATGAGTAATGCATGCCTTCCTGGGAGGCAGAGCTGTTTGATGGTTATATACTGTGGGCTTATTTGAAAAACTAAGAAGATAAAATGACGTCTTCATCTGTGAAGGAAACTGAAAAGTACTGTCATTATTTGGGAAGCCTTGATTACCAGAATCAAGAATAAGTCTTTATTCCCAAATTAAGGTAGATAATACAATTATTTGAATTTAAATAATGTCAGTGGCATTTCAGTGACGCTTGCTGAGTCATAGCCATGTTCTCTTCTTACTGTACCACATTGCTATTCTGTTGGGAATACCTACACTTAGGTTATGCTTTCCAGTCTTTTTTACATCATGATTCATGTGAAAAGTGATGGGCTTCATTGAGCACACTGGAGTGAATAGATGAGGCTTCTCCTGGCCCAAGGTAACTACCGTTCAGGAACTATAGAACCTCTGGCCCCTTCTGACCCTTCCAAACATGGGACACCTGGGCCCCATATGAGGCACCGTGTATTAGCCTACCAGTTGAGAAGCTTTGGACTAGAGAATTGTTTTGCACAATTAAATAGATTGTATTTCATTTTATGTCAAGTATCCAGAGTTTGCTTATTCATAATGAAGTTAATATTTATGGAGCATCAATTTTAGGCAAGGATACTGTTGTAGATGCTAGGGCTCCAACAATGAGTTTTCTGTCTTACCCTGTGGGAGCCAATGAAATTTACAGTTAGAACTGTCTTAAGATCTCAACGTGTTTCCTCTCTTTGTTTTATATGCATGTAGCTTGCAGGTCATCTGCCTTTTATTTGTAATGTAGAGTATGTCAACTGAAATATGGAATAGGTACTCTGTGATGTAGCAGTGGGGTTATCCACTGGATGGGGAATTAGACCTATCCTCTAATTACATATCTTCCACTAGTTGTTTTCCCTTGCTGCCCTTTAGTCTTCTGAATCTGGTAGTTGGGACCAGATGGATGGGTTTTAATCTGTACAGCATGTACAGGCTTCATCCTCTCCTCTCGCCATCCAGAAGTGATTTTGGACTCTTTTGGATGTGCTTCCTTGATAAATTGCTTCTCTGAACAAAGGATTGGGGAAGAGGGGACAAGTGAGGGAGTTGAAAACTCCAGGACCACAATAATCTCTAAAGACTTTTAAAAGTCTCATATTTTCTAGCTCTCCTCATTTCTTTCTTTTTATTCTTAGCTCAGCAGGACCAAAACTGTATCTAGAACATGAGATGTCACCCTTCTCTTTCCAAGTCTTTTCTGTTCCAGTATTGCTTTGGTACCTAAAAAAAAAAAAAAACAATAAAGACTGAATATAAGATCACATTTTAATTTTATGAAATGAAAATTTTAACATTTCTAAATGGCAGTACTTTATAGTCTTCCAAATCTTCAAATACTTATGTCTCTTGATTTAATCTGCAACAGGGAACACACATACACCTAAGGAATATGTAAATTTTACAAATATTCTTTTCTTCATCATTTAACTAATAGTCAATGCTTGTGTTACCTGTATCCTTCATTTATATTCAGATGATTCTTCCAGCTCTTCTGCCTGTGAATTAGAGAAGTTATTTATACATTATCCAAGGATAGAAAAGATACAACCAGATTGTCTCTCTCATTTAAAAACAGTTGCATTTGGGAGTTTTGTGTACAAGATTTGTTGACAATTTTATTTTTATTTTCACTTTTTGCTTTTAATCACAATTGTATTGCCATCACTTCAAAAGAAGTTTATAAGCTGTGCTTTTTAGCAGTTAAATAATTTCTTATTTTTTTTTCCTACTCTAACATCTTCTCTCATTAATGATACTTTCATTTGAGTAACTGCTTAAAATATTTTCAAAAATTTCTTAAAAATCTTCAAACAAGCCTAGGATTCTTTTTTGGCTGTGCTGGTCCTCATTGCCGGGGCTTTTCTCTAGCTGGGGGGACCTGGAGCCACTCTCCAGTTGTCGTGCTCGGGCTTCTCATTGTGATGGCTCCTCTGGTTGCATAGCCTGGGCTCCAGAGCACAGGCCCATTAGTCGTGGCTCACGGGTTTATTGCTCCAAGGCATGTGGGATCTTCTCAGGTCAGGGATCAGACCCATGTCTCCTGCATTGACAGGCAAATTCTTTACCACTGAGCCACCTGGGAAGCCTCCTTTTACACCTGGTTCCCTCTTGCCTAATGTGTATCATGGACCATGCAGGCCCTGGGCAAAGATGTTTACTATTATGGCTACTAGAGTGCACTGCCCAGACCCCCTATTTAACCTGAAGTGAAGGGAACACCCTCATCCCAACATCATTCTTCCTCCTTGCAAGCAGCCTGTATCCATTGGATGGCAGATGTAAGGGTATAAACGTCCTACCCCCTAGCTTCAGGGAAAGACAATTTTGCACAGTTGTCCTAACTCCACAGTTCTCCACGAAACCATCAGAAACCTTTATTATAACTGCATCGTAGTGCAATTCCTCCCTCTCTCCAGAGGCTGCCTGTTCTCTCCCACAGGTATAAGCTCAAAGACACTCTCCAATAACTTCTTTTGTGTAAATCTCTGTTTCAGAAACTGTTTCCTAGGAAACTCAACCTATGACTATGGCTCCCTACCAGGAGAGCGGGGTGGCCACTGTTTGGTCATGGAGGTTGACATAAACCTTTAAGTCAAGGACATTATTATATTCAGAGTCATAGAAGAAGCATAATGCAATCCAACAGGAGTAGAAGTGACTTCTTTTTCTTGGAGTATAACAAAGGAAAAACTAGGAAAGGTTTTGCAGAAGAGGTAACATTGGAGCTTAACTTTGGAGAATGAGTAAATATTCTCTAGACAAGGAAGAATGTGAGTAGTCTGGGCTTGTAAAAGAACACAGCTATTAAAGATGTGGCAGAGAGCTCAACGTGGCAGTTAGCAGGTGGGGCCCATGGGAAAGACCAGTAGAGATGGGTCCAGAGTCAGGTCATGAAGCCCTCTACTCATTTTTAAGGGTCTTAGGCTGGAGTGTTCTCTTCCTTCGTAACTCCTATCTATCAATCTTGGTGCCCCTACTTCACGGACAAGATGCAATTTGAGTAGATACTGAGACATCCATCTTCTGCTTGTTTGCTTGAAGACTTGTTATTTCTTTTATTAAATACAATTTTATTTATTAACCATTTCATTTTATGGGCTTCCCTAGTGGTTCGGATGATAATGGGCTGGCAATGCAGGAGACCCCAGGCTTGATCCCTGGGTTGGGAAGAGCCCCTAAAAAAAGAGAATGAGTACTCACTCCAGTATTCTTGCCTGGAAAATTCTATGGACAGAGGAGCCTGGTGGGCTACAGTCCATGAGGTCACAAAGAGTCGGGCATGACTGACCAACAAACATTTCATTTTAACCTAATTTAGAAAAACTTCATATTTCTATAAAATGTGTATCTTTTAGTCTGACTTTAAAATAACCTTCTATAGAAGGTTATAAGAAGACACAAAGATCTTCTTCTGTCATGCTTAAAATTCTACCTTTAGTAACTTCTGGAATCCCAAGTGGTAAGGTAAAGTAGAGGTTAGAGAGTCCTGGTTTCTGACACAGAAACCCTTGTTTCAAGCCTCAGAGGAAGGGTCATTCAGTTGCTGTTAGTATATCTCTAGTAATGGAAATATTGACCTATACCTGTATTTGTTAATACTGATATATCAGGGCTTCTCAGTGGCTCAGATGGTAAAGAATCTGCCTGCAATGCGAGAGATCTGGATTTGATTCCTGGGTTGGAAAGATCCCCTGGAGGAGGGCATGGCAACCCACTCCAGTATTCTTGCCTGGGAATCACCATGGACAGAGGAGCCTGGTAGGCTACAGTCCACGGGGTCACCAAGAATCGGACATGACTGAGTAACTATACTGATACATCAAAGACTAATAAAACTGCAGAGCTGAAATTAGTCACCGTTTTGCAGATGAGAAAACCAAGGTCTAGGGAGGAAAAATCATTTACCTCAGGTCATACAGTTCAGTTCAGTTCAGTTCAGTTCAGTCACTCAGTCGTGTCTGACTCTTTGCGACCCCATGAATCGCAGCACGCCAAGCCTCCCTGTCCATCACCAACTCCCAAAGTTTACTCAAACTCATGTCCATCAAGTCAGTGATGCCATCCAGCCATCTCATCCTCTGTCATCCCCTTCTCCTCCTGCCCCCAATCCCTCCCAGCATCAGGGTCTTTTCCAATGAGTCAACTCTTCGCATCAGGTGGCCAAAGTATTGGAGTTTCAGCTTCAGCATCAATCCTTCCAATGAACACCCAGGACTGATCTCCTTTAGGATGGACTGGTTGGATCTCCTTGCAGTCCAAGGGACTCTCAAGAGTCTTCTCCAACACCACAGTTCAAAAGCATCAAATCTTCAATCATACAGTAGATGTTGACAAATCCAGAGGGACAATTTATCTTTTTCATCCAGCAACTTTGTTTCTCTGACTACAGAATTAACTTATCAGATCCCTATCTGAATTATTGGGAGTCAGGAACCTGAGGTACCAACCCATCCTCTACTGCTAATCATTTCCATGACTCAGATCCCAGCTGTGTCAGTCTTCCAGGTCTGTTTTCTCACCTGTGAAATCAGAGGCCTGGACTAGAGGAACTCCCAGAGTCCTCCCCCCAGACATTTATAGAGTCTTTATCCTTTCTCTAAGAGAAGATATGTCTAAAGGTCCTAGTGGACCAGTTGGAGACAGAGATGAATACAGTAAAGGGAACTGGCTCAAGAAGGTTCATATGTCCTCAACCATTCGCTAATCCAAACTTCTAGTTAGATGCATTCTTGGAGCTTTTATTTTCTGATTTGAGGGCATTTTACTGCAGTCTCACTTTAGGAATATTTTACACTTTCTTTTGTAGCAGAAATGTTCCGATTACCTGCTCTTTAAACTTGGGCCATAAAGTCTTTCCTTAGAAACTGACTCAACTTTATATGTTGCGGCTGGTTTTGAGTAAATGGGCTGAAGCTTGCAGCCAAGCCTCAATGCAAACAAAAACATTTTCTGGTCAAGCATTTTCTGGTTTGTTCAACTCCATTACAGGGTTGGCTTTAAAAAAGAAAAAGTTAAAACCCACAGAAGAGCAAAACACAAACTCTGGGAAGACAGTTTCCAGCCACATTAGCTCAGATCACCAGGGCAGAAAAGAACCAGGGCCTTCATTGTCCAGACCATCGTCATCTCCAGACTCTCATCTTATGTTCTTCTGCTATTTTAATTTCACCACTTCAAAATGGGGGGAAAATAGGTTAATAGTTTCCATGAGTTTAGACTGTGACCAGAGGCATACTAAGCAATTTCAGACTCTCCAGTAACCACAGTTTGGAGGAGAGAATGGTGATGGATTTACCGTCCTCTGGATTCCAGAGTTAGGGGACTCGGGCCAGCACTGTGATGCCAGAGTGGGATGTAAACAATATTCCTTCCTTCATTCTTTTTGCATATGTTCATCCTAGGATTCTTTTTATTCCAGGTAGCATTTTGGGTGAAAAAGTGAAAGTGTTAGTTGCTCAGTCATGCCTGACTCTTTACGATCCCATGGACTATAGCCCACCAGGCTTCTCTGTCCATGGAATTCTCCAGGCAAGAATACTGGAGTGGGTTCCCATTTCCTTCTCCAGGGAATCTTCCCGACCCAGGGATTAAACCTGGGTCTCCTGCATTGCAGGCAGATTTTTTTTTTTTACCATCTGAGCCACCAAGGAAAATGCATGGGACAAAGAAACATTCTTAAGACATAATTCCTGTCCTTAAAGAATCGCAGTACAGTATAGGAAATACCCATATGTGCAAATAATTGTAATATGGTGAATACTGTAAGTGCTATAAGCAACATGAATTAAGTGCTTAGGAAAGGGAGAGAAAAAAAAGTTTATTCCAACTGAAGTTACTGAAGAAGGCTTGCCTGGGAAGATGCCTTCTGGTCCGTAACTTGAGAGGTCGTTTTGATTCCTTCTAGGCATGACAATGCATAAAAGTATGGAAGTTTCTCATTGGTTTAAGCAAGAGTAGCAGTCTGAAACATTAGGGAAATCTGAGCCTAAAACAGGAGATTGCATGTCAGGTGAGGAACTAGCTCTTTGCACAATGAGGAGCCATAGAAGTTTTTTCCGGCAGGAAAGCTACTTAATCACATCTGTCTTTTAGAAAGGAAACTGAAAGTCATTATGAGGATGGGCAAGTGTTACAGGAGGAGAGATGGAAACAAGAAACTGGTCAGGCACTGTTGCTCTAGTTGTCACCAGCACACTGCTTATCTACCAACAAACATGCCTTGCCTCATGCCCATTTAAAAGTTCCAGTGGTAAGAGGGAAATATTTCTTCTCCATTTCCACATCCCATCCAGTTCTGCAGTTTTCTAATCAGATCCCTATCCCAGGTTTATTCTAGATTTGTAAACTCATGGAGTCAGTCCAAACATCTCAGTTAGAATATTGCATATTACATGTGAAACTCTGTTGTCTGGTAAGAAAGCATACAATTCTAGGCAAGGATGGAAAGTTAACAACTAATTTTATCAATTTTTCTGAGTCCTGACTCAATAAATGATATCCATTTTAAAGCGGGGAGGAGGATTTATTTTTAAATCTGAATGTATTTTTAAAGCCAAATAAATTTGACTTTCTTCTTTCATTTCTCAAAAGTGAAACCCTCTAGGTTCAACAAATCCTCTAGACTCAAAACCTTCTAGGTTCAACATTTCCATCTGGAGTTCACAACACTAAATATGGAGATGGTGTTTGAATCAAGGTTTTAAATGATCAAAACATCAATTGAGTATACTGATCTCTCATTGGGTTCTATAACCAGCATGCTCTCTGCGAGTCTGAGTCATCAGAGAGACCACTCTAAAACGTTAAGGTTTTGAGTGATCCTGGTGATATTTTGATGCTTAATCAAGTTTTAGAAGTAATAGAGAAGTATTCTTCCAGTGGAGAACCCAGGTTGTGTAGTTCAGAGGTCAGCCAACTATGTGCTAAGTCACTTCAGTCATGTCTGACTGTTTGCAACCCTATGGACTGCAGCCTGCCAGGCTCCTCTGCCCATGGGATTCTCCAGGTGAGAATACTGAAGTGGGTTGCCATGCCCTCCTCCAGGGATCGTCCCAGTCCAAGGATTGAACCTGCGCCTCTTAGGTCTCCTTCATTGGCAGTCAGGTTCTTTACCACTAGCACCACTTGGGAAGCTCAACTATAGCCATGGCCAAATCCAGCTTGCTTTTGTAAATAAAGTTTTATTAGAACACAGTCATGATCATTTACTTACACATTGTGGCTGCCTTCCTGCCACAATAGCAAAACTGAGTTACTGTACAAAGCCAGAGGGCTTCCCTTGTGGCTCAGTGGTATAGACTCCTTCTGCCAGTGCAGGAGACACAGGTTCGATCCTTGAGCCAGGAAGATCCCGTGGAGGGGGGTGTGCAACCCACACCAGTGTTCTTGCCTGGGAAATCCCATGAACAGAGGAACTTGGAGAGCTACGGTCCATAGGATCTTAATGAGTTGGATAGATTTTAGTGAGTAAAACACAAAACACATCTGCATGGCCTTAGAAGAGCCACTTGATCCATCTGTTTCATTCTCTGTCTGTAATAAACACTCTGCCTTTCTCCAAATACTATGTGAAAGCACGTGAGCCCATATGTTCTGGAACACTGCTTGTCATGCTATAAGTTACTATGTAAGTGGAGCTCCTTACATCCCAGCCTAACGTTGGCATTTTTTCTCTTCCTCCCTAGAACACCCTGGAGCAATGCAGCGTTTGCTCCAAGCCCATCATGGAGCGGATTCTCCGAGCCACAGGGAAGGCCTATCATCCTCACTGCTTTACCTGTGTCATGTGCCACCGCAGCCTGGATGGGATCCCGTTCACCGTGGACGCTGGTGGCCTCATCCACTGCATTGAGGACTTCCACAAGTAGGCGATCTACTCTCCCTTCTGCTGCCTGATGGTGCTCTTGGGATCTGGTCTTACTGCCTGGCATATGGGCTACTCTTCTCTCTCCAAGCTACAGAATCTCAGGATTTGGTGCGACCTTAGAAAGAAGTTATTTATTCCCTCCTCCAATGCAGGAAGTGATATCAAGTAATCCGTGTGGTCCTCCAGTGTGGCCTCTGCTTCAAAGCTTCCCTTGGGCTTATCCATCACATGTTTGTGTCACCTTAATTGTGAGAAAGTTGAGTCAGCCACAGAACATATTACTGGAAAGAGGCAGGATCACAGGGTAGTTCTCCCTGGCCTAAACGTGAACAAGCTGTGAGCCAGTGGACAAATTGCCCAGTTTTCTCTGAGCTCTTCAGTTTGTTCATTAGACCAGACCCATCCAAGAGTTCTCTCTAGAGCCATGTCTTTTCCACTCTGCACATAGGAAGTTATAGGGGGAGAACATTTTAATTGTTCAGAGAACAATTCAGCCCCTCTTGCTAAAGCAAGCCTCTTGCATATTTGGAGGTGGTTTTATGCCATTATAAACATATACATACCCTCCCCTAAGCTCTTCCCCCAGGTCTTCTCTTCCTCAGGATATTTTCTGTTCTTTTGAGGACAATTAGAAAGTAGAACCTCAAGATCAAGACCACTTAACTGATGGGCCTGGAAAAATATATCCCTACTTCCTCACTTCTCTCCTTTGTAGAGTCCTCTTTTATTATAGCCGGAGTGGTCATGAAAAATTGTATAGTTTTGCATTTTGCTTATTATTTGACCAGTTTGTTGGTTGATCACATTTGTTGCATATTCCCAGGAGTGATATGATAGCTCTAGGTGTGGTTTATAATTGGCAGACGTGGAAATTTTGCCCAGCAAACACAAGAATCATCTGAGGCTTGCAGCGAGATGAACTTGTATGGCTCACCAGTTTGGGTTCTGTTGCCCTCCAGATATACAGTCTTGTGGGTTAATTTTCATTGCTGTGTTGTCAACAACTGGGAGGTACTTGCCACAAGCAGCTTGGGGACCTGAGATTCATATTTTAAAAAAAGAATTTCCTGACCACTTTCCAAATAGCAGAAAAAGTGAAAACCTCACCAAAAGATGTGAGGCTGAATGAATTAAAAAAAAAAAAAATCCAGAGGCAGGAATTCTCAACCTGAATTAGACAAGGAAGGGCTGGCTTACTTTGAAAGGGCAGTCACAGCACAAATTGTACTTCACGTTAGTGATATTTTTAGCTTCTAATTACACATAAAAAAAAAACTTGCATCTATTTAAGGGAAGTGAAAAGATACCAATGGGGAATGTATTTCTGTCACTGTTTCTCTCCTTTCTTAGACTTACTCTAATCCAAGAAAGACTGATAGATATAATCAGAGCACACATGTTTCTGTTGCTGGAAAAGACTGATATGTTACACCCCTCAATTAAAACAGGAAGTCAATTCTGACAAATGTAAGTTTATATCTATGCCATTTATCTTTCATTTCGAGGAGTGGGGAGCATAATTACAGACTTGTGACTGGTGACATGTGTGTGGGTCTGAACACTCCAGGAAGGCACACTTGAGCAATTAAAAGGGAAAAAGAATCCAAAACCCCCAACAGTCCCCACCATCGCTAATTCAATGGGAAGTTAAAATGCAACCTATTCAAAATAATGTTGTCTGCATGATTGGCAGGTATGAAAGGGGAGAAGCTTTTTGCTCTTTTCCCCATTTCCAAAAAGAAAAATAAAAGACATATTTTAAGGAACTCTGTTTCTGGGTCTTGAAAGACTGGAACAGAAAGCAGCTGTAAGTCCAACCCAGGGTAGACATTGCATGGCTAAGGAAAGTGGGTTACAGAGAGGAGATGCAGCTGCCTTCTACAGATAATTGGTCATTCTGAACAGATCTCCCATTTGTGAGCTTCTAGGAAATGCCTTTCCATTCAATTCAACCACATCTATGAAGAGCCCTCTATGTGCCTATTACTGTGCTAAGGGAAAGAAATTGCGTAAGTAGAAATTCATAGAGAGAAGCCCTGATCAGCAAGGAGTTTGACAGGAGGAAGGAAGAGAAGTGCAGATTATGTGTGAGATCAGGCAAAAATACTATGAAGGTGACGAGATCAGGCAAAAATACTATGAAGGTGACGAGATCAGGCACAGGCAAGGGTTTGAGCTATCAGGGCCAGAAGAGATTACTGGGACCTGAGTAGGCTTCTGGAAGCAGAGTGTTTTAAATGGGAAATGCAGATTACTGACAGAAGGAACAGCTCAGGCATTAAAGAAGGGCACAGGGTGAAGAATGGCTTCTCTGCAGTCACGGAAGCTCTGCTTGGCTGTAGCTAGAGCAGCCTGAGAATAGAAACTGAGGTGCAGGAGGCCCAGGAGAAGGGATTTATCTCCCCTGCTTAGAATCCTGTCCTTTAAACTGGTGCTTCCCAAACTTGAGCGTGCTTACCGTCACAGATCTTGTTAAACTGCAAAGTTTAGTTCAGGAAATCTAGAGCGGGGGCCTAAGATTCTGCATTTCTGACCAGCTCCCAGGTGGTCTTGGACTGCACTCTGAGTAACTAGCTTCTGAAATGCTATTTTTAAAGCCTTGCTAATGGGCCATCCCCTCCATAACCCCCTTCAGTCGGGATTGGCCCAAATCCCCCATCCTGTTAGGCAGAAACTCTTTCCCATGTGTCATTTCAGATGACTGCTCAAACTAGTTTCCTGGCAGACTGCCTGTATCCCACCCTCACTCCCAACACACACCCATACACACCACACACACAAACACACACACACTTACTTTCCCATTTCACCTAAGTGGCCATCTTTCAAGGCCCAACCCAGTTATCATCTAGTGAAAATTCCATGGACAGAGAAGCCTAGCAGGCTACAGTCTGTGGGGTTGCAAAGAGTCAGACACGGCTGAGTACAGCACACACAAAGAAGCTTCCTCAGATCTCAGACTCTCCCTAGCCCCATGTGTGACTTTAGATCTCTTTCTCAATGTTTTGTAGTTTTGTAAATCCACTATAGATAGGACTTAACATAGCCTGATTAGTGATAAAAAAAAATGCACATACACAATTTTACAGTAACCCCCTTAAATCATTTTTGCAGTATGATAGGATATGCATATATGTTAACAGAACAAATACAGAAATATATAGAGGTCCCTCACCAGTCTGACTGCTGGAGTCTTAGTTTATTTCTGTATTCCCAGTTCCAAGACAGTGGGCTCAGAAAAGCAGACTTATTTAAATCGCCCTTTCATTGCGTTGAGCCTTTATTCCACTGTCTGATCTTTCTTATCAGGGATGTTACATGCATCCATCTATTTGTTTAATCAGCATCGATTTGTAGATTGCTAAAAATGTGCCAGGACCCAGTGGATAAGACCATCCTTCTCTGAGCTTTGGCTCCTATGGCTATATAGCAGAAGTGATAAAAAGTA
Organism: Cervus canadensis; assembly: GCF_019320065.1. Classification (NCBI taxonomy): domain Eukaryota; kingdom Metazoa; phylum Chordata; class Mammalia; order Artiodactyla; family Cervidae; genus Cervus; species Cervus canadensis. The sequence continues at coordinate 54,395,826 of NC_057392.1, read as the reverse complement.
TTTCTTCATGTTTGCTATCAGTAAAAAAATAGGGACAAGTATATAGAGTTCTTAACAAGACTTGGCATACAATAAACACACAATAAATGGTAGCTATTTTAACCATTAGAAGTGTCTTTTATCAAATTAATTTTATTATTATTGTCTGCTTAGTGAGTCAGGTCTTTAAATAGACCACCTGGGAGTTTTCAGAGTCCTTAAAATGCTGGCCAGGGAACACCATGGGGATGTGGAAGCCACTCCAGTCTCTACCCTTTACTTTTCCCATCTAATGAGGCCAGTTGGTAAGAAAGAATCATTACTCAGCAAGAAAACTGTTCATACCTTTCCAAAGAGGAAAGACTTTGAGGTTGAACATAAAGGCCTAAGCAACATCTTTTTATGCAGAATATAGCAAATACTTCATTCCATTAGATATTGTCTGACTTTCTATCTTCAGCACCAGTCACAATAGTTATTTCTAGAAACTCAGAAATAAAGCAGATCCTATCCTTTGGAAGCTCACGGTTTTGAGGTCTCCAAAGATATGCAAATAATTACTACTGAAATAGGCAAACTCAGTGAAAGATATTTTATCCTCACGGAGTATGTAATCCTACTTGAGGACATTGGGGAAGGCTCACCGATAAAGTGATAAGCTAGGCACACTTCTGACCTCACAAAGTTTGTGGTCCCAGTAGGTTTGGGGAAAGGAGATTTTGCAGCTGATTCCAGAAGCCTGCTTTTTTCACTACTGATGACCTAGATTCAAAAATAATCAGGTAGTCCAAAGCAGTTTTTTTGCCACTGAGTATAAACTTCTTGCATAAAATGCCAATTATAACAACTCTGATTACTGCTGCAGTTGTACCATGATCCTTTTAATTTTTCTTTCATAGCAATCAATTGATCTGCTGCTTAATTCATATTTATTTAGATTGCAGCCATACAGATGCCTTTTGGGTGCCGCCAGGAAAATTAATATGTACATATAGAGTGTAATGTATGTAAAAACGCTTTGACAACCATAAAGTGCTCTGCAAAGTGTTAGATTACTATCATTATTTCTTTTTAAGTCTCTCTACAAATAGATAAAATTTAACATCATTAATCTTAAAAGCATTACCATGAAAAAACTGAGTTGCACAGTCTTTCTTTTTCAATCTTTTCAGTTCTTATCTGTGTCCATTGCAAATCATGTCTCATTTTGCACCTTCATAAAGGCACACCTAATTTCCAGAAGATACAGATGGATGCATGGCCTGTATTTGCAGCCTATCGATCTGTTATAAGAAAAAAAAAATGTTATGGCCATTAGTCATAGTAAGGAATATTAAGAGTTAGGAAATATTAAAATTTCTCACCAATAGTTGACCTCAAATACATGTGTATATATATACACATACCTACATATATGGGACTTCCCTGGTGGCTCAGCTCATAAAGAATCTGCCTGCAATGTGAGAGACCTGGGTTCGATCCCTGGGTTGTGAAGATTCCCTGGAGAAGGGAAAGGCAGGCTACCCACTCCAGTATTCTGGCCTGAAGAATTCCACGGACTGTATAGTCTTCAGAGTCATAAAGAGTCGGACACAACTGAGTGACTTTCACTTTCACACACTTATATATACATACATACATATATATGTGTATATATATATTGATATATATATACACACATTTCTAAGAAAGACGCTCTAATAATTGGGAGTGAGGCAAACTTACAACCTCAGGAAATTTGGGTAGAGCCCGGTAAGCACATACAAAGTCTAGAAGCAAAAGTCAGAAGCAAGTAGGGGCTGCTAAGACCTTCATTCTTCCCTCTGATTGACCCGGCCCAGGATTTGTATTTGCAGTCTTTCCACAGGTGAATGCCATGCCACACGCTGAGGGGCCTGTGGCTCCTAGATGCAGATGCAGTTCATACACTCATCTCCCACTTCCCCAAATATCATAATGTTTATGATCTAGAAGAACCTCAACAGTCATTGAGTATAAATCCCCTATTTTAGCTAAGGAAGGAGACCCAGAGAAGGAAGGTGACTTGCTCAAGGTCACACAAGGTGGTAGACCAGATGTCCTGGCTCTTGGTTTGCACCTCTTCTTCTCTCTTGTTTTCATTTCTTTGCCAGCATTTAAGTTCAATATCTAACCAGAATTATCTCTCCTCTTTCAGGAAATTTGCTCCCCGCTGTTCTGTGTGCAAGGAGCCTATCATGCCTGCCCCTGGCCAGGAGGAGACTGTCCGGATTGTGGCTCTGGATCGTGATTTCCATGTTCACTGCTACCGGTGTGAGGTCTGTGGTCAGCGCCCCCACCCCCTGCCAGGCCCATCAGAGCCAGATTTTTATAAATACTACAATTATTAAATCTAGGAGAGCCCTTAGTGCCTGTGTTCATTTGACTTGGGTTTTGCAAGAGACCTGTGACCCCAGTTGGAAGTGACGAGAGATTTCTTGCCCGAGGGCCATGTCATCATGTATATAGCAAAGGGCAGGGAGTCTTTCTCCTCTAATCTGGGTTTCAAAAGGATACCACATTCAGAAAATGACTTCAAAGCATTTTGTTATCCTAGTCCTATGACTTGCCCAGGGCCCCTCTTTTGAAGCAGCTTTCTTGTTTTCTACCAGACATTCTGAGTGCAGCGGTTAGCAGCTCCTCCTTCTATCTGCAAGAGATAATATGAACTATCTTATTACCACCTCCTCATGACGCTGGCTCATCTAGTCCCACGAGATTTTCCCAAGACATGGGCCGGTGGGGCTGGCAGGGCTGCCCCTAGTCTCTAGGACTGCAGTGATTCCATCTTCCTCCTGAGCTGTAGTTGACCAACAGCCCCAGTTGCATGCCTCTCTCTGGCCTTAATGTGAGCAAAGAGAATAAAAAACTTCCAGCTTTTACACTAGGTGTTATGACTAAAGAGCAATAAAAATATCTAGCCTTACTTATAATTGACCTGAATTGTAAGTGTGGAAAACCTAGAGTTCATTTTGCAGCTGGAGAAACTAAGGTTCAATGGAGGCAGGCTTCCCAGTATTTCTAGACACACTTGCTTCTATGTGCCAACAGGCTTTGACTTTCCATGGTTTTGTTGTTTGTTCTAAGAGTGGTGTGAGATGTACCTTTTCTCTTCCCAGATGAAATGATAACAGTACAAAATAAATTTGTACTGCACATATGTCTTAGAATCAGGACTGTAGAATGGGAGGAACACTGAATTAAAAGGAGGCAGACCTCCATCACCCTGGACAAATCACTTCCCTCTCCACAGCTCACTTCCCCACCTGTAAAACAGGCTTGTTCTGGATGCCCCAGTATTGGCTCCTTTGGTTCTAAGATTCAAGGTGCTAATAGTTGAGTTTCAACACTGCAGTCGACTCTGGGGTCTTTAGGGTGCCCAGGTAACTGTTAATGTTAGGTCATTAAAGGCTTAAAACCATGTCATTTATGTAATTTCTTTCTATTGATTATGATCAAAAGATTCTGTTTAATTCCATCACTCAGTTTCCCCAAAAGTCTCTGCTGCTGCTGCTGCTGCTGCTAAGTCGCTTCAGTCATGTCTGACTCTGTGCGACCCCATAGACAGCAGCCCACCGGGCTCCCCCGTCCCTGGGATTCTCCAGGCAAGAACACTGGAGTGGGTTGCCATTTCCTTCTCCAATGCATGAAAGTGAAAAGTGAAAGTGAAGTCACTCAGTCGTGTCCGACTCTTAGCGACCCCATGGACTGCAGGCTACCAGGCTCCTCCATGGGAATTTCCAGGCAAGAGTACTGGAGTGGGGTGTCAAATGTCTCTAGATCTCCAGAATATCTGCTTGTTCATTCATAAAGCTGGCCTTCTTGGGAAGAATAACTATAGGTGCCATCGCTGCTGCTGCGGCTGCTCCTGTTGTTGTGTTCTGGGTGACACCCTTTTTGAACTTAAATTTCATTATTTGTCAAATTCAGATATGAACCTCAATGACCGCCCCCCCCTTGCTGTCATAGAAGACAGCAGAAGTGAGGCACACAGCAGTTGTGACCTTCTAAAAGAGTTTCTACTACAGTTAGCAAGGGCACACACTACAAGATGAAATACTATATTTTTTTTTTTCCGAAGAAATTTCTGTTTCCTCTAAAGGTGAAGGTCAGTGTTTAACTGTCATATAACACTTTTCAAAATGGATGCTCAGGTACTATTAACAGTAGTATAATTCTTTACAGTTATGTAGCTCTTGGCATTTTTTTCAAAGTATAGTCATATCCATTTTCCTCTTTGATCCTCCTAACATCTCAGTGAGGTAGGAATTGTGGGAATAATTTTTAGAGTGGCTGTTGGCCTTGCCTGAAGTGACAGAGGCAGGAGCAGAACTAATGGTGGTACCCAAGGGCCCCGTCCCCCCACCCGGCACTCATTCCTCTATACTGTGCTGTATCCTTTGGAAAGTACAATGGATCATTCCCCACTCCCCCCACCCACGCCAAACCTTAGGATTTTATTTTCTTGCTAAAGTTGGAGTAAGTATGCAGAGCCTGTTTGTGGTCCGCTGCTTAGCAGGATTCACTCTGCAACTTAGCTTCTGACCTGGAATTACCACGAGATTCTGTCCTTGCACTATATATTATTTTTGAAAAATCTTTAAATTAATAGTAAATGATAAAGATCTATTCTCTCCTGTTCTTATTGTTTGGGTGAAGGGAACAAAATACTTGGGAGTCTGAAGCCTCAGGTTCTTCCCCTTCTGTACCTGTATTTCTAATTGCGTGACTTCAGGAAGGTCATTTTACCCTGTTCTTATTTATGTCCCCAGCCTCTGCTTCAACTTAATGCAGGACATATCATATGATGTCCTGCAGAAGAGAAAAGGTGGTAATTGACCTCTTTATGGAAGCGTTGAATGAAAAGAGGAGTTTGTTTCCATTTTCACTGACATCCTTTCCCTCTGCCTTCCTTCTTCCAGGATTGTGGTGGTCTCCTGTCTGAAGGAGATAACCAAGGCTGCTACCCACTAGATGGACACATCCTCTGCAAGACCTGCAATTCTGCCCGCATCAGGGTGTTGACCGCCAAGGCCAGCACTGACCTTTAAATCCAGTCGCCTGTTTAGCGGTTAGTGGGTGGCTCCAAGAAGGATGAAACACAAGAAAAATATGAAAAGAGAAATAGGAAAAGAGAGGAAAGGCAATCAAGCTATGGGATGGTCTCTACTTCATCCACTATTAACCTTTCTTTAGAAACACCTAGAATATGAGATTTTTTTGAGTTCTTACAATACACATTTCACAGTTAATCATGTAGAACCTTGATAGGCCTTTGTTCCCAAGGACTTGCACATTTTTGCACGGATTATGCTCCATCCCATTCACTTCTGCATTCCTTTAACTTTTAATCCCTATGTTTGTCTCACTTTTCATCTGGTTGAATGGCTTTTTTTAGTGTGGTATTTGCTGTCACACAGTTTTTCCTGGGGAAGTCTGCCAACTCCCAGGTGCTTTTCAGCTTGAAGGCTCCATCCTATCACTTCCACATTGCCAGCGATCATAAAAGATAGTCATTCATTTTCTGTGTATTGAAAAAAATAGTCTTTTATTGCTCTAAACTAGTCATATCCCTTGGGAAAAAATGCACAATTATATGTCAGATTATAAAGAATTTAAACTGTAAATTACATAGATTAAAAGAAGCTGAATTTGCAGCCATCCAAATTCAAAATCTATAATGACCAGTGGTGGGGCTCATTTGAAAATAGGTATTGGTGAGAGAGAACCAAACCTCAATATTTTTCCTGCAGAAATTACAGATGGGGTATACTGGATAAAGCATTTTGGGGTTATATTTAAAAAGGCATTATTATGCCTCAAATATTAAATTTTTTCTTTTTCCATGCTACCTGGATATAATAATATGGACAAATTTGGTTTTCTCTAGAATATAACTTCCAATACTGTTCCACTTTTCATATCAGATATATTGCAACATTTTCTTTGTTTGTTTGCTTTGGGAGGGAGGACATACAAACACAACTGCCAAAATTGTGTAGTTGTGTTCCTCTAGAGGAAGATATCTATAAAGAAATGTTTAATTTTTTTTTTCCAGGCCCAGGTCCATTTTACCTGACAGTTGCAAATCAGGGCACATAAAATTGTCTTAGTTTTGTTTAGTTTACCTTAAAAAGACAGGAAACTTGAAAAGATTGTGGAACCACAGTTTCATTATTCTTATAATTCGTCTGCAACTCAAAATACATATTGCAGGAGACATTTTCATATAATTGATATGACATTTACACCACACTTTCATAGACAATCGCTGAAAAGAAATTGCCTTTTTGAACTAAAGATATGCAGAGCCTGGGATCTTTAGTCAGATTCTTTTGGGGCAGTGAAATGTTTGCCTGCTAACTGCAGAACCATATACATTGCTTTTTTATGTCCTAACATGTTTCCTTTAAGGAACAACCCTGCTCTTAGTAGCAGGTTACCATCTTGTAAATTAAATATTTTGGATTAAGATTTGTTCAAATGTTTTTTAAGATTAGGTCAACCTTCTTAAAAACTTTCTGCAAGTATATACTTTTAAATTACAAAGTATTTTAAATATAACAAAAATATAGATAATAATATAATGGATCTCTGTAATACCCAGTTTAAGAAATCAAATATAACAAATATAGCTACATTCCCCTGTATACCCTTCCCTGATTCCACAGAGATCTGTTTCATGATTAGAAGGTGATAAACTCTTCTAGTCTGACTTTTGTTTTTAATTTTAACACTCAGAAACGAGAAATTATTTGTGAATGTTTTGCATTGCAATCCAGACCTCAAGCATCCCAATTAAATTTATTTTGCTTTAGTAGGAATAATCATAAAGGTGGTTCTTTTTTTTTTTTTTTTTCAATAAGATATCCTTAAGCCTATGGCTCTTATAAGTCAGCCTGTGGCTCATTTGCTTTGGTTACCAAACAGTTTTGTTTTAGAACCACCACAGTTAGAGCTTTTCAAAGGGTCCTTTGACCACTGTACTTTCCTCACCTTGTTTCCCTTGTCCTTGACCTCACATTTCTCATAATGTGAAATGCAAGAGGTCCAGCAGCATGTGGATTTTAAGATACAATGACAACTGTATCACTGAATTTCTGTCTTCCAAATGAAAGGAGACCATGCTGATGACCTCAAAGAGTACTGACTATTAGACAATTGGGGTGATACTATCTATAATCAGCTTGAATTGCTTCAGCCATTTGTCTTCTATGAAATACTTGGGGAAAAATTATCTTTTGGTCAAAAGGAAAGAGCCCAACTTATTGAGGGGTGGAGTTTATCTCTTGAAATTCAGTCTTATGAATTTTGCCAAAAGAGGGAGGAATTATGAAATATTTATACTATAAAAATGCAGTAACATTCTACTTGTTGGTTACATTTAAGTTCTTATGTAACTGAATGTTTACATGCCAAGAAAAAAGAGTTATAAGAAAAGGCTGTTACAGGCCCCTCACTGTGACACTGCCAGAATAGTGCTTGCTTACAATCTTTATAGTGCGTTTTTATCACGTAACCTCAGAGTATCTTTACCAAAGATTTTTAAAGTAAATCTCTTTTTAATACAGACTTATCATACTTTTATAATAATGAATGTGCACACCTACATATACAGAATATTTAGATTTAGATTTTTTTCTTTCACAAGGTATAATAAGGAAAGGATCTTAAAATATTTTATTTCAGGATTTCTTAATTATATGATTTATACTGCTTTCTTGTTTTCTATTAATCATTTGGTATCAGCAATGCCAAATCACTCTTTACTGTTTTAGCTACATGAAATGATGCCTATAACAGATATAAAGATCTAGTGCCTTAAGGATGATAATTCTACTGTCTTATGATATCTTGTCTTGATTGTTATCATTTAAATACATAGATAATAGAAAAAATCATAGAGTCTATAAGAGAAAGTTTGTAAAAATAAACTAAAAAAATACTGGTTTTAAAAAAATTGTCATGAACAGGAATATTTGGTAATTCCATGTAACATGAGAGACATGGAAAAGGAGAAAAAACCCACGATGTCCTGGGCTCTGCAGATCACTTCATGGTTAGATTTCTCCATCGCCTGGATCCCCGGCTCATACTGACTCAGTGTGGAGTCTCATCTGTGAACAGATTGGCCTTTAAAACTCAAAATAAGTCATGTGTTCCAGCAAAATGCATCAAAGCTTTGAGATCCTGGACATCTCTGCAGCTCAATGATGTGGGTTCTTTTTCCTTTCATTAAAAAATTGTTTTTACCAGAGCAACTTCTCTGATCAAAATGACTTCATTGTGTGTATGCTGATGAATACAGTGGAGATATCAACACTAGAACTGTTTCCTCACTAAGATTCTGCAGAGATGTTTGCGATAATGTTTCAAGTATATAAAATTCTAATTGCATTTAAACAAGTATTTTGTATTTGGGTTCAGGGGAAGGAAGAGAGCATTTTACCATGGGTCTGTCGTAGAGGGTTTATGGAATATAGACAGGACTCTGAAAACACAACTCCCAACAGTTTTCCTAGTTAATAATAATCCTATTAATGTGAACCAGCCAGGAGTAACAGTGTTATTTCTATTTGATATGGTTTAGGCTTCTCTTGTCAAATCTGCATTGGGGCTGCCCCTTGATCCCTCCATTATCGAGTTTTGAAGGGTGTTGGGGAAACTATGGCAGCTGCTAGGAAGATCAGGGAAACACTGATGTAACCTCACAGCCTCTCACCATTTCTCTTGGCTTGGAATGGCTTTTTTTCCATATACATTTCTAGAAATATTGCTATGCTACCTTAGTATTTCACATTTGTAGTTTAAACAAGCGATTGTCCATCTGTTGCCTGGAGCTTCAGTACATGTGTGTTATGAATGAAATATGACAGCATGTTCCATACCCTGCTTTAGCCATCTGTAGGAAACCAGGAGGCTGGAAAAGATATACCTCTGCAAAATGTGCCTCAAGTTCATTTCCTAAGATCGCTCTTTTGGTGCACTTTCACAGGAGACAATCAGAGAGCAACACGTATTTGTGCCTTATTTTTAAAGAAAACTTTACACTACTATGAATGCTCCTCTGAAGAGTCTTCACATAAATAACCCTCCCAAATCTCAAAGATGTACTCATTGAAAAGTCAAAATCCAGAGAAATCTGAACTCTTCATCTTAATGTATTCTAGCAGTATTTCTGTTCTCACCATCTCTTGGAAGTACCTTACGGATTCCTAAGTTAGGACAACATTGTTAAGCATTCTTATGCTACAAGGTGATGTCTTAGGTGTTGTTAGTGAGTAAGTGGTTTTATTTAGTGGTCTTACTCTAGTTTTAGTCAGCTAATGAAGACATACTTCCACTTGAGCCTTTAATATCTATTCAGCATACTGCTTTTAATTGCCACGGTCTTTTGGTTTGTTTTTTATTTTTTTAATTTAATAGTATACAGAATTAGTTGAGGATCTTGGTTCTGAGTCATTATTATGGTGCAATCATGGATATATCAGGTCAAGTTATTTCCTTGACAGGTAACTTTTCTCATGAGGCTATCATTTGCTGTGTGCTCTGCTGTGTTCAGTTGCTCAGTCATGTCCAACTCTTTGTGCTCCTATGGACTATAGTCCTCTAGGCTCCTCTGTCCATGGAATTTTCCAGGTAAGAATACTAAAGTGGATTGCCATTTCCTCCTCCTCCTTCCTGACCCAGGGATCGAACTGGTGTCTCTCCTGTCTCTCCTGCGTTGGCAGGTGGATTCTTTATCACTGTGTCACCTGGGAAGCCTGGCTGTTGTTTAGTTCACTTATGATTTCAGCCTTTAAAAAGTGATCTGATTAAAGCTGTGTGGCCTGGTGAGAGTTCTCTCTCCCTCTCCCCCTCCCTCCTTGTCTCGTTCTTATTCCTTAACATTTCTACTCATTAATGTTATCCTGATTGGACTTTTCATAAATAAATTAAATCAGTGCATTACAATCCTTATGGAATTATGATCATATTAGGAGAAGAATTGTACCACAAAATATATGCAGCATCCATAAATCCTTCCTTTAGAAAGGCATATTTTTCCAGACTGTGTTTATTCATAAAGTGAGGTGAGATAATAGTCTTTCGGTTTTATTTTAATGAGTTTTCATCAGGGATTCAGATCACAGAGTTCTTGGCAAATTCATTTATGACTGGCCTACTTTTCTCAGCTATAGGCAAAGTGATCTTTCTAAGACTAGCTTAAGGTGTTTTTTTTTTTTTAATCCAAAGCATTTTGACCAACAAGACAATCGTGTTCTTAAGTGATGGTATGTTATTTTAGATCAATGAAACTTGAGAATTTTTCTTATTATCCATCTGGAATTTTTACACATATCAGCATTTTTTCCCATGACAATCATATTAAACCCTAATACTTGAGTCACAGTATTTTACAGGGAGTAGGTCAGCAACAGAGTTTTTCCTGAAGCACATGTTACAGACCTGTAGTCTGTTTATAAAAATCAACCTGAAAAGAACAATCTGGATTTCTCAGTAACACATTTTCTTAAAATTTGAGTCTGAGATTCTTTTGAACTCTGTCTAATACTGATCAAAAATATGCCCTCTGTGTCTGTTTTTATGAATTTGTTTGGAAAAAGCTTATAATTCTAGGAATGGATTTCCATTTTTTATTTCTGTCCTTAACATTGTCTACAAGTTGACCTTGATTTTCCTTTTTGGGGGGGTCACATATGAGAAAAGTGAAAGCATCTCTAATACATACATAACTCAATACAGAAATGAATTTGCCCAGTTTTAACAATAATAGTCACAGTGAATATATTGTTTTGATAAATAGACGGAAAGTTTTTTTGCTTGTTTGTTTATTTTTTAATCTGTCTCCAAGAAGAGAGGAATGCGGAGGGAAGGAAGAATTTGAGAGAAGGGGAAGGTCACAATTAAAACACTGAGGATTCTTATAGAGTGTAACTCAGAATTTTCACAGAGGTTTTAAGGATTGGCAATTGTAGCTTTTTAAACAAGTAAAATATATTTCTAAGTTTATGAGGTGTTTAAAAATCACTATGACTAACACTGTATTTTTCCCTTGTCAAAAGAGAATTAAAAGGAGAGCTGTTTTTTAGCCCTGTGGCATGGCCATAACCACACAAGACTCTATAATATATGTCACTTCACCCCTTTGCAAGAGGGCCTAGCTCACTCTCCTGTGACAGATGGCGATGCCTATTCTTGCATAGTCTTCGGCAAGCTGCACTAAACCCTAAACATCTCTGAAGGTTAGAGGTTTCTGTTTTCACACACGAGTATCTCATCCTTTCCAGTGTAGGTACCTGGTGAGCATAGTAAACAGGAGTGGCCTTGGTCTGTGGTTCTCTCGTTCAAATCCAATCATGCACTTTCTATAATGCCCTGCCTAAACAGCTATACTGGAATTGATTTGTACCTTTTCTCCTTTTTAGTTGCAAGCACAGAAAACTAGCTTTATATTACTTAGTTCAAAGAAGAATAAATATAAATGGCACATTTTCCCATCAATATAGAAAGGAAAGGCCCTTACCCCCTTTCCTATCTTACTTTCCTGGCCCCTGTGCAAAAAAGTTGTAGACACTATTTTTGTTATCCAACATACATGTGGCTTATTTCATGGAAAGTTGTGTGGAAGATACATTTTATTAAATTCATTGACTTTTCTCCCATGAAGTTACAAAAAAGAAATTGCTAAAAGCTTATTGCTTTATTTCTGGTTGTTGTGTAATTTACAAGAGTTTCGAACCACCCTAATAAATATCTCTCATTCTAACTGTTGTTATAAACACAAGTTTTGAAACATTCTATAAGCAAAAGTTAGATATACTAGAAAGAAGAGAGAAACGCATGAGTCCTTTGTAATACTTTAAGATGGTTGCATTAATCCTTATCCACTGTGTGCTTGCTACTTTTTCCAATAAACTCATTCACTTACGGGCAAGTGGAAACATCATTCACCTACCTTTGCTAGACATTGACCTAATAGACCCAAACAGAAGTCTTATTAAATGACACACACATGCTACACAAAACTGTAGCTTCTAAATTCAGTTTTCAACCCCAAGAGTAGAATGATCTACCAAGAGTGACACAGATTTCGCTGTGCCATCTTCTGTTCTACACCAGGGTAGAGGGCTATAGTCGACCCCAAGCCTCAGCACTGTTCCTAGACATAGGCTCATGGGTCTTTTAAGGATCCGAATCTCCTATTATTTTCCCAACAAGTCACCATTCCACATCTTTTTAGAGCTCGCTAGTTTGCAGTACTATTCATGGCAGCCCTTGTACTATTGGGGCAGCTTTTTTCTTCCAAAGTTCTTCCTCATATTAAACAAAATTCGGGCTCTGGAGCCATGCACAGGAAGTCTAAGGTCCATATCTTTGCCTTTAGGTCAGATATCACTCTTTCAACTTTTCCTCATTTATCAACATAGTATCAAGTTCAATCATCCACTTGCTTCTCCTTTGAACAGTTAGACCCAACAATATTTTCTAATTTTATTTCAGTCTACTAAGTGAAATGTAGCCAGCTCTTTCGGTCAGGCTAGGTAAAAACACCCTCTTCAGGGTTGAAAGTAAATGGAATTGGAATCATTGAAAAGGAAACTGGTATTCGATGTGGAAATTTCCCCCAAGGACTCAGACCCAGGAAAGTGAAAACTGGATGAGGTTAGATATCCCTTGTGTGTAAAACAGTCCTCTCACTCTGTGTAACTTCACTGTTTTTGATGTTACCAAAGTCAATATAGGGAGTGAGCTAGTATTTACACATCATCCATTAGATTCCCACTTCTTGGTCCATGTTCATAAATTCTCTTCAACCCTTTCATTTCATCCTTGTCTTCTCAAGAATTAAACATTTCTTGTCCATGTTCCCATACTGAATATACAAAAAGAGTTCTGGACTCTTTATAGGCTCCACATAAATATTTCTGGCTAGTTTGGTTTTTGAGATTTGCTTGCATTTTTCTGGGCTCAAATGTTAGTACCTAGAGATGTTACACTCTTGATGAAGTGAGCAGCTTCACCACTCAATCATTTAAGAACTACCCTGAGGAGTCCATGTTTTCTCTATACTTTTGTCTTTCTAACAAATTCATCTCTTGCTCATACCCTCCATTTAATTATCACTTTAAGAGAATCAGCCCCTAAGTAACTCTAATTGAAAGTCAACTGCAATAAAATCAGATAGGTTCAGTCTGCACGCCATAGGAAGTGATATAGCTTCAGGAAAAGTAATTCTTTTCCTGTTAGGAAAGAATTAGTTAGAAAGAATTAGTGATTCTTTTCAGTTAGGTCTTCATGGAAGAGTGAACTTGAGCAATCTTGATTCATTGGCTTGATTTAGAAGTTTAGAGAAGAGTATGTAAAGTACCAGAAACAAAAGGAAAGCATAGCTTATGTTCAGAGAAGATCCTCTACTTTAAGTATAACACATTCTAGAATGTCCTTCACAGAAGAAAAGGTTTCCAGGTATTCAGGGTCAGTGAGACGGGAAAGACATAGAGCAAGATTGATTCAGTTTGCTTTTTCATCTCTATGTAATTTTAAGATAGGAAAAGTTGTCAAAATATAATCCAGCACAGACAGTATGAACAGGAATCTTTTTTGGTAATGTACAAAATGTACATTTTCATTGGTTCTTAGCTACATAATCTACTCTTGCACCAAGCACCCCTATCTTCTGAGCCTCTTTAGTATGACAAGCAGGACACCTCTATTTTCCTGTTGCTTCTAGATCCATGATTGTAAAGGACTCCACATTTATCTATTCCACTTGGTGTTAAAATTCCCTCATGTATGTACTGATAAGTGAAAATACAGGCTCTGCTTGAGCATCACCTGCACCAGGGAGCTCTTATTTCTTAAGCTCTTCCATTTCCTCCATTGTACTTTGTTCCAAGCTCCCAGAACCAGTCTTTGGGGCTTAGGTGCTCCTTGGTGCCACACACAATTAATCTTAGTACATAATAAAACATTGCTTCCTCCCTGTTTTCCTTCCTAACCTATTTTGCTTTTAGCAATACATTTCTTTAAAAAATAAACTTGTTGTTTTGTTGTTTTTTAGCTGAAGATTATAAAAAAGCTTTAAATACCCTTAAAAATAGTCTGAAGGGTTTTCTGAGGGTCAGGTTTAAGAGTATGAGTTTTGGGTTGCAGTTCTTACTTTCTTATTCAAAAGACAAACTATCCTGACAGTTGTTACACAGTTTCATGCCTTCCCCCACTAAATAATCCGTGAAACACTCTCCCGTTATCCAGGCTGTTGATAATGACCTTAAAATGTTGGGAAATGTCAGCGTGTGATTTCCACTTCTAACAAGGAAAACGTCAAAAGCAGAAGATGCTGGTTCTGTTGAAAAGCATTACCTCTAGCCAATTGTTCTGTGCGAAAGGAAGTAGGTTACATTATGTTGCAGTTTTATATCAAACTGTATACACAAGTTCAGTACAGTTGAAGCATGGCATTAATTACAGTTTATGCCACATGTCTCAAAATCCTAAATTCAAAACTTCAAAAGTTATTTAGAAGATGCTGGCTAAATCCATACGGTATGCTTGTTCTGAAGGCATTTGTAACCGAAGATAGATGGGAAGTAGAAAGACAGCCAAAAGAACACTATACCAGGCACTTGCCATATATTAGTAGTCTCTGGGAGGATAAGACTTGCAGCTTCTTCCACCCCAGCCTTGAGTCCAAGAGCCCTATTGGCAGAACCTGTCATCAGTCTCCTGGGCAGGCCTGGGGTGGGGGATGGCTTTCCAAGCTCTAAAATAATAATTCCTAAGATAGTTTACAAACTGCTTTCGCACATGAAACAGCCCTGGGAGGAAGGTTATTAATAGCCCTATCCTGAAAGAGAAAGCCGAGGCTCAGAATCAGTAAGTGACTTGCCAAAAGCAATAAGAGCTGGTAAGTGGCAGACCTGGGGATGTACCCGGGTCTGGCAAGTCCATTGTTCTCTCCGGTGGCTGCTTTCAGGGCACCAGACACCTCAGAGCATGCTGGATGCTCTTCACAGACCACTGGGGCCCCTGTTTGAAGGCATCCAAGAAATTCACATAGATCACCCAGCTATCAGCTGGCAGAGGCATATGGGTGCTGTGGGGTTTGAGACCATTCAAAGCATGCATGCATTTTCTGTGTCCTTGTGTGGGAAACTGCTTGGCAGTTCATCTGATTGGCAGTGTGACGGAGCTGGTGAGGAAGGGCACCACCAAGAACAAACACTGTTACTGAAGTACACTGCAGCAAATTTCCCCAGAGACTCCAGTTTACTTTACATTAACTGAAAAACTCTGGAACTGTGAGGTTCCAAATATCAATGGAGGCCACACATTTAGAATTCAGTGGCACACAGAAGTGACTTGATCCTTAAGACATTTTTCTCTTATGTGGGCAACGATTTATGCCCCACAGAGGCAGGAACTCCTGCAGGTAAACAATGCTTGTTGTCCTCTCTCTCAGCTCACATTTATCAAGCCCCTACCAAGTGTATGTCATAGCATCGGGCATTTCCGAGCCAACCAAGCTACCTTGACCTTGAAATGTCCGTGAAAATATGCTATGGGACAGATCGTGATTCTGCCACTTGGCTTTTGCTGTTTGAGAGCCTGGGCTTCCCCTCCTGTTGTCATTTTGTGTTTCCTGTGGGCTTATCACGGGGGGGTTGGTACTGTTGTTTCCAGAATACTTACTTGGAAGCCAGCCTGTTATGTTCTAGAACGTGAAATATGGCAGTTCAACAACTGGGTATGCCTCCTCTTGAGCAGCATCCGTCTGGAAGCAGTGCCTTTTGATGTGCCCTCTTGGGTTTTCAGTTCCTCTCATTTCTCATTGTATTTGTTTGACTTGAAGTTAAAATCTGTTAACTAAAAAATATTCTTTCTTCATCTGAGTTAAATCTACTACAGGGAACCTTAAAATGAGCTTACCTAATATGCTTTCTAGGCATCTTCTTTCCCGGGAGGCTTCCATCCATCAAATCGGTCTCATTATCCTTCTGCTAAATTCCCTGGGATTAACGAGGGCCAAGTTAAATAACAAGTGCCTTCTCACCCCTTTCCGATCTGCACACCTGGGAAATACAGGCGGTGCCGGGGGGCCAGCAGTTGAGTGGCTTTGGCTGAGATGACATTCAGACACCGGGAAGGAGCCTCATTTTCCAGTGAGGTTTGATTAATGTTATGATTGGTGGAGTGGAAAATGATTCTTGTAAAATCAATGAGGTGTTCCCCCCACCCCCATACACACACAGGAGTGGATTAGCAGAGGAAGCATTTTGAGAACTCTTCAGAATTTTCTAGGTAGGTATGCCTGAGCTGAGACTCACTTGGGTGGAACCTGTGATGTCTTAGACAAGGAATAAAAGGACAGTGAGGCTGTGAATATGAAAAAGCATTTCTTAAAAAAAAAAATAAAGACAGCCATAAACTCCAGTTTATCTTTACATAATGTAAAGGAAATTATGAACGCATTTTTTTCTTCCTCCATTGTACACAATCTTACCCCTCATAACTAGAAAAAATACAATTGTGTTGTCTTCAGAACACTCACCCATGCACCTGCATGCACACATGTTCACACACTCTCTATCTCATACACACACACACACACACACACACATCTTCCAAGAAAGCTAATGCTTCAAAAAGGAAATCTTGTTTTAAAACACTTGGATTTTTCAGGCCAAGAAACTAATAATTCCTAGACCTGACCCAATTTAGTGACTGCCAAAAAAATAAAAAAAGAAAGAGCTATTTAAATTTTGCTCGGATCCATTTATCTCTTAGAATATGCCAAAGCAATTTGAGGTGGGGGTGGAAACTAAGGTATTTATCTCTGCAGCTGGAGTCTCTATGTATCTATCTGCTGGGAGTCCCCTAAGAACAGTTCTTGGGTGATTATTATTGATACATTGTGTTGCTGCTTTGTCCATTGCCCACTTTCCTTCCTACTGTTGTGTAAGAGTAAGAGTTGCCTTTTTAACTCCTTTTCCTCCATCATGAGGGAGTAAATGTTAAGCCTAAATGTCTTCCCTCACCAAATCATTTCACTCCATTTCTGAACTAGTTTAGAAAGTGCAAAAGAGGGAGAGCTAGCTTTTCTTGGATACATTTCTTCATTTTTCTTCTTTCTCAGGAGACAAATATAAAGGGAAAAAATCCAGTTCCTTTTCATCTCTCTTTCTCTTTGGGTGACAGTAGATGATCACTTAGTAATTATAAACTAGAAGTAGGGAGAATAGCATAACCAGGTTATAATGTATCTGCCAACATGTTTCATTCCTTCAAATTCAGACTTTGAGAGGAAAAGGGATTTTATCATTTAAATGCAAACAGTGGGAATGGCCTCATGTTTAACTTTGTCACCGTAAAAGGTGAGTTGCTATTTGGGCAGTGTTTGCATTTCATTAACCCTGTGTGCCTTCTGCTTAGTTTTTAGATGACTGCCATTACAGTAACATATCAGGATGAAAATTGCCAAAAAGTGTTAAGTGCCTTGGACCTGCCTCACTAGATAGCAAGTTGAAACTGGGGTAAACCATGCCAGCCTTCTTAACTGAAATGTCCGAACCAAGGCATTGAAAAGCCAGTAGCTTATAGTGAAGTCATTGAAAAATCATTTTTAAATAACTTTCTTATTTTAGGTACCCTTTTATTCTCTTGGGAAAGCTGATGAGCAAATTATCCAAGAATTACTTCTTATTAAACAGTCAGAATATCCCCCCCAAAAAATCTGAATTTGTCCTCATTAATTTTCAAGAAATGTATGAAAAAGCAAATAGAATTAGAGACAGCATTGATTGTCTGATTATTTAACACAAATAAAATTTTGCGATTTAATGTGCCTTAAGCGAAATGTAAAACTTTCACAGCAGGATTTTTTTAACTTTTACCGTGTTATCTATGCAATTAATTACTTTGCTTTTTATTTTGTCTTTTAAACTTCACCTTTATCATTTGTTAAACAGACTTGGGGCTGCCTTCTTCTCTACTGGGAGCATGTGCAGTTATGAGATGCACCCCCCCAAAAAAGGAAGGGAAAAGAAAGAACTTTCTGGTAGCAAATCTGTGCCATCAAGTAGATGTGACACGAAGATGCAAAGCGGGAGGATAGTAATTTTCTCTGAGCTGCACACACCAGCTTTTATTTCATGGCTTTGTCACAGGCTTTTCTCCTTCTGTGCTGTCACCTTTGAGAAAAACGATTGCACCTTCTCCAAGTCTGCCTTTTAACAGCTACAGTTGAGTTGGCAAGACTTCCCCAGCTCTGAATATAGCCATTTGCCGACTCCGGCCTCTTTGCGAGACTGACTCAAATCTGTGATCTTCTGTTCAGCATACACATCAGCAAAGTGAGAAGATGAGCACTAAATATAGGCTCTATTAACTTTACTTTTAGATTTACTGCCTTCAAAAAGTGCCTATTCTGAGAAACATAGACGTTCTTCCTACATATGTATGTACACACGGTACCCAGAGTCATACCGTGCAGCCTTCAAAAACACACCATCGAAAGGAGTAGGTGCTAAGATAAGGAAACCTTGCCAAATGGAAGAAAGTCACTCATTTCCAATATCCCCTCCCGAGTGGCACCGTGAAACAGGCTGCAAGCACATTTCCTGAGCATTCCTTGCTGATACAGCCACTTTATATTTTTATCCTACTGGATTGTGGCATATTGCTGAGGTTTCCTGTACTCTACTTCAAGGGAATAGATTATGCTTCATGGAATTGGAACATTTAGTCAGGAAAAAAAGGTTGTTTAAGAGAATCAATGAGCCAGGGTCTCTATTAGGATATGTGTCATATGTGTGTTTTATAAACTAAGCATTGGTGAGCTTAGAATGTCAGCACATTGCTTCTCCTTTTATCTCTCAGGCTCACATCAGTGAAAACTAAAGAAAAGTCTTGGCTCTGACAATTGGAGCCTCAGGGGGCCAAATGCCCTTGCCAGATCCTTAGAGCATCTTTACTTTGACTCCTAAAAATAGTCGCACATGTTATTTATTGGCTTTCGTTTCCATGGTTCTGTCACTGATATAACAACTGTAGATATTGTCAATGGAGCAGCAGCTCAGCCTACAAAGTTGGATTCTTACCCAGCTGTGGCAAGAGGAGAGGGTCCAGACCAATAGGGCAAAGTAGACTATGTATGATTTTAGGAAAAGGGTTGAAGGGAGGACGTGCTTCCAAAAAAGATCTTTCTCAATGTGTCGTCTGACTCAACCAGCTGGCAGATTACACTTGCCAAGTCGCTCTCTTCCCTTAGAAGTCAGTTAGCTCCATGTTTGCTTGAGTCTGTCTCTGCTTTGGAAAAGCAAGGTACCTCCAGTGAGCCTTTCCCCAAGGAAGCTCTTGCCATCCTCTTGGTCACAAAGTTGTCTCCTATCCCACCCAATTTCACCAACAGGAAGCAAAGGGAGACAAACAATGAAAGATGCTCCCCATGTCATCGACATGTACCATTTTGCTTTCCATCTGAGGGGCTCCACTACTCACACGAGGGAGGAGGGCAGAATGGATCATGGTTTTATCATTACTGGAGTGTGTACCACCTCTCCTTGGGTGTCGTCATTTTATGAGATGACTTGTCTCCCTGAAGAAAGCGATGCTCTTCTCTGAAACTCTCTACTCTTCCTGTTCGTGTTCTTGTTATGTTTTTACTTTATTCAGTTTTAACACCAGTCATTTTCTATTTTTTTAGAGAAAAATGTGCTAGATAAAAGTTAAGAAATCTCCATGATATCAAAAGGGGCATTGGAATACCACAGAGTTTTTCCTCCTTGGAAACAAGATAGACTGGGAAAGAGACAGCATGGTTTTGCTCCAGGTGTCAATCTGATCATGACTATGAGAGAGTTTTATGTAAACGTTGAGTGGTATTTACAAAAAGATAAATCAAGGAAAGGGGGGGATAAGCCAGGTTTTCTCTATGCTAAATGTGTCAAAGAACAAGAACTTCCTACTAAGTACGATCATAGTCCCCACCATGATCGATACAAATCTGAATAGCATTTTCTGACTTAGGGAAAGTGACACAAAAAAACATGTAGAGAATATGCCTTTTTTCACATATATCATACTGACAGAGCCATGGTATTCCCAAAATGCAGATTTCTCTTTTTTATTCTTAGCAAATTACGTCTCTCCTCTATATCATGAACCGTCACTGACAAATCCAACATAGACCTCATGGTTCCTTATAAAAGTAAGAGAATAAAATCTGTTATAAGCAAGTGATTTGGGTTATTTTCTTTTGTATTTATACATTACCACCTCTATGAAATCATGTTTCTATTTACCCTCTATCAGTTTTTTCTATCAATTATGTTTTTCCAATGCTCTATAACAATAAATATGAAAATCATATTCCTTTTTTCTGTTAAAAAATTGCAACTATGTTATTATATTTAGAAATCCAATAAAGTTATTACATTTACTTGCCTGTGTGTGGAATTCTTTTTGAGCTTGATAATCCCTGTCTCTTTTCTCCTAACCTCTTTTACTGTGATTCATTTTTTACATCATTTGCTTTCCATATGGTCTTCTGAGAATGGGAACGTCTCTCAAAAGAATTATGATGCCAACAAGAATATGAAGGCACCCACTCTTTTCCACTGTTAGCACAGAATATCTTAAGGTTAGATATGTTCTAGAATTACTTGACCACTTTGTCTTCAACTTTCAAGCAGAGAACTTCCCCCTTTTAAAGTTGCATCCAAGCAAATCAGTTCCTGAGTTGTGCATGTGGTGGGGGAGGGGGATGGTGGTGGTGGATGGGGAGTTCTCCACTCATATCACTAATGACTGGCTGACTTTTCACACTTTTATTCCATCTGTTCTGTGCATACTTTTCCAACATTGAGAATCTGCTTTGCTCTAGGCTCCTTGAGGGATACAGATATAAATCAGTCATAGTTCCTGCTTTGAAGAAGTCTATAGTCTAGTAAAGCTAAAACTGATGGATTCTGGTGCAAATAACTATGGTAAGAAGACAAAAAGAATCAGACACTTGGGAGAGTATGCCTCAACATTTTCAAAACTTTTCACAGTTCATCATACCATTTTTAATAGTCTGTGGTCCACAATGATTCTATCCTTATTTTCTATGTGAAAATGCTAAGAATGTGAGAAATAAAGTTAACAATCCAAGATCACCATTCACTGAACACTTGTTTTTAATTTTTTAAACACAGCTTCAAATTAACCCAGTGCCCTGATCCCTAGTCCAGTCTAAAACTTAAGAGTGAGTAGAACTATAGGGTACATGAAACTCCTATGAAATTCAGAAAAGGGTATCCCTTCTCCTTCCCAATTAGGCTTTTGACTTTTTTTCAGCCTCATGTTTTAGCTTACTAATGCTGAGAGATCTGAGAGTCCAACAAGAGGCCACCATTTTCAAAGATGCTGGACACAAGGTGTGTTTCTGAATTAACAAATGATGGCTATAGCACTGGGGCACAGGGAGTTCATAACTTCTGGCCAGAAAGTTGTAAACAAAGAAGGGCATAGAACATGTAACACTGGCTTTTCTTTCCCTGTTTTTCTCCAATTGCTCACTTTATGTTCCTCAGCCCCCTTCTGCTTTGTATTTTAATACTGCATAAATATTATTTGTCCCTATTCATTGTGTGGGAGCTGGGAGGGCCCTGAGAGAGCATGCTTTCTGATTTTTCAAGGGAATACTAGGTCCCAGAGATAGGAAAGAATTTACCTAAGGTCACAATGTAATTTAATCACAAAGCTGAATCTTGTGTCCTGACAGGACCCTCAGTCCTGTGCTATCATACTAAACTTTAATAATGTGAAGGGAGCAGAAAAAGAGTTCTATCTGTAATTTCCATTTCTAGGAAAAACAAAGACAATTTAAAAATGAACAAAAGCTGAAAGTTCTTGATGACTGTTTGTTGCTGTTTTTGTTCAGTTGTTAAGTCCTTTCTTTTTATGCCACCATGGACTACAGCATGCCAGGCATTTCTGCCCCCCAGTATCTCCCAGTGTTTGCTCAAATTCATGTCCATTGAGTTGGTGGTGCTATCTAACCATCTTATCCTCTACTACCTCCTTCAATCTTTTCAGCATCAGGGTCTTTTCCAATGAGTCAGTTCTTCACATCAGCTGGCCAAAGTATTGGTACTTCAGCAACAGTCCTTCCAGTGAATATTCAGGGTTGATTTCCTTTATGATTGACTGGTTTGATCTCCTTGCAATCCAAGGGACTCTCAGGACTCCTCCAGCACCAGAATTTGAAAGCATCAATTCTTCAGCACTCAGCTTTCTTTATGGTCCAACTCTCACATTCGTACATGTGACTACTGGAAAAACCATAGCTTTGACTACATGGACCTTTGTTGGCAAAGTGATGTCTGTGCTTTTTAATATACTGCCTAGGTTTATCAGAGCTTTCCTTCCAAGGAGAAAGCATCTTTTAATATCATGGCTGCAGTCATTGTCCAGTGATTTTGAAGCCTAAGAAAATAGAATGTTCAGGGCTTCCCTGGTGGATCAGAGGGTAAAGAGTCTGCCTGCAATGCAGGAGACCTGAGTTCAGTCCCTGGGTCAGGAAGATCCTCTGGAGAAGGGAATGGCTATCCACTCCAGTATTCTTGCCTGAAGAATTTCATGGACAGAAGAGCCTGGTGGGCTATAATCCATGGGGTCACAAAGAGTTGGACATGACTGAGCAACTAACATACACACACACACACACACAGAATATAACAAAAAATTCTAAAAGACTTATTTCATAAACAAAGAAAATAAACCAGGAAGGAATATCAGTGACACATAAGGAATGTTAAACAAAGAGAATAGCAATCATATAGTTTCTCAAATAACCTGAGTTTATCCCAATAATACAGGAGTAGTTGAACATTAGAAATGCATTAATGTAATTCACCACTTTCACAGAACAAAATAGAAAAGTGTTATGATCATAGTATCTCAATAGATTCAGGAAAGGAGCATAATACAATAAAGTATTCATAATAAAGAACAATCCCTTAGCAAACTAAAAATAAGAAGAAGCTTTCTTAAGTAAAGTCTATCTATGCAAATATCACCACAAATATTGAAAATTAGTAGTTATTTTAAACTATAAAAAAGTATGCTCACTATCAACACATCTTCTCAACTTTACACTGAAAATTCTAACCAGTACTGTTGTAATAAAAACATGAATAAAAGTTATAAAAGAATAGCATGTAAGAAGCCAAAGTGTCATTACTCATAGATGATATAACTACAGAAAGCTACATATATATATATCTAAAATAATATAAAAATAATTAACATTAAACAGACTTATAGATAGAGCAAACAGGTGATTGAAACTGGTGGGTGTTCGGTGAAATAGATGAAGGTGATTAAAAGGTACAGACTTCCAATTATAAATAAGTCACAGGAATGTAAGGTACAACATAAAGAATACAGTCCATGTAACTAATTTTGTATGGCGCAGACGGTTACCACACTTATTGTGGTGATTATTTCTTAATATATTTGGTTGTCAAGTCAGTATGATGTACACATAACACTTTGCTAGATATAACATTAATACACCCAAACTGCATTTTATTTCAGTGCAATAGCCACAAGAAGTCAGATAATGTATTTTTGATAATGTACTCTTCCCAGTGGGTCAGCAGTAAAGAATCCACCTGCAAGTCAGGAGACCCAGGTTCCACCCCTGGGTTGGGAAGATACCCTGGAGGAAGGCATGGCAACCCACTCCAGTATTCTTGCCTGGAGAATCCCATGGAATGAGGAGCCTGGCAGCTTACAGTCATGGAATCGCAAAGAGTTGGACATGACTGATGTGACTGAGCATGCACATGCGTTTTTGAATAAATCATATATCATAGTGACCAAAAAAATGCAAAGTACCCTAGAATATCTTTTTTAAAGTATAAAATACCTAAATGAAGAAAATCATAAAACTTTACTGAAAGACATTAAAGTAGATCTAAATAAGTAGAAAGATATACCATCTTCAAAGATAGGAAAATAATATCATAAAAATGTAAATTGATTCACAGATTTAATGGAATGCTAATCCAAGTCCCAGCAGAACTTTTATGGACTTTGGCAAGCTGATTCTAAAATTTACTCAGAAAACCAATGCCAAATACCCAAGAAATTTTTAAAGAACAAGGAAAGATAATTTTCTTTAGCAGATAAAATTATCTAAGTGATAGTAGCTAAAGCAATGCATTATCTGTATAAGAAAAAGACATATATAACTTGAATGGACCACAGTTGAAAATCCTAAAACAAAACCACACATTTATGGTAACTTAATCTATGACATGAATAATATGGGAGATCACTGTGGCAAGGGTAGATGCTGAGATAATTGGTTTTTCATGTGGAAAAAAATAACATCCAATGCCTACCTCATACGGACAAAATGTTAAGGCCTACTAAAAAGCCTTTGCATTACAAAAAGATTTATTAAACAAAAAACATTAAAGCAGTAAATAAAAGAATTAATAATTTAAACCCCATTAAAATTAAGAAATGCAGTTAATCAGAAGACACATAATAACTTCAAGCTGGGAAAAGCTATTTTCTGCACATGAAAATAATAAAGAATATGCAAAGAACTCTTAAGACAAAGAAAATTCAATAGAAAAATGGGCACAATAATAGGCATTTCACAGAAAAGGAAATATAAATAGCCAATTGACACATGAAAGCACATTTATGTTAGTCATTTGTTGTTGTTGCTTAGTCACTAAGTCCTGTCCAACTCTTTGAGACCCCATGGACTGTAACCTGCCAGGCTGCTCTGTCCATGGGATTATCCAGGCAAGAATACAGGAGTGGGTTGCCATTTCCTCCTCCAGGATATCTTGCTGACCCAGGGATCGAATCTGTGTCTCCTGCATTGGCAGGCAGTTCTTTACTGCTGAGCCACCTTGAAAACCAATTGTTAGGTAGGTAGAATAGGAAAAAGGAGTCCAGAATGGCGGTGACTAAAAGATAAGGAAGGGAAAAGCCCGTGAAAATAGAACAAAGGAAGATCTAAGGACCGGAATGAGGACCTCAGGTTGAACAAACAGTACTCCTGGCTAGCCCAATTTACATAAGGCAGGCCCAGGTGGAGGCAAAATATATATATAAAGAGAGAAGCCAAAGGGCCAAGTTCTCTGTCTCTCCCCCCCCCCCCAGCCCCGCATCTTTTGGGTCGTCATGTCCCCAGGCGTGAAGGATGTATTTTCCTTTACTTTCTAAATAAAACTGAGCTGTAACACGGAGCGGTAACCCTGGTCTGTCCAAGAGCTGTGACACTGGTCTGTCCGGGAGCTGTAATGCTGACCCATAGGAAGGCTATAATGTTGGTCCGTCACTTCAAATTTTTGTTGTGACAAGACAGAACTGAGGAAACTACACATTTCCCCCAACAGTATAAATGATGTGATATGGATATATCTATTCTTTTATGCTTTGTGCTTTTTGTGTTTTTTTTTTCCTCTAACTTTATTTGTGAGAATTGACTATACTGATTTATTCAACAATAGTTGATTTTTACTGTTATAGATTTTTCTGTTGTAGAAATATATTACTTTTACTTAACAATTCTCCTTGGATGGATATTTGTTATCTTCAGCTTTCTGTCATTACGAACAGTACTGTTCTATATGTCTTTGTACATATCTTTGGGTTAGATGGGCAAGAGCAGGATTGTCAGTCATGGGATTTCCACATTTTCATCTTTATTAGATAATGCTAAATTATTTTCCAAAGTGATTTTAGAAATTTATACTTCCAAAACACTGTAAATAAGTATCCATTTCGCCATGTCCTCTCTTATACTTGACATCAAGAGCCTTTGAGATTTTTACTGATCTAATTGGTATAAAATAATAATTAACATTGTGTCAGGGGAGTGTGTAATTTCCTTGGTTCTGTCTCCTCACAACAAAAATTTGAAGCGACAGACCAGTGTTACTGCCCTCGGACAGACCAGTGTCACAGCTGTGTTACAGCTCAGTTTTATTTAGAAAATAAAGGAAATTATGTGTGTGAGGTGTGAGGGCATGGTGACCCAAAAGACACGAAGAGAGGAGAGAGAGAGAGAGAGAGAGTCACTGGCCCTTTGGCTCCTCTTTTCATATTTTTTTTTCCTCCTCCTCCTGGGCCTGCCCTATGTAAACTGGGCTAGCCAGGAGTGCTGTTTGTTCTACCCGAGGTCCTCATTCTGGTCCTCAGATCTTCCTTTATTCTATTTTCACGGGCTTTTCCCTTCCTTATCTTTTAGCCACCCCCATTCTGGACTCATTTTTCCTATTCTAACTACCTAACAATACAAAATTTTAAAACAAGAAAAACATTATGCTGTGGAGTTAGAATAAAAGAGGGAAATGTGACTGGTAAAAAACATAGCATAGGGGATCTTCAGGGCTACTATTATAGTATTAGTTTTCTTTAGTTGGATTGAAGTCACAGGGATTCATTTTATCATTATACATTATACTATGTGTTACATATCTATCATATGTTTCATGGTATAATAGTTTTCTTTTTTTAGTTTTTTTTGCTTTTTTTTTTTTTTACCATGCTGCACAGCTTATGGGATCTTATTTCCCTGACCAGGGATCGAATCCAGGCACTCAACCATGAAAGCCCAGAGTCCTAACCACTGGATCTCCAGGGAATTCTAGAAGAAATGCTTTCTGATAACTCTTCCCACTCTGGTTCAGAGTCAAGTGCTCAGTATACCCTTAATGACCTTAAGGCTGCTTTAGAAGAGGGCAAAGCATGTTTCAGCACTTCTTACATAAAATACTAGAAGTAACTTTAGAAAATGTGGATGTCAATGAATGGAAAATGGAGAGCAAAGCTCACAGTGTGGGCCACGCAATTACAGGACACTTCCCTTCTCTTCTCACACTTCTCTACCCCTGGCATCTTCCATAAAGACTTTTCTTCCGTGAAGCCTTTACTGCTTTCTCTATTGAAAGTGACTAAGTCCTTCTTCTAAATTCCCATTCCAGTGCAAATTAGCATACCACCATTCTTCAGTTATGTAAATGCCTCCAAATCCAAACAGTTTTCATAATTTTTTTCTAGGAAGGAAATGATCTTGTTAATTTAGTTGCCACCAAAGTATCTTTTGGGGTTTCCTGGTGGCTCAGCAGTAAAGAATCTGTCTGCAATGCAGGAGATATAGGAAACACAGATTCAGTCCCTGGGTTGGGAAGACCCCCTGGAGAAGGAAACGGAAATTCACTCCAGTATTCTTGCCTGGGAAATCCTATGGGCAGAGGAGCCTGGGGGGCTAGAGTCCATGGGTTCTAGGGAAGAGTCAGACATTACTGAACAGCTCAACAATAGCAACAATAAAGTAGCAGAGGCTGGCACATTATAGAACCTAAATAAATTATTATCCAATGGAATTAAGTTGATCCTGTTTCAATTTCACCCCAGATTCATGCTCAAAGCAGAGCATTTTACTTTTTTCTGCCTTGTCTATTATAGTCAGGAAGTAAATAAAATACTCATTACTTCCCTATGATGTTGTAAAACTAACAATGTAGAGACTTCTGCATAAAGTATCACAGACGAGATTCCTAAATTCAAGTCAGAGAGCTTCCTCCCTCCTAACTCTTTTATGAAGGAAATAGGCCAGGTAAACAGGAAAAAGGAAGACGCAAACACAGGATGGCCATGTCACCAAAATCTGCCATGTCCTTACGGTCACTCAGGGTTCAGCCCTCAATTTTGTCCCAAATTCCTCCATCTTATTTCCTCATCCTGTGGCTTTCCTATGCTGGGCCTTCCCTCTTAACAATTGGATCTCCTTTACTTTGTCTTCCCTGCTTTCATTCCAGGCTTGTATTCCATTGGGAAATCACCAGTCAACACTTCCCTCCCTGTCTCAGTCTTTGTTAACCCCTCACCACCACCTCTAAACCATCCTCCACTGGGACCAGCCTATTTCCAAAGCACAAAAGGACCACCCTGCTCCTCTGATCCCAGTCTTTACTGTCCTTCCATTGCCCTCAGGATTCAATCCAAATTCCTTGGCATGACCCCGAAGATCCTAGGTTATCTGTTTGTTCCTTTGTTTGTTTGTTTATTGAGGGTCTAAATTTTATTAAGACCATTAGTTGACAATTTTTCTGGGTTATCTTTCCATAGTCATCTACTCCTAGCTTCGCCCAACATACCAACCGGTAAACTGCACCATTCCCAACAAAACATGCCTTCTCCCTTCTCCATGCCTTTCTGTTCACTTCTTGTGTTTAGGCTGCCCCTTCCCCTCCTGCCAGTGGCACCCAATGAGAACTACAAAACAACTTTGGCACAGAACCCCATACAAATCCCCACACTAAGAGACTTGATCAACTCTAGCATGAATGCTGGGAGCCTGAGGGCACATTCCTGGGACAACCCAGCTCCCTTTTGAGATTCTGTCTGCAAAAGCTCAAGGCTGTGAGAAGAATTTACTATTTGTTCTGGCCAACACCTGACAATAGGCCTCTAAACTCTTTCTTAGAGAATTTACTTTAAAAAGCTGACAACTGTAAATTCTTCCTCTGTCCTTTTGAGATTTGTGTGTGTGTGTGTGTGTGTGTGTGTATGCACGCTCGCACGCATGTGCATATGTGCTCAGTTGCTCAGTCATGTTAGACTCTGCAACCCTGTGGACTGTAGCCTGCCATGCTCCTCTGTCTATGGTATTTTCCAGGCAAAAATACTGGAGTGGTTGCCATTTCCTCCTCCACAGGATCTTCCTGACCTAGGAATCAAACCCATATCTCTCATGTCTCCTCCTTGGCAGGTGGATTTTTCACCACTAGTACCACCTGGGAAGCCATATATATCCTACAATCCGAAAGTCTTTCTTCAGGACGTGAAAGCCATTCCTTTGAAATGTAATTGTCAGGAAGTAAAGGATCTGTGTCTCTCAGTCTCTGTAGGAGGATAGACTCCTAACTCTAATGGTTGCCTGGCAGCAGACATAGCTGACCTGATCACATTTTACTGACCAAACCTCTTACTTGCTTTTTGTAATTTTCCATGTCCCCAGGGCTAGTCGAGCCCCTGTCCACTCCCCTCCCTATTACCTCATCCTCCCTATAAAATGCCCAGTCAACACTGCAGACAGGAAGCTCTTTGCCCTCCTATCACTAGTGACAGAATAAAATCCATTTCCTCCACTTAAACTAATGTCTGACTTTATTTACCTCTGACATGACTCACACTCCAAGACCCAGGCCCCATGTTACCTCCTCTGAGAATTTTCCTTTCCTTGACCTCCACTGTGATATTTTACTTTTTCATACATAAGCCCACACAACTTCAAACAGACATACAGCAGGATAATTATTGTACTAAAGCAAAATTTTCTTTCTTGTCTTCTAGTTAGATTTTCATCTGAACTAAAACCCTGAAAATTGAAGATTGTGTTTTACTCATCCTTGCATGCCTTGAGCCATGTATCTAACAGGCCTGGAATACAGATGTATGAGGAAGAGGTTGGATGAATGAATGAAAGAGTGTTTCTTTACACGGTGGTGAGGGTTAAGATATGCCCTATTTCTATAGTCGTCCCTAAAGGAAATGGAGCCTGAGGTATGGCTGTAGAGCAGGAGGAGAGTAATTACACTTCTCTAGGAGCAGAGGAAGATGAACAGGTACAGACTTGCCCTTTCTTGCCGCTGAGAATTTCCACTCCATTGTTTTTTTTTTCCTTCCCAAGTCTTTCTGAGCTTGTATGCAAACCTTTTCTTTAAGGAGCTGTTAAGAACCATTTTGTACACTTTACCATAATCCAGGGGCAGAGAGGAATCCCTTCAAACACGGAACAAAATCTGCCCACTGAAAGGGCTTCATCTTGGCTGTAACCAGGCACAAATGTGTGATGTGAAGCCAACCTAAATGATTCCATTGTTTTCAAGTGTGACTAAGTACTGACTAAAATTACTTCCTCTGGCAATTTTTTTTTTTTTTTTGACTCAGTAGAATGGAAGTATTCCAGGCTGTTGTTCTGTGTTGCTGTCTGGACAGAATGATTGCCTGCTCATCATAACCAACTGAGAAAGGGGGGAAAAGTGGAAGAGGGGGAAAATTTTTTTTTAAACTCCCAGGGATTCCCTTAAGTTTAGCAATGGCATTTTGTTCTCAGATTTCATTGTTTTTGTTGTCCTGTATTATTCACAGAAACAATAAAGAACACATGTGTGCAAAGTCCCTTCAGTCTTGTCTGACTCTTTGTGACCCCCTGGACTGTAGCCCACATGTTCCTCTGTCCATGGGATTCTCCAGGCAAGAATACTGGAGTGGGTTGCCATGCTCTCCTCCAGGGGATCTTCCAGACCCAGGGATCGAACTGTGACTCCTGCATTGCAAGCAGATTCTTTACCGCTGAGCCACCAGGGAAGCCCACAACAAAGAATATCAAAATCCTAATTGGAAAGGACCTTTCCCAGGTCATCTAGTGAGGAGTCAACAGTTTTCTTGCCCATGTGAGATTTGAGGTTCCCTGGGACACCAAGACATTCCCCACCCCCATCAGGTGCAATGTAAACACTCTTTTCCTTTGTTCCAGAGTTCTGTTTTTTCCAAAACAAATCCTCACACCTTTGGGCTGCCAGCAGTTCCTTCCATCTCCCTGTAGACTATTTCCTTTAGTTCTGCCTTCTGTCACGTTTTCTTTGTGCAGAGTGGTGTTTGCAGAGAGTGAAAAAATTCTAAGCCTATTCCACGTGGGCTAGATGACTAGACAGGTAGGTAATGACTTCTGTCAGAGGGAAAATGGAGACGTGAGTGGAACCACAGCTCTGGAAATGTCTTCAAAGAGTGGAAACAGAGAAGAAGGACATCCATCAAGTGTGCTTTTGGAAGATCAAAAGGGTCCCTCCTCCCTCATCATAGCAGATTACGGAGAGCTGAAATCATCTCACCCAAGCTTTTCAGTTCCAGTATTTCCTCCACTGATTCTCACCTTCCAAAACATCCGAAGCCTCACCCATCTTCCCCAGGTTGCTAACCTTACTAGTCTCCACTCAGCTTCTCCTCTCTCCTAACCAGTCTGGTGGCAGAGGGGATTGACTGTCCATGCTATATATTCAGAGAAAGCCTCTGATCCTTGGGCAAGGAGGAAAATCTCCCCTCTGAGATTTTGCTCCTTTCTTTGCAAGATGCTGGATGCATTCACAGGGAGGCCAGCACCCCTCCAAAACTTACCTCCTAGCTGCTGGATTCACTTTTATCAGGGTGTGAGTCATTTCTTCAACCTCTGAGCTTCTACCAGGTTTAGGGTCAAAGGAAAAGCCAATCCCCACAGGGCCTTTCAGCTCCCTGGGAATTCAGATGAAGGATTCATTACAAGGCACAGATGACTGCTGTTTTCTTTTCAACTGTGATTGGTGGCCCAGAAACCACAGCCATCATATAGAGAGGCTCTGCTAAATCATCACTACTTCAGCTACTAATTAGGACTAATGTTCACAGCAGAGGAGTCTGTGGGGGCAATAAACCACTTCTTCAAGTGATTAAACTGCAAAGAAAACACACTTTGATTACCACAAGAACCATTCCCTGGCAAAGCTTCTCCCAGGTAACAGCAACCTCAAGACGTGGCCTCATGAATGGAGAGTGGGTAGCCAGGAACTCTGGATGTTCAAGGTACCCTGTCTCCTCTGTCAGAGCCCTGCCTCACCTCTAGTTCTGTTGAGATGCCTTTGAGGACCACTTGTTATACACTTGTGAATACCAAGTTCACTGGGTCGGCTGTGCTATGACACTGCCCAACGACTCAGGCCATGGATGGAGAATGACTAGAAGCACATCTGGGGAAAGTCATCTTCTTCTTCTGGGTGCCCTGCCCCTTGGCCCCAATTTAAAGAAATGATTTTAGAGGATGGCACCATGGTGGTGAGGAAACCTGAGGAACAGTGCCAAGTACTTACACTTGAATTATCTTATAGCAAAAACATAGATGTTTGCTCCAGATCTTCTTCAGAAGCATTCTCTCGATGCATTTTAAAAAATCAAAAACTACACATGAGCTGCAGGCTTATTGTAGAAAATAAAAACAAGCAAGCAAGAAAGTTGTAGATTCTGCAAGCCCATCATGTAGAGGAGAGTTTCTTAGCCTCAGCACTGACGTAAAAGAGCTGCGTAATCCTCTGCTGTGAGGGCTGCCTACACGTGATAGGATGTTTAGCAACATCCTGTTATCTCCTACCCATTAGATGCCAGTAGCACACTCTCCTCCACCTTAAACTGGAACAACAAACAGGTCACAAGACATTGTCATATGCCCCCTAGCAACAAAATCATTCCCAGTAAAATCCAAAACTCTGGAGATAATAATATAATTTTCCAGTCTTTTTTCTTGTATACAATCAAGTGATCTATATTTTTACACACAGTTGTAATTCATATGTTATTTTTATTTTATTTGATTTGCTTAACTGGAGATCCTGAACATTTCCCTATGTTGATGTCTGTTTTACAATATTATCTTAACTTTTCCATTCTGCTCCATTGCACAGTTATAACACTACTGATTTCATCCTTGATCTGGGGACATGGAGATTCTTTTCCAAGGTGGTAAGACTTTGAAAACAAAAGCCATTTCTTGTGCCTCTTTTGCTTTCTAATATGGGAAGAGGTTGGAATAATGCATATGAATGAGGAAATAAATCTTTCTACTATGTCTTTTCATTCATAGACACCATTGGGGAGAATACTTTAAGACTCCTTTGCACTGTTAATGGATAAGATACTTGGTATAGTCCAGAGTCTCTGCTTAGTATAGGCTGGTAAGGGTTGAGGAGAAGAGAGTCAGATGAATTTGAGAAGTTTAACAGAAGGGAGATAGCCTAGGGGTGGGTATCTGAAGAAGAGTCCAAGAATGCTGGATCCTGAAAAACAAAGAGGACAGTAGGTGGACAAAGCTTAGAATGGGGGGAGGCGGTGCTGAGGAAGGTGGTTGTCTGCTGAACATCAAACCATTCACTGTCCCAACCCTTAGTAAAGCTGAATCACACTCCTTGTAGTGTATTCCTCGCCAAAGTGCATGGGGGAATGAAAGGTATTTGGGGTGAATTGCATTACACAGAAGGGTACTTTGCAGAAGAAGGACAGTTGGGGCAAGTGTAAAATACACAGTGGGGATGGAGAGTTAAGCAGATTTTGGAGGCAGAGTCAACTCAGAGAAAGAGAGCCAGATCAGGGTCACAAGGTTTTCCATGCATATGACATGAGTCCCTGAGCCAATTTTGCTTAAATATTAATGGCCAAAATGACTTCAGCAGGATAAAGGACTTAAGGAATATCCAGTCAGCAGACACTTACATTACACTCTTTTTCTTTTTTTTTTTGTAATTCTTACCAACTCTACCTAGAATACCATTATTGTTAAATATTTGCAAACAATACTTAACTTTTTCTTTAGGCTAAATATTAGAGGTGGAATTATTAGATCAAAGAGGATGCATATTTTTTTCTTTTGTCTTTTAAAAAGGCTTTATTTTTGAGTTCAAACAAATTCACTAGATTGTTTTTACATTTTTAAATTGGAGAATAATTGCTTTATAATGCTGAGTTAGTTTCTTCTGTACAACAATTTGAATTAGCCATAAGTACATAAGCATATATATAAGTATTTAAGTATATATATATGTATACCCCCTCTCTCCTGAGCCTCCTCCTCCCTCCCTCCTCATCCCACCCCTCTAGGTCATCAAAGGGCACAGGACTGAGCTCCTTGAGCTATGCACCAGCCTCCCACGTGCCATCTATTCTACACATAGTAGTGTGTATATGTCAATGCTACTCTCTCAATGTGTCCCACCCTCTCCTTCCCCCCCTGTGTCCACAAGCCCATTCTCTATGTCTGCATCTCTATTTCTATCCTGCAAATAGGTTCATCAGTACCATTTTTCTAGAGAGAAGGTGTATTCTTAATTCTTCTCATACATGCTGTCAAACAGTCCTGACAAGATTTTGACAATAATTTATGATTTTACCATACCACACACAGAGTGCAATAGTTCCCTGCTCTGTTATTTCAACAGCAATGGTATATGTTCTTCCCATTTTACAGAAGAGATATGTGAGGCTGTCCATGTTTACAGAGTGATGGAATTAGACCCATAACCCACAGCTTTCTGACTCCAAGTTCTGAGCTCTTCTCTATCTACTGTGCTACCCCTTTTTAACCAGAACTGGGGATATTTTGCCCTTAGAAGACTCAGCCAGCATCAACTCTGATCCTGATACTCTTCTGCTTAACCTCATTGCTCTCAGGTTAAAGCCTAAACTCTTTCCGGGGCTGGAAATCTCTGCACAATCTAGTCCCCAGTTACCTCTTCATCCTTTCCCTCCCTTTAATTTTAAACTCCTCTCATACAAAATTTCTTTAGGTTCTCTAAGGTACTTTGTTCTCACTATTGCCTCAGGACATTGGTACCTGCTCCTTCCTCTCTCCCAACACATCTATGCCTGGGTAACTTCTGTTCATGCTTCAGACTGAACTTAAAACCTCAATCCCTTCATGACCTTTAAATTCTACATTGTGTACCTCTATCACTTCTATGTGCTTCTGCCTGCACTTTTTACTTCCTCAAGATAGTAGCCATTAATTGTCTTGTGATTCTTGTCTAATTACCTGACTTCCCCAATAGTCATTAAGCCACAGAGAACAAGATTCATATTTACAAAACCCAAATCAGTTCTCGCTGAGCAGTGCATTCACCTTCAGACTAGTCAGCTAGGCTCCCAACCATTTTGGACAGCTTCATAAACAGCATGTCTCATCCTCTGTGTTCCCTGCTGGGCATCTGCAGGCATTTGAGTGTACCATCCTTACAAGAGACCAACATTTTTTTCTGCCAGTGCCAGTAAGGAACTTCCAATGTTAACAGCTGTCCAACAAAGGCATAGGTCCTGTCTCTACATCTCAAATGATCTGCATGTGTTTCTCAGTAACTTCCCATGTGACTGGAGGGGTCAGCAGTCAGGATCGAACTTGCCGCCCTCCTGACCGGGCCACCAGACATGGCCAGGTGGTCTCAGAGTGTGTATGGAGCCAAGCTGAACTAAAAGACTGTCTTGGCAACAGGTAACTTTCTAAGACTCGACAACTTGCTTCCAGCCCAGCCAAAGGCTTGCCGCTCTGAGGCAAATGTCACTGTGGTAGAGTTGTCTTAATGAGAAGGCACGCTTGCTTCTCTTCTGGGGGAGTTTCCTAGAGCAATGCTCTTAGAAACTCCTTGGCAGGAATCCTGAGCCAGGCTTGGCATTGACAGCGTCCTCCTGCTGGCATTAACAAGCCTCTTATTTAAATGTAAATGAGCTCTCAGTGCCAGTTTGTGAGCGAAACACATCACTTGTGTTAAACCAGAGCTGGGAACGCTACAAACACACCAAATGTCGGCTCGGTTTCCACTTCCCCACCACATCCGTAGTTCTGAGGGGAGCTCTGGGCCTTGAATTCTGCAAAACTGTGAGTCCTCAGACAGCTAGGGGAATTTGTGGAGTCTGGGGGCCCTGTTTTTAGCCTTAAATCTTCTTCGCTATGACCTTGGTCAAGTGATTGAGAGTTGCCTCCCTAAACTGGAACGTTGTAAAGCTGGGGTCACATCTAATTCCAGTCAGCAGAGGGTCCTGAAAGGTCTCTGAGGTTCAGCAGAGGGTCTGAGCTGGCCCTCAGTTTTCGGGACTGTGTCAGCCTGGGTTCCCCAGGAGCCTGCCTGGACAGGAGATGCCTTGATCCTGTGTGCGCTCTCTTTCCTCCTGGCTTGATGTGGTTGCTGCCCAAATACACATCCTTTAGTGATCTTACCTAATGTCTGGACCTGCTTAGCCATCTGCTACCCTACTCAGTTTCCTCATCTTTTTTGGTCCATATTATAACCAATTTCCTCTTTTGGCACTTTCCTCTTTATTTCAGATCTTTCTGGAATTAACTTGTGTTCCTCTGATATTCTCTGATATCAGGCTTTCCAGGTGGTATGGTAGTAAAACAATCCGCCTGCCAATTCAGGAGACTTAAGAGACACAGGTTCCATCCCTTGGTTGGGAAGATCCCCTGGGAGAAAGAAATGGCTACCCACTCCAGTATTCTTGCCTGGAAAATTCCATGGATGGAGGAGCTTGGCAGGCCACTGTCCATGGGGTTGCAAAGAGTCAGACATGACTGAGTGAATGAGCACCCAGTCATGCCCCTGAAATTTGAATTCCAGCCACTTCTTCCCCAGACACCCCCATGGCCAACAGTTTTTCAGCATGTGCCATGCTGAAATCTAGATTGTTTCCATGTTCATGTGTCCAATACAGTTGGACATTAAAGGTACCTTGAGGCCAAGACCTGGGTCTATGTTGGTAGCCGCAGGTCCCAGCTCAATAATTTCTAATGAATGAATAAATGAAAGGGTGGAGGAAAGAGCAGATAAATGCCATCTCCCTCTAGGATCTTGCTAGAAGAGACCAAGGAGAACTTTGCTCCATTTCACTCTCCTTTTAACTTGCATATGATTTTTAGCCAAGTGTTCATTTTGACAAAATCTGCGGCATCAAAACAATTGAGAGAACCTGTAGGATACAATATAAACATACAGCACATGTATTATGGGGCCTTCCACAAGAAGCACAGCAGGCTGCATTCAGTGAGAGACAAAATACAATATAAAGGACACCCCTGACAGATAATAGGTAGTTTTACTTGTGATGTTTTGAATTCAGTAAAAGAAAAACAAAACGCCTTTGTTACGAAGGAGAAGCAAGGTCATCAGTTTTGCTGTCTATGCATCTGAGTTTCTGTGCTCCTTCTGCCAAGGTATTGATGGAAATTTACATTTCTTCTGCCAAGCTCAGACTGAGGTGGTATAGACATCACATCACATTCCCCCAATCTCCATCAAGGTCCCTTCAGAGACTTGGTGCGGTGCTTGTGCAGGGGAGGGTGAGCCAGGGTATCAGTGGTACCTATCATCCCTCACTGGTCCTCGGGCTGATTTGTGGCTCCTGTAGAGACAGGGTGTGACACGATAGGATCTGGAGGGTTTACACAAGCCTTATTGAGACTGAGCAGAGACAGCAGTCCATAAGGCACGCAGGAGAAGGAGATGCATTC